>NC_091992.1:108249268-108553102 GCF_044704955.1 Pristiophorus japonicus
TCAGCCCCCAAGCTCTCTCTCCCCCGCCCCCAGCTCTCTCTCTCTCTGCTCCCCAAGCTCTTTCTGCCCCCCCCAAGCTCTCTCGCTCTGCCTCCCCCCCAGCTCTCTTCCCCCCAAGCTCTCGCTCTCCCTCCCCTTCTCCAAGCTCACTCTCACTGCCTCCAAGTTCTCTCTCCCCTTCTCTAAGTTCTCTCTCCCCCCACTGCTCTCTCTCTCTGCCCCCACAAGCTCTTTCTCCCCCTCCCCAAGCGCTCTCTCTCTGCCACCGCACCCCCCAAGCTCCCCCCCACGCCCTCGAAGCTCTCTTTCCCCGCCTTCCCCAAAGCTCTCTCTCCCCGCTTCTCGCTCTCCCTGGCTCTGTGGGAGGCTGGGGGCCCTCTCATGGCTGCGGGAGGCTCGGGGCCCTCTCGGGACTGCGGGAGGCTCGATGCCCTCTCGGGGCTGCGGGAGGCTCGGGGCCCTCTCGGGACTGCGGGAGGCTCGATGCCCTCTCGGGGCTGCGGGAGGCTCGGGGCCCTCTCGGGACTGCGGGAGGCTCGATGCCCTCTCGGGGCTGCGGGAGGCTCGGGGCCCTCTCGGGGCTGCGGGAGGCTCGGGGCCCTCTCGGGGCTGCGGGAGGCTCGATGCCCTCTCGGGGCTGCGGGAGGCCCGGGGCCCTCTCGGGGCTGCGGGAGGCCCGGGGCCCTCTCGGGGCTGCGGGAGGCCCGGGGCCCTCTCGGGGCTGCGGGAGGCCCGGGGCCCTCTCGGGGCTGCGGGAGGCCCGGGGCCCTCTCGGGGTTGCGGGAGGTTCGGGGCCCTCTCGGGACTGCGGGAGGTTCGGTGGATGCGTTCGGCTGCTCAGTGGAGACAACGTGGTGTTAGACGCATGCGCAGAAAAGGGTTAGTGGGAATTGCGCTGGGGGGAGGGGGGGGCGGAGTCGGTGATATTTGTCCTAACTCTCACTTAGACGCCTGCACAGAAGGGAGACTTAGTACAAATAGTGACTGCGTTTAAGTAAAGGTTGCTGCACAACCCAGAGTCTGAGCCCCTCCTACTGATGTACAATACCATTTGGTGGGGTGGAGCTGCCAAGAGTTCCAGCGGAAGGGAGGGGCTTCCTGCCAGTCGTTAGTTGCTTATTCTGCTGGCATTTCAAAGAAAATAACTATTTTTAACGCTCCTGCAAAGCGCCTTGGGACGTTTTACTACATTAAAGGCGCTATATAAGTACAAGTTGATGTTGTTGTTAACGATCTAGTGTAGTTTCTCCAACTTCTTCATCGTTCAATTTGGATCAGGTCAAATCGCTCTGCATTTTCACAGGAAATGATGTAGGGGCAGTATGTCACTGTTGCCGGGTAAGGTGAGAATATGTGGTGTAACCTGGTCATCTGATGGAGAACATGTCCCCATTTCCTGTGTGACAGAAGTTCGCAGCCACTTTCCCGCAGTGATTTTTAATCTTCAGGCGGAGTCCGTCCTATCGGGTAAGGAGGTGAAATCTGAAGGCTGAAATCATAAGAACATAAGACACAAGAAATAGGAGCAGGAGTAGGCCAGCTGGCCCCTCGAGCCTGCTCTGCCATTCAATAAGATCCACTTCCCTGCTCCCCATAACCCTTTATTCCCTTCACTCACACGGACTTGTATGGAGGGCACCTGCTCACTCTCTGGGCTGAAAAATGGTCTCTGGTATTAGGAGGTGGGGGTGCCAGTGATGGACCGAAAAACTGGGGGAGAGGATGTAAAAATATTTCAAACTGTGTGGGAAAGTTTAAAATGCTGCAGCTCATTTGTAACAGGGCAATGTTCCATTTATTCTTTTATTTGCCTGCAGGTACATTGTGCTTATTCCTGATCATGGAACAATGTGTGTAATGCACAGAGAATTAGATCGGGAGGAGCGGCCAGCATCGTGAGACCTGAGCGGGCGAGGGAGTACAAAAGGTGGGCGGCAGTTCGGAGGAGCCCGAGATCGGGAGAAGCCAGAGATCGGGAGGAGCCTGAGTTCGGGAGGAGCCGGAGATCGGGAGGTGCGAGCTGCAACAGTGACAACAGTAAGGGACAAAAAGTAAAAAGAATCAAAATCAAAGTGTGACGTCACAGCCAAGCTGGTTGATTGGTGAGTATTTTTCTTTCTTTATTAAAACCCTGGGCATTAGTGTAAGTGGGGGGGGGGGGGGGGGGAGGGGCCGGGAGGAAGAAGAATGGAAGAGCTATAGTGCTGGGGGATTCAACAGTCAGGGGAATAGACAGGCGTTTCTGCGGCCGCAGAAATGACTCCAGGATGGTATGTTGCCTCCCTGGTGCCAGTGTCATGGATGTCACTGAGCGGCTGCAGAGCATTCTGGGGGGAGAGGGTGAACAACCAGAGTTCGTGGTCCATATCTGGACCAATGACATAGGTAGAAGGAGGGATGAGGTCCTGCAGGCAGAGTTTAGGGAGTTAAGAGAGAGATTAAAAACAGGACCTCAAAGGTAGTAATCTCCAGATTACTCCCGGTGTTACGAGCTAGTGAGTACAGAAATAGGAGGATAGAGCAGATAAATGCGTGGCTGGAGAGATGGTGCAGGCAGGAGGGCTTTAGATTCCTGAGGCATTGGGACTGTTTCTGGGGAAGATGGGACCTGTACAAGCCGGACGGGTTGCACCTCAACAGAGCCGGGACCAATATCCTCACTGTGGGGGGGGCGGTGGTTTGCTAGTGCTGTTGGGGAGGGGGTTTAAACTAGCTTGGCAGGGGGATGGGAACCTGAGAATACAGTAGGGAGGGGAGTAAAGCTGGAATTAGAAAGCAAAAATGTAGAAAGTGAGTTTGAAAGACAGAGGAAACAAGCAGAAAAAAAGGGTAAAAAAAACAAATTTAAAAGCTCGTTATCTAAATGGATGTTGCATTTGTAACAAAATTGGATTGGAATACTGCACATGTGACGCCCCTATTTAAAAAAGGAGGCAGACAAAAAGCAGGAAACTATAGACCAGTTAGCCTAACATCTGCGATTGGGAAAATGTTGGAGTTCATTATTAAAGAAGCAGTAGCAGGACATTTGGAAAAGCAAAATTCAGTCAGGCAGAGTCAGCATGAATTTATGAAGGGGAAGTCATGTTTGACAAATTTGTTGGAATTCTTTGAGGATGTAATGAACAGGGTGGATAAAGGGGAACCAGTGGATGTGGTGTATTTGGACTTCCAGAAGGCATTTGACAAGGTGCCACATAAAAGGTTGGGTCCTGATGACATCACGCAGTCGCCTACCTCGAAGCCAGCGCACACTTGGAGTGGATCGTGTTGGAAGCTGCAGTGGCTCCATTCTTTCATGATGTGGGCGTCTCTGGCACAAGCAGCATTTATTGCCCATCCCCTAATTGCCCTGAGAAGGTGGTGGTGAGCTGCCATTTTGAATACAACACAGAGAGTCTCGCTGGGCCATTTCAGAGGGCAGTTAAGAGTCAATCACATCGCTGTGGGCCTGGAGTCACATAAAGGCCAGACCGGGTAAGGGCGGCAGGTTTCCTTTCCTAAAGGGACATCAGTGAACCAGATGGGTTTTTTATGACAATCCGGAAGTTACATGTATCACCATTACTGACCCTAACATTTTATTCCAAATTTATTTATTTAACTGAATTTAAATTTCCCAGCTGCCATGGTGGGATTTGAACCAGTGATCCAGGTTGCTGTTCGGAGCATGGACAAGAACATTGGCAGGGCTCTGGTAAGGCAGAGGAGCGGGAAGGTCGTGGCGGACTTGCGACGAGTGATCGGGGCGGAGGAGCGATGATGGATCGTGGTTGAGATTCGGTAGGTGATCGTGACAGAGATGCGCCGAATGTTTGTGGCGGAGGAGCGGCGAGGGATCGTGGCAGAGGAGCGGCGAGAGATCGTGGCGGAGGTGCGGCAAATGAGGGTACGGGGCCCAGAAGAGCCAAGAGCCCAGGGGCAGCATGGGCCAGCCCACGCTGCGATATGTGTGCGCACTAGGTCTGTACAGCACAGCAGGTCTCCAGTCATGCAGGTTAATCATTGCCACTGGATAAAGGCCTAGCTCTGTCAAGCCCATGTGGTGGCTGATGTGCAACGGTCACCCCACATTAAAAAAATCCACCCCTTCAATTGGAGTTCAGGACTGGAACATCAGGTCCTTCATTGAAACATCTGTGAACTCATGTGGAAGCAAGTCATCTTCATTCAAGGGACCACCTATGATGACGATGATGACATAAAAGGTTACTGCACAAGATAAAAGTTCATGGGATTGGGGGTAATATATTAGCGTGGAGAGGATTGGCTAACAAACAGAAAACAGAGAGTCGAGATAAATGGTTCATTCTCTGGTCGGCAACCAGTAACTATTGGAGGCCGCAGGGATCAGTGCTGGGACCCCACCTATTTACAATCTATATTAACGACTTGGAAGAAGGGACTGAGTGTAATGTAGCCAAGTTTGTGACGATACAAAGATGGGAGGAAAAGCAATGTGTGAGGAGGACACAAAAAATTTGCAAAAGGACATAGACAGGCTAAGTGAGTGGGCAAAAATTTGGCAGATGGAGTATAATGTTGGAAAGTGCGAGGTCATGCACTTTGGCAGAAAAAAAAATCAAAGACCAAGTTATTATTTAAATGGAGAAAGATTGCAAAGTGCTGCAGTACAGTGGGACCTGGGGGTACTTGTGCATGAAACACAAAAGGATAGTATGCAGGTACAGCAAGTAATCAGGAAGGCCGATGGAATCTTGGCCTTTATTGCAAAGGGGATGGAGTATAAAAGCAGGGAAGTTTTGCTACAGTTGTACAGGGTATTGGTGAGGCTGCACCTGGAATGCTGCGTACAATTTTGGTTTCCATGTTTACGAAAGGATATACTTGCTTTGGAGGCAGTTCAGAGAAGGTTCACTAGGTTGATTCCGGAGATGAGGGGGTTGACTTATGAGGAAAGGTTGAGTAGGTTGGGCCTCTACTCATTGGAATTCAGAAGAATGAGAGGTAATCTTATCAAAATGTACAAGATTATAAGGGGGCTTGACAAGGTGGATGCAGAGAGGATGTTTCCACTGATGGGGGAGACTAGAACTAGAGTGCACAATCTTAGAATAAGGGGCTGCCCATTTAAAACTGAGATGAGGAGAAATTTCTTCTCTCAGAGGTTGTAAATCTGTGAAATTCGCTATCTCAGAGAGCTATGCAAGCTGGGACATTGAATAAATTTAAGACAGAAACAGACAGTTTCTTAAACGATAAGTAATTATGGGGAGAGGGTGGGGAAGTGGAACTGAGTCCATGATCAGATCAGCCATGATGTTATTGAATGGCCGAGCAGGCTCGAGGGGGTGTATGGCCTACTCCTGTTCCTATTTTATAAAATAGATGACGGCACAGATACAAATGGGTATGATCTGATAGCTATTACAGAGACGTGATTGCAAGGTGACCAGAATTGGGAACTAAATATTCAGGGGTATTTAATTATTCGGAAGGACATATAGAAAAGAAAAAGAGGTGGGGTAACACTGTTAATAAAGGATGGGATCAGTGCATTAGTGAGAAACGATATTGGCTCGGAGGATCAAGATATTGAATCAGTTTGGGTGGAGATAAGCAATAATAAAGAGAAAAAGTCACTGGTGGGCATAGGCTATAGGCCCCCTAACAATACACGGTTGGACGGAGTATAAATCAAGAAATAACGGAGGCTTGTAAAAAAGGAATGGCAATAATCATCGGAAATTTTAACCTTCATATTGATTGGATGAGCAAATTGGTCAGGGTAGCCTTGAGGAGGAGTTTCCTTGAACAGTACATTGCAGAATTAACCAGGGAGCAGGCTTAGATTTAGTACTGTATAATGAGGCAGGATTAATAAATTATCTCGTAGTAAAAGATCCTCTAGGAATGAGTGACCATAATATAGTTGAATTTCAAATTCAGTTGGGGGGGGGGGGAAGAGAAAGAGAAAGTTGGTTTTCAAATCAGGGTCCTAAGCTTAAATAAAAGAGACTACAAAGATATGAGGGCAGAGTTGGCTAAAGTGGACTGGGAAAATAGACTAAAGTATGGGACAGTTGATGAGCAGTGGCAGACATTTAAGGAGATATTACATAACTCGCAACAAAAATATATCCCAATGAGAAGGAAAGACTGTCGGAGAAGGGATAACCATCCGTGGCTAACTAAGGAAATAAGGGAGGGTATCAAATTGAAAACAAAGGCATACAATGTGGCCAAGATTAGTGGGAGGCCAGAGGATTGGGAAATTTTTAAAAGCCAGCAGAGAATGATTAAAAAAATGTTTAAAGGAGGGAAGATCGATTATGAAAGTAAACTACCACAACATATAAAAAGATAGTAAGAGTTTCTACAGGTAAATAAAAAGGAAAAGAGTGGTTAAAGTGAATGTTGGTCCCCTGGAGGATGTGACTGGGGAATTAATAATGGAGAGCAGGGAAATGGCAGAGACGTTGAACAAATATTCTGTCTTCACGGTAGAAGACACTATAAACATCCTAATAGTGGATAATCAAGGGGCTATAGGGAGGGAGGAACTTACTACTATCACTAATGATGTAGTACTAGGTAAAATAATGGGACTAAAGGCGAACAAGTCCCCTGGACCTGGTGGCTTACATCTTAGGATCTTACGAGAAGTGGCTGCAGAGATAGTGGATGCATTGGTTGTAATCTACCAAAATTCCCTGGATTCTGGGGCGGTCCCAGTGGATTACAAAACCGTAAATGTAACACCCCTATTTAAAAAAGGAGGCAGACCAAAAAGCAGGAAACTATAGACCAATTAGCCTAACATCTATCAATCATTGGGAAAATGTTGTAGGCCATTATTAAGGAAGCAGTAGTGGGACATTTGGAAAAGCATGATTCAATCAAGCAGAGTCAGCATGGTTTTTTGAAAGGGAAATCATGTTGGACAAATTTGCTGGAGTTTTTGAGGATGTGACGAGTAAGGTGGATAAGGGAGAACCAGTGGATGTGGTGTATTTGGATTTCCAGAAGGCATTCGATAAGATGCCACACAAGATAAAAGCTCACGGGGTTGGGGGTAATATATTAGTTAGCCTATACTCTATCCATGCTAACAGAAAACAGAGTTGGGATAAATGGGTCATTTTCCGGTTGGCAAATAGTGACTAGTGGAGCACCACAGGGATTGGTGCTAGGTCCTCAACTATTTACAATCTATATTAATGACTTGGATGAAGGGACTGAGTGTAATGTAGCCAAGTTTGCTGATGATACAAAGATGGGTGAGAAAGCAAATTGTGAGGACACAAAAAATGTGCAAAGGGATATAGACAGGCTAAGTGAGTGGGCAAAAATTTGGCAGATGGAGTATAATGTTGGAAAATGTGAGGCTATCTACTTTGGCAGAAATAATAGAAAAGCAAATTATAATTTAAATAGAGAAAAATTGCAAAGTGTTGCAGTACAGAAGGACCTGGGGTCCTTGTGCATGAAACACAAAACTTTAGTATGCAGGAACAACAAGTAATCAGGAAGGCAAATGGAAGGTTGGTCTTTATTGCAAGGGGGATAAAGTATAAAAGCAGAGAAGCCCTGCTGCAACTGAACAGGGTATTGGTGAGGCCACACCTGGAGTACTACATACAGTTTTGATCTCTGTATTTAATGAAGGATATACTAGCATTGGATGCTGTTCAGAGAAGGTTCACTAGGTTGATTCCGGAGACGAGGAGGTTGACTTATGAGGATAGTTTGAGTAGGTTGGGCCTATACACATTGGAGTTCAGAAGAATGAGGTGATCTTATCGAAACATATACGATAATGAGGGGGGCTCGACAAGGTGGATGCAGAGAGGATATTTCCATTTATAGCGGAAACTAAAACTGGGGGACATGGTCTTAGAATAAGGGGCCACCCATTTAAAACTGAGATGAGGAGAAATTTCTTCTCTGAGGGTTGTAAATCTGTGGAATTCTCTGCCCCAGAGAGCTGTGGAGGCTGGGTCATTGAATATATTCAAAAGGTGGAGATAGACAAATTTTTGAGCAATAAGAGAGTAAAGGATTATGGGGAGCAGGCAGGGAAGTGGAGCTGAGTCCATGATCAGATCAGCCATGATCTTATTGAATGGCGGAGCAGGCTCGAGGGGCCAAGTGGCCTACTGCTCCTATTTCTCATGTTCTTATCAGTGGAATGTTGTCTGTATCTATTGGATACCAGTAGCATTCTATGGGGCACAAGTGGAAGGCTGAGTCCACCTTCTTGGTTCAGAAGAACATAAGAAATAGGAACAGGTGTAGGCTATTTGACCCCTCGAGCCTGCTCCACCATTCAATAAGATCATGGCTGATTGATCATGGACTCAGCTCCACTTCCCTGCCCGCTCCTCATAACCCCTTATCATTTAAGGAACAGTCTATTTTGGTCTTAAATTTATTCAATGTCCCAGCTTCCACAGCTCTCTGAGGTAGCAAATTCCAGATTTACAACCCTTGGATGAGAGAAGAAATTTCTCCTCATCTCTGTTTTAAATGGGCAGCCCTCTATTCTAAGATCATGCCCTCTAGTTCTAATGGTGGTGGAGAAATTTTACTTCAGATGCTGGAACAGCGAAGGATTGATGTCTCACACTGACAAGTTATAAAAAGCCGTGTAAATGTATGATTTACACACCACAGGGGGAATTTTAATAGGAATTAAAATGGAAGCGGTACACCTATCGCAAAATTGTTGCCGCACAGCCGTTTTCCGGGTGGTTGACTTACCGACCCGACTCCGCAGGAGCCTCCTAAATTCATGTCAGTTGGGGTCCGATCATTTACATAGCAATGAAACTGCAGTGAGCAAGGCAGCTGAAGATGAGGTGGTAGCCCTGATTTTTCAATAATGGGAAATATGGGATAGATCTGGTCCACACATCATGAGCCCTGCCAAGCCTTCAGGGTCCCTTCTCCCTAAATTGGTTCGGTTACAGGCACAGAAAAGAGCTTTCCCAGAGAGGTTGGTCTTGGCTGTGGATTGGAAAATGCGTTGATACTGCGACTCTTAAAGAGCTGCAGCTCCCCCTTAACTGGGAAATTGTGCTGGGAACACAGAAGTGGAGAAATTGATCAGAATGGCACAGCAGAGACATGTAGGTAACACTGTTCTATTTGATGCAAAACAAATTTTGAATCCACAACCTCTGGTCTATAAAAGGTTAATGGACATCAACATTTTAGACAACCATTTGCCTAAGACCGTCTATTTCCACCTCCGTAACAGCCCTTGCCTCAGCTCATCTGCCTTCATTCATGCCTTTGTTACCTCTAGACTGGACTATTCCAACGCACTCCTGGCTGGCTTCCCCCATTCTACCCTGCGTAAACTAGAGGTGATTCAAAACTCAGCTGCCGGTGACCTAATTTGCACCAAGTCCCACTCATCCCTGTGCTCGCTGACCTACATTGAGTCCCAGTTAAGCAACAGCTCGATTTCAAAATTCTCATCCTGCTTTACAAATCCCTCCATATCTCTGTAATCTCATCCAGCAGCCCCCCGGTGTCTGCGCTCCTCTAATTCTGCCCTCTTGAGCATCCCTGATTATAATTGCTCAACCATTGGTGGCCGTGTCTTCTGTAGCTTAGGCCCCAAGCTCTGGAACTCCCTGCCTAAACTTCTCCGCCTCTCTTTCCTCCTTCAAGACACTGCTTAAAACCTACCTCTTTGACCATGCTTTTGGTCACCTGTCCTAACCTCTCCTTATGCGGCTGTGTCAAATTTTTTAATCTCATAATACTGCTGTGAAGCACCTTGGGATATTTTACTATGTTAAAGATGCAATATAAATACAAGTTGTTGTTGTTTTACACACTCTCTTTCACTGTGGCAAAGTGGGATAGCAGGCTTTTCTTGCAACTGGTGGTGCTGTACGTGGAACAGCATATGTTCAGTTTTCCAGCCTAAAGCCCTTTCCTGCTGATCAATGGCCACGGATGCAAAAGGAAGATCCAGGATTGAAATTTATGCGCAAGCGGGATTCCTGGCAACGTCGCAGCTACGGAGCGTGAGCAGCTGAGGGAATGTCTAGTGCTGGTCTCCTTGAGCCATTCCCCCAGCCCCCTCACGTATTTCTTCACCTTTCAAAAATGCAGCTGCTCTGTGGCTGGCTGCTTCTTGTCCAATAGCTGTTAACATGGATGCACTATTTCTGTGGTCAGGTACCCCCCGAACATTATTCGGGTGCAAATGGAAGGAGGGGATTAAATATCAAAAATGAGAGCAGGGAAAAGTTATTTTTAAAATACAGATGACTGAGGCTGTGGAATGTACTACTGGGTTTAATAATTGAAGCCGAGATGTCAACATTTAAGAATAGGTGGTTGAAGGGGGAACAAAGGGATACTGGAACAGGGCAGGTACATGAGATTAGGACTACTGCTGGTTGGGCCAAATGGCTTTGTAATTCTATCTAACTATTTGATATAGATGTGCACTGCAAACAGCCAGATGGAGAAATGTCCCAGGTCTGGCATGGAAGGATAGAAGCTGCCATGTTATAGTAACTTTCACTTCTCCCATCCGGGCAGCTCAGATGTTATCTACAGACTCTCGTATTGTGAAGCAGTAATAGCAAAGACAGGTCTCCTCCTCCGACTCCAGAATACATGCCGATGGGTTTGTGAATGCAGCTCCCCGGCCTAAGCAGAGGTACAGGTGCAGACCAAATACCACGAGTGTTGTTGCATTTGGTGGTCTCTCGTTTCTCCCTCTGAAGCATTCCAGATGGAAGCTGGCAAGGAGTTCCCATGCTCAGCATTTTGAATGGTACCACATAAAAGTGTCAATTTTGGCTCAGTGGGTAGCACCATCGCCTCTGAGTCAGAAGGTTGTGGGTTCAAGTCCCACTTCAGGGACTTGAGCGCGAAAAATCTAGGCTGACACTCCAGTGCATTGCTGAGGGAGTGCTGCACTGTCAGAGGTGCCGGCTTTTGGATGAGACGTTAAACCGAGGCCCCGTCTGCCCACTCAAGTGGACGTAAAAGATCCCATGGCACTATTTTCAAAGAGCAGGGGAGTTATCCCCAGTGTCCTGGCCAATATTTATTCCTCAAACATTACAAAAAAAACATTATCTGGTTATTATCACAATGCTGTCTGTGGGAGCTTTCAACAGTGACTACACTCCAAAAAGTACTTCATTGGCTGTAAAGTGCTTTGAGATGTCCGGTGGTTGTGAAAGGCGCTATATAAATGCAAATCTTTCTTTCAGCAACCAAGAATACCTGGCAGCAAAAATGAACAGAAGGCAGAATTCACAGCAAAAGCAGCTAGTACATGGGTCAAAAGGTAGTTTTAAAAAAATGTCTGAGACACATGGAAGATTTCCTAACATCAATATATTTGCCTACCTTTAAAAAGCTCCTTGAAATAAATGTGTTTATTTAAATGAGTCCTTCACATACCAATAGTGTGGCCTCAATTTCACTGCTGGTCAGGAGATCTGGTACATGGCTGCAGACTCAATTTCCTGTCCCTGGCCGCTTTATTTTAAGCTCTGCGTCATCCACTGAGCAGGCCAACATCCCCAGCATTAAAGCACTGACCATACTTGATCAGCTCTGCTGGGCAGGCCACATTGTTTGCATGCCAGACACAAGACTTCCAAAGCAAGCGCTCTACTCGGAACTCCTTCACGGCAAACGAGCCAAAGGTGGGCAGAGGAAACATTACAAGGACACCCTCAAAGTGCAACATCCCCACTGACACCTGGGAGTCCCTGGCCAAAGACCGCACTAAGTGGAGGAAGCGCATCCGGGAGGGCGCTGAGCACCTCGAGTCTCATCGCCGAGAGCATGCAGAAATCAAGTGCGGGCAGCGGCAAGAGCGTGTGGCAAACTAGTCCCACCCACCCTTTCCCTCTGGACTGTGGTTCTCATATTGGACTGTTCAGCCACCTAAGGACTCATTTTTAGAGTGGAAGTAAGTCTTCCTCGATTCCGAGGGACTGTCGATGATGATGATGATGATGATGTCATCCACTGGTAGAGTATCAGAAGTTTATGGTTACTATGTTCAATTGTCTTTGGAGAATTACTTTAAAGTACTGAACAAAGATTCACAAAGGTTTTTTTAATATATTTTTATACAAATCCACCATGTATATGTAACTACAAAAAATATTCCTCAAAGCACTCCAAGCTTCAAAAAATAGCAATACTTCAGCAAAGGTATCAGAATAAGTCCATACAGATAAAACAGTGAAAACCCAGTAAGATCAAGTCATCAGCACAGAATGAAGCTGCAATCTGAAGCAAACGGTGATCTTAGTGGGTTTTGAGTATAACAGTGCCAACATCAATGTTTTTTAGTACTGCTTCCAAAATACTTATTTATGTTCAAGCAAGCCTTTGTAATGCCTGAACAAAGTGACAATATTCCTTGGTTATACAAACACATACAGTAAATTCACAAGTTCCAGGTCTTATGATTAGAAAAGTAGTCTTAGTTTCGATATTTCATTGGTTTGAAAAAATACCGAGCCTGAGACAAGTAGTGTGCATCATTAAATTTAACGCAGCGCTCATCGCAATCAGAATCACTGAGGTGAAATCATTATGTGGGTTTTTGATACGGAAGAAGAGCATGTACACTTACTATGAAATTTAGAACATTTTTTCATTGTTTTTTTGTGTATAGAAACAATACCATACCTGCCCACCCCAATTTGTACAATAGTAGTTTTTTGTTCCTCTTTGCATTTGTTAATAAACACACAAAGGCTCTGGGCTGGAGATATCACAGTGACAGTGTCAATCGCAACCCTCCGTCGTGAATACCTTTGGTCTAATTAAGTGTCTGAGACACTGGCTCAAAGCAATAATGGCTCTCAAGGTTTGACCATAAAGACATCAGAAATATATTTACACGATAAAACCCTTTAGAAACTGGATTCTCCTTTAAATTTGTCAGCTGGAACATGAAGAATTGCTGTCAGAAAGTGACACAATTAGGTTAGACATCAGTACATACAGTAATACAGATTCACTGAGTTTACAGACACCGAATTTAAAATGTTTGGTTAGTTGCCTCCTTACAGTTGAGGTTATAAAGGCGGCCAGTATCAGTGCTAATGACAATTACTCACACGTGGTAAAACCTTGCATTATAAAAATACTCTGAATGTAATGAAACTCCCAGCATTCAAACTGATTATTGACCAATTTTTGTGAATATTTACTAAAGTGTCGCTTTAACCCTTTGAGGACAGCATTCCCATTGCAAATTTACATGTTCTCCATTGTCTCATATATGTAAGTGTTTAAAAAGTGGATTCCACTTTCCTACATTTGCAAACCTTACTTTAAACCGGGCATCAAAAAAACAATAACAGAATGAATGTGACACTTGGGAGACTATAGGAGAAGGCTTCCTCTCTTCACCATTTGTGTTCTTATATTTATAGAAATCATAGGAATTTATAGCACAGAACGAGCCTCTGGGTGAAGAAATTTCTCCTCAAATCTCCTCTAAACCTTTCAACCAATTACTTAAAAAAAGTAGGTTTATGTTTAAGATTTTGCCACAAAGAGCAAACAGAGGAAATCTCCCTTCACATGCCTGAGTATTGTTCCTCCCATCCCTCTTAACCTGAGGGCGCTGAGTTTTCCTGGGGTACAGTACCATGGGTCCATTCTTCAGGTATTAACCCAGGCAGCAAGTGTCAAATGGCTATTAGACTGTAAAGGGCAACATTTAGAATCCAATCCTGTCCTGATCCGTCATTGATATGCATGGCTTCCCAGCAATGGTCACAGGACAATGGCCAGCAGTGGGAATTTCTGGCTTCTTTTTCCCTTCCATACCTCATGGGTGGTGGGGCTAACTGTAGCCCCTAACTGCTGGCTGGCAGGCATCAGCTAGCTCATGTCTGATTGTTACCTTGCCACATTACATTACTGTTCACAATACTGCAACATACAGTTTTGGTCTGTCTGGGTGAAAAAAAACACCTGTACAATATTTTGAATTGCAACTCCTCCGATGTGGTGAACTTCCTTTTCATTTGCCCTTATAAGGACGGTGACCTACCAAGTGTAGAGGAAGTGTCCGAACCAGAATAGTCTGTGCCCCACCCATCCTTTCAACCACGTAAAAGATTGTAGGTAGTTTTTCTTTTGAGACTAAAGATTATAGAATCCTCTGATGCAAGAATTGCAATTCTGAAAAAACCACCACCAAAAAGCTGCTGACAGGTTTGCAGACTTTTCTATAGAACGGTCCAGTCTTACCGTGCGCACACACACATATACAAAAACATACTAAAAGTTACATTTCTCTAAAATGCTGATCTCCCTGAGGGCAGGCCAGCCAGGGACAGCTGAGGTACTTATCAGGGTCGTGAATCTTTGGAATTCTTGACCTGAGAGAGCTGTGGAGGCTGGGTCATTGAATGTATTTAAGGTGAAGATAGATAGATTTTTGAACGATAGGGAAGCGGAGGCCAGGATCAGAGCAGCCATGATCTTATTGAATGGCGGAGCAGGCTCAAGGGGCCAAATGGCCTACTCCTGCTCCTATTTCTTGTCTTCTTATGCTATGTTCTTATGTAAAACATTAAGTTAACAGACTATTAATAAATAGTTGACTCTTCAAACCAGAATAGGCTAAAGCATTAATTCTGCGACATGTGCAGTACTTAAACCAAAATGCCCAGACATGACAACAGACTCCATGCGAGTGAAATTCGAGTTTGGAGGGGGTGCAAATTGGGTATTGTTGGATCGATGGCCGTTACATAACCCGCCTGATTTTCCTTTCCATGGACCTCAATGGAATAGATAATCAAGTGAGGTGTACAACAGCCGGCCAATCCACTAATGCCTGCTTTGTGACCTCACAAGTTGAATTTCACCCACCCCCCTCCCCATTTCTGCATCGATGCGTGTTTCAAATTGAGTTCTTACAGGCTACGAGTTGAACTGATTGGGAATCCATAAAACAAGCAGAAATCCCAGGAACACTAACCGCTTTCTATTACAGCATAGCCCAAAACCAGTTTGAAATCAGATAGGATTTTCAATCCATTGAATAGAATCCTGTAGGATTTTATTGGCAAAACTCCACGGATTTTAAAACATTTTTTTTTTTTTAAAAAGGAGAGGTATAATTCAGAGGAAGAAAACACTCAGGAAATTCAGTTATCAGAATGTTTTCACCAGGTTGACAAGAAAATGGATGGTTATGAATGAGAGTATGATAACAAAGACAATCGGAGGCATTTCAAAACCTAGCCTATGATATCTCAAATATTCTACATATATACATTGTATTGCAAGAACATGGTGCAGAGATGCTCTGGTAGTCCTCAAAGTGTGCAAGTGATGCTCTACGGGGTAGGTTTTCAACTTACCGCCCAGGCAGTAATCTGGCATTGCAGATCAGCTGCCTGTTGTAGAATATGAACCCAATGAAGATAAAAATTAGCTGGTTCCTATGGGGTAAGTTGCAAATCTAACCTCCATGCGTTGATTCACTTAGAGATAGCAATTAAGAACTATCCAAAATCAAATCTACCTTTTCCTATTTGTAAAAGTTTGCACACAGGAGTGCTCAACAAGCTCCCTTTAGTTTTGATAAAGGTGCAATTTAAGCAAACTTGGGCTATATATCAGCTAGTAATGGTTTCCACAGTGACACCATAACAGACATGCACAGACTAGTTAGTGAGTGTTTTCTTAGCCACTTCTTACCGAGACCTTTCCAAGCTTTCATTTATTATATCCCACCACTCATTTAGCCAAGCTTACAATAAGATTACTGACAATGCAGTAGTTTGGAAGAATTTAGGTGCATTGGAGGTGATTTTCAACTTCAGCAAGAGTGCAAATTGGGTGCTAGCGAATCAGCCGTCTGTTATACATTCAAGGAAGATCAGGCATGGTGTACAATGGCCAGCCAGATTTGTTACCATCTGTTTTGCACCCCGCCAAAGTCAAAATTCACCCCAGTAGAGATCTTGCAGTGCGGAGATGGGTAGAATAGCAAAGATGTGGAGATTTGATTATTTATTAGTCTTGAAATCTACAACTTTGAATGTCTGAAACTATCTTTTTCCAGCATACCCAAGTTCAGAGTTTTAATCTGAGCCAGGCCCTTGCAGATTCTCATCCTGGTGACTTTCCATGATGGGTTTGGACTCTTGTGTTTTAATTTTCCCCGCTCAGGCCCCAGTTAAAACTGCATCGGAGTCCTACAGATGTAATAGGTCACTGCCTGCTTTGGGTATGCACCTAATCCACCTGCAAAACCCTGCAGGTCAAAACTGGAAACGGCCGGAGTCTGAGCAGGTAAGTAACCTGCTCGTTTTAACTGCCCTTAAGCCTGGTTTCCACTGGGAGAGTAAGGTTAAAATCGACCCCATCAATTTCATTGGGTATTCATTTCCACCTCCTCACACATGCAACTAATTCTTTCATCATCCCATTGCTCCAATGGGTCAGCCATGTGCGTCAGTCTTGTACTTAATGCAACACATAGCATACTGCAGAAACTGTATGCTCAACAAAGAAGTGATATTTCATTAGTAACGTTACAATCACTTGTGAAGAATAATTCACAGCTGTAGTCCTTTGAGCACTTTGACTCTTTTGGCCAGCTATGAATTCATCACCACCCTTACAATATTGTTTAATAGCCTTGAAATATGTAACTAGGTTTTAGTGATTTGATGCCAATGTTCCTTTGACAGTTTAAAAGAAAACAAGAAAAAAAAAGTGTCATTTTTATTCTTTATAAAATGACACAAAATTGAACAGATGTGAATCTTTTTAAAAAAGCAAATATAGTACCAACTAAACATCTTTTCCATCTTACATTAACCACCTCCTTTGTAGGCTGGATACTCTGAAGGAACAGTGAGAAATCTAATACCAACACTGATTCTCCTCTTCCCCATTACTTCCTGGAAGCGTTGACTCATGGAAGGGCACAATTCCATGGGCACCAGCACTCTCCGATATCTCACCCAAACTGCTGTTCTTCATGTGAGCCTAGGCAATGGATGCTGTCAAGCTATGTTGAGGCCATCACACCATGCCTAATCCAGCCCTTCACAGATATCTGCACACATGCACTTTCTAGGGAGAGTTGCTGGCTCACTCCTTGCCCCCTCCCTAGATCAAAAAGGTCAATTTTAGCAACCCCACTGTTGCTCTAGCTGAATCATCTACTGACAAAATCCAGAGATCCCCACCAGAGCTTCTGAGAAAGTTACAAACAATTACATTAGAGAGAGACAAAAAGCCAGCATGAGTATACAAACAGCTGAGAGACAAGCCAATGAAGTAAATCCAATGTTGGCGTAGACCTGACACTCCACCACAAGAACAGATTTGGAGTCTGGTCTCTGCAGCAGTAATACTTGACGAATTAAAAATACAATCTTCTATACAGCATGCACTTTTAAAACTGTTCAAAAAGTTGTTAATAGTAGCAAATGAAAGCCTTTGGACAACTTAGAACCTCTTAAATCAACCCTTCAAAAGTACTTCTAGATCACAAGATACAATGGTGGGATATTGGCACACGTCTACAATGCTCCACAGCTACAATCCTGATCTTAACTGTGGGGGAAAAGCAAGGACCTGGTTTCGTTGCCTGCCCTATTTTTCTAACATCAATTCATTTTGCTTGCTTTACATACTAACACATAATATAAACACTCCAATCAGTGTACAAGCAGGTTTTACAATAAACGTTAACACTTTTTATCATTATGGAAAGTGACAATCTATTTGATTCAAAGAAGAGAGTAGACATCTATGAATAAATATTAACTCCCTGGCCTGTCACATTAAAGTTAATCTATGGAATTTTATGCAAAACAATGAGTAGCTCCTTACAGTTTTTAAAATCAATCAGAGCCCAAAAACCTTGGTTTCGGGACTGGACTTAAAACACGATGAATAAAATGAAAATGTAACATTTCACATTAATCAGCTCATTCTACATAAATGTCAATGAAGACTACATTGGTTCTTCTGAATTAAAATACTGAACAGGGGCGAAGGCATTATATGCTGTGCCATTTTCAGAAGACCTTCACTGTCAACAAACAGCGGGAGTGTCCAACTTCATGGGAGAAAAGTAGCCAGTTTAGGAGGTTAAAAAAAAATTCTTATTTTGATATGCAAGTCTACCCAGTTCTAATGGCTTGACAACATTGAAACTATTTTTAAAATATCTATGGGATAAACATGTGTGTAACACACCCCCTTTAAAATACCTATTTGTAATTCTCAGACCATCTCAGGGACTTTTAATCTCACCAGGGATTGGACTTTCAATCCATTTGTAACTTCCTTGGCAATACTCAATTCTGTCTGTAACATGGCCAATGCATTTGCAATCCACAAGCAAGCTTGTGCAAAACCTTCAGAAGTCTTCCCTTTATCTTGACCAATAAACCTGATAGTGGACCACCTCCTTTTTAGATTAAACATGAACCAATTGGAAGGGATTTTATTTTGGGGGGGGGGGGGGGAGAAAGTGGTTGATGTACTTGATTTCAAAGTCAAAGGTGATCCAATCTCGAGGCTGAATGCTGATAAATTGGCCATGTTAGAATTATTGCTTGCATAACCAGTGGTAAACAAAATGGAAGGTTTAATTAAGAGTCAAAATCAATGATATCCCCACAGGAAACTCAAGTATCTCTACAAAAAATAAGCTGTGGTCTTGCCTGCTGAAAATATAGTGATGCCATAAAATCAGTGTTTGTGTGTGACCGTTAGTAGAAAGCATTGATCATCTTGTTTACTTTTTATGTAATTAAGCTAAAATTGCCTTCGAGGACAGTATGGTGTAGTGTGTTCAAGCATCAGTATGCAGTCCCACAGTGAGACACTGGTTTGAGCTCCTCCTCCGGCATGTGCCCAATCAATCCTCAACGTGGAGAGAAATCTTTTAAAAGGCCACTTTTCTGCAGGCCTCATGAAGAATCCATTTAAAGCAATTATTTAGCCAGACATTCCTAATTTGGCAAGAAACTGAAATATTGTTTTAATACAGAAGGAGAAATATAATTGGAAATAGAAAATCTTCATGTGTGGATCAGTCTCATTTTCCAGTACTGTGTCATTTTTGAGTACTAAACTATATAAATCATAGTAGGAACATTCTTCAGTGGCAACAGGCCAATACCAACAACTAGCAGTTTGATAAGGTTGATCTAGATTTATATTCATTACCTTTTAAGTTCACTATGTGCGAGCAGCTTGGCTACCTCCTTAATTGTTAAATTTGTACAATAGGGTTACAACTTCAATGAAAGTATTGTTAAGATGGAGCTGTAACGGATACAGATCTGCTTCCTTTAACAAATGTATTTAACCCATGCGGGTCTGCTATTAGTATGCATCTGCCACTCTCAAATTGTGGAAACCATCATTTATGGCCAATGTCGTAAGCTGCAGGTGTCATCACTAATGCTGTTAGCGGAGTGTACTTTGTGCATCGAATCTCCTTCCCCATCCTCTTTTATGGAATCACAATGCTGTAGATTTGATTTTTCAGAATGTTCTTAAAGCACCTCTAAACTTTCAACAAATATCCTAACAATTGTTTTAAAAACACATTTTGTGAAAGACACACATGAATGACAAATGCAAGGCAGCAAATTAAACAAAAACAAATCACAAAAATATTCTGCACAATTAAATAGACTATTCTTACCATTATACATGGAGATTCCTCACATTTCTAAATAAATATACAAACTTGTTTCTCTTGACCTTTTGTAAACAATACGTTTCTTCCTGAAATCTTCATACACTTGTTTCTGGTGTTGGTAAAATTTCACCATTTTTTCCTGTCTCATCTTTTAAAAATTGCTCCACCTCTACAGAATCCACAGCTTCCACTTCATTTTGCCGCTCTCCTTCCTCCACATTTTCCTTTTGCTTTTTCACAGGTGGCTCAGTTTTTTTTCTTATACAAAGAATGTTTCCAATAGCCAGTACCAGGGCAGACAGGACCACTTCAGACCCAGCCAAATAAAACACGTACTTGAAATTCTTTGTTGCGTCCAACAATTTTCCTGTAACAGGTACAATAGGAAAAGAAAATCAATATAGTTATCTTACACGATCCAACAGTCATGTGAATAGTTAGCATCACTGAGTCAGAAGGTTGTGGGTTCAAGTTCCAAAGACTTCAGTACAAAACCTAGGCTGACACTCCAGTACAGTACTGAGGGAGTGCTACACTTTCAGAGGTACCATGTTTCGGATGAGACGTTAAACCGAGGTCCCGTCTGCTCTCTCTGGTGGCGTAAAAGAGCCCACGGTACCATTTCGAAGAAAAGCAGGACAGTTCTCCCTGGAGTGCTGGCCAATATTTATCCCTCAATCAACATAACAAAAACAGATTAATCTGGTTAATATCACTTTACTGTTTGTGGGCAAATTAGCTGCCATGTTTCCTACATTACAACAGTGACTACACTTCAAAAAGTACTTCATTGGCTGTAAAATGCTTTGGGACGTCTTGAGGTCATGAAAGGCGCTATATAAATGCAAGTTTTTTTTTTCTTTCAGGCCAAAACTTATTACTCTGTTCACAGTTAAACCAGATATCCAGGATCAACCCTCATGTTGCCTGTAACTCCAAGCTGCAGACACAGTACAGCACTCCACAAAGTGTTGTAAATGAGGACCCGATGTTGCCCTTCTCTCCCTGGTACAAGGCTTTCTGTTCTTTCTGCTCATTACTTTGGTCAGTGCTATAAAGGGCTCCATTCCTGACCATGTCAGTTCTAATGAATAGTCACACTGAAAACTTAAACCAGTTCCTCTTTTTCCCAGGTTCACTGACATGTTGGCATTTCTGGCATTCAAGACTTTAAAAAAAAAAGTGATTCTATCCACCTTTGGTTCTTACTTTTAGACTGTTGAGTATGCTCAAACAAGTTTCTTTCCAAAATGATATACATGTGTGTGTGCACAGGCATGCCTATACACAATCTCACACACACACACACACACACACACACACACACACACACACTTACCAGCTCCTGGAGGACCAATCAAGACTGCCATAGCTTCAACCAACAGTACAAGCCCGATGGCACTGGAGAACTTAGAGGTTCCAACAATCGCCATCAAGACTTCAAACTGCAGCGCTCCCACCATTCCATAGGATATTCCAAAGAAAATGCAAAACACTGTCAGTCCACCATAATCATTGGCAAAAGAGCCACCTAAATCTGTAATACCATTGAAAATCATAGCAAAGCTGAAAAGGTACACACACCGAGGCCGAACCTGCTTCAACCCAGCAAGAATACCACAAAGAGGCCGGGCAAAAATATCAACAAAACCCAAGATAGTCAACAAGAAAGCAGCGTCTGTATCCGGTATTCCTATGTCTATTGCATAGTTCACTATGAACACAGGAGGAACAAAGAGCCCAAAGACCATGATGGAAGCTGCTACTGTGTATAGTACAAAGCCTCGATCCCGAAAGACACTGAAATCCAGCAGCTTCGTTTTCTTCCCGGCATTTGCTTTCTTTTCTTCTTCTATTTTTGCTTTTTCTTTGGGGCTAGGTGTCAGGGCTCTCATCAGTGCTGCACATGCACAGCAATTCAGCAGGAGGCCTCCAAGAATGAGGAAACCCCCTCGCCATCCATACTGCTTAGACAGGAAATGACCTAATGGAGAGAGGAAACACAGGAACACAGGACTCCCAGCTGCAGATAAGCCATTTGCTAATGGGCGTCGCTTGTCAAAGTAGCGGTTTAACATGATGAGAGATGGTTGAAAGTTCAAGGCTAGTCCTAGACCTGCAGTGAAAACAAAAAGGTGATTCATTTGGTTAAGTTTTTGTGGAGGGGAGGAGAGACTATTTACAATTAAATGAAATAACATGTTTACAACAAACACAGGACACAGATACATTTAATAGCGGAGCAGCAAAAGTTAAAATCCTAGTTTCCATCCTCTACTTTTCTTGTCATAGCAGATTGCTGGGAGGTGAAAAGACGAGGAAAGAGAAAGAGGAAAGTGGTTGGTTGCATCTCCTGCACAACTAAAGTACACCTCTAGTTCAAATCAAGGAGCTAGGCCATCTGCAGGCTAGTTTTAACCTTCCATATGAGCACAGTGTGGGTTAGGGACTTGACCATGGAGGAAAATAATTGTTTGAAGGGGATTGTTTTGGAACGGTAAAGTGACATTCTACTAAAAAAAAATGACCGAATATATCTTGCAAAGGAAATAATCCCATTTGTGACTGTCCACTAGTTGCATCATCAGTGCCGTTACTGAGTCTTTGACTTGCATGTTAGTGCTGTCATTAGCATCCAGGAGCAGGAAGAACGTCTATCCTCCAACACTTTGATGACAACGAGCTAGAAAGGGACTTGGACATATCATCTGTGGAAGTTTATTCCAGCCACGAGATTTTACCTAGTGCATCCCCACAATCGTTTTGTGAAATTATGAAAGTATATTTCTTCCTTGCGATGGGATATATTCCAATTATGTTTAAAAATATAAATGGTCTCTCGGAGGGGGTGGGGTGTTGTGTGAAGGAGGAGATTGAGTCTTTCTACCAACTTCCAGTGTTTGTCACAAAAGAAGCAACATTACTAGTTTGATTCGGCTCCAATACGCCCATAACCACCCCGCATTAAGATTTTCTTAACAGAAGCACAGTCAATATGGAAAAGCATTTTTAATGTATGTGCAGCAAAAAATATATACACCATCAGTTAAGCAAACAATGTGATTGTGCCATTAAGCCCTTTGTTCTCAGACAATGACTCAGTAATCCTGGGACACTGATGATTTTTCCAGCATCAATTATGTAGAATCCAACAGTCGCCAAGCTAAAATCAGAACTTTAAATTATTATTTTTTTAAACAAATCTTATTTTGCAGTAATAAAGTCGATCTGTTTCTCATCTTGTCCTCAGAATTGGAAAATTTGTACTTTGAGGATGTCAAAATAGTGCAGCTTCTCTGACTGTTTTTTTCAATTTTAAAATGGATAAAAACATTTGAGTTTCATTACTTGGACCTGCTCTATATGGGCTCAATTTTGGCCAGGAGTTGCTCCCTTCTTTTTTGGAGCAACTTGGTTTTTCTGGCGTAACTTAAAAATCCCCATTTTGCACATTCAATTTGCACCAGTGTAAGTGAGCTAGTTATGATTTTTTAGTTTTGTTTTTTTTCCTCAAAACCAGCCACCTATGCCAGTTCTGCCCATTTAGGCAATTTTGGGCAGCTAACAGTTACTCCAAATCTACTTAGGCCAGCGTATATGGCCACTTCAGAAAACCATTGCGGAGAGTTAAGAAATCAGCGCAGGTAGGTACATCGGAGGCCATTCGGCCTGGGATAAGGGCGGGCAGGCAGGAGAACTGATATCATCCAGGCAGGAGCACTCAGTTCTCCTGCCCGCCCACCCTTATCCCAGGCCGAATGGCCGCCCGGTGCAATTTCTAGATGATTAAAGCTTCAAATCAACTACTACTACTCACAACATTTGTCCGGCATCGGGTCCCCCACACAGCTGCTACAGCAAGACACGAAGAGGCTGGGGGCAAGGAGCTACTGCACATGCGCAGACACTCCACTGCGCATGTGCAGACGCCCCGGCACTGTTTTCGGCGCAGGACGTTGGCTCCACCCACGACTCGACTGGCCATGCTGCACGACTACAGGGAAGAGGCCGGACAGCAGCCAAAGTGGGGAGGAATTTTTTCGACGCATTTCTGAACAGAAAAAAGTGGCGCATCTCCGGTAAGTGTGCCGAAAAAAGGGGTGGGCCAAAATGGACCCTATATTTCCACACTTGAAATCAGTGACCTCCAAATAAAACATGTCTTCTAAACTGAACATTTGAAGATGGTGGGGGGGGGGGGGGGGGGCACAGTGAGTGGAAATCAAAATACATGGTAGAGATTATTTAATTATTACAAAACATAAAAGGTTGAACACATTTTGTTTTGACTTGGTGGCCACATATTGAGAGAACTTTGTGCTGGTTGTGTCCTCCAGAAGGGCAGCGGTCATTCCTTCAGTGCCTCGCGCATGGGATGGGATATAATGTGCAGATATGATGATACCAATCGTGCCACAAAGAGTCAAATTAGATTGTGTGGTCTTATTTGCAAAAACAGAAAAAGCTTGATCATGCACCTTCTTTCCATGAAGACAGGGTTCTGAAATCACACGCTGAGACACAAACATAGAAAATAGGTGCAGGAGTAGGCCATTCAGCCCTTCGAGCCTGCAACACCATTCAATAAGATTATGGCTGATCCTTCACCTCAGTACACCTTTCCTGCTTTCTCTCCATACCCCTTGATCCTTTTAGCCGCAAGGGCCATATCTAACTCTCTCCCCAAAAAGCAGTTGAGGCTAGGTCAATTGAAAATTTCACGACTGAAATGGATAGATTATTGTTACATAAGGGAGGCATATGGAATCAAGGTGGGTAAATGGAGCTAATTTACAGATCAGCCATGATCTAATTGAATGGCAGAACAAGCTCGAGGGGTTGAATGCCCTACTCCTGTTCCTATTAACCACTTTAAAATAAGCAGGTCTACACCTTCACTAAAATAGCAGAGCAAAGTTTTAGGTGAAGGTGTTAAGCATTTGTACATTATTGTCTCCTCATAATTTCAGGACGATGGGCTAGAATTTGATCAAAATCCACCACCGCCGGATCCCACCCCCCAAAAAATCACTAAGATTATTAAAGTAACGCAGGCGAAAAATGGATCAAAAAAAGGAAAAAATTTCGCCCGGCAGGAAAGTGGGTCTTACACGCAGATTCTCGGCAGAAAACGCGATCCTGGCCAAATTGGGCGGTACTTACTCAAAATTTAGTCCGAGGCTGCGGGGGCGGGGTGGGAAGGAGCCTAGGCAAGGGGGAAAACACGCAATATTTTTCCAAAAAACAAAACATTAAAAAAAATTGGAACACATTCACAGGACCTTTTTCAACTGAATCGCTGTAAAATAATTTAAAAAAAACTTTAACTTACCTTTTTTTGCAGGGCTTCATACCTACCGCCCAGCTCCAGCTGGTTTCTCGTGGGCGTTTTTTCTCTCCCCACCTACGGATCACCGCGGTGACCAAACGTGGGCGGCAGCAGTTTTTAAAAATCGGCGGTCCGCTCCCCAGAGGTATTTCGAAACCTCTGGCGGAACTCTTTGATGAAATTCCCACTGGGTGGTTTTCTGCTGAAAATGAAGAATACTACCCAAAAAACCCGGCGGGATTGCTCACTAAATTCCAGCCCAAGATCTTTGAGAGATTTTTTTTTTTTACTATCCCAAATGTACTGAAACAATATTCCTCGAAAATACACCATATAACGTCTTTAACTTGGTAAAATGTTCCAAAGTGCTTCACAGGAGTGTCAACAAATAAAATTTGACACCGAAAGCGATATTAGGACAGATGATCAAAAGCTTGGTCAAAGAGGTATGTTTTAAGGAGCGTCTAAAGTAGAGAGAGGTAGAGTGGCGGAGAGGTTTAAGGATGGAATTCCAGAGCTTAGGACTTGGGCAGCTGTAGGCATGGCCGCAAATAGTGCAGCAATTCAAATCAGGGATGAGCAAGAGGTTAGAATTAGAGGAGTGCAGACATCTCGGCAGGGGGGGGGGGGGGGGGGCGGGGGAAAGGGGTTGTGAGGCTGGAGGAGGTTACAGAGATAGGGAGGGGTAAGGTTATGAAGGGATTTGGAAATAAGGATCAGAATTTTAGAAATCGAAGCAATTCCAGACCGGGAGCTAATGTAGGTCAGCGAGCACAGGGCTGATGGGTGAACAGGACTTCCTGCAAGTTAGGATTATGGGCAGCAGAATGTTGGCTGAGCTAAAGTTTATGTAGCATACATTCAAAATGTAACCCAAACAAAATAAATGGCAGTGTCTTTCAAGTTGAAGGTCCCAACATCACCTGCAAAATTGGATACCATGTTCAACTAGATTTTAAGATAATTGGCAAAAGAGCCAGGGCGGAGATGGGAATTTGTTTACGCAGCGAGTTGTTGTGATTTGGAAAGGGTGGTGGAAGCAGATTCAACAGTAACTTTCAAAAGGGAATTGAATATATACTTGCAAAGGAAAATGTTGCAGGGCTATGGGGAAAGAGCAAGGAAGTGGGACTAATTGGATAGCTTACACATGTCACAAGGCCGAATGGTCAGCGACCTGAAATGTTAACTCTTGTTTCTATCAACAGATGCTGTCTGGCCTGCTTGAGCACTTCCAGCAGTTTCTCTTTTTATTTCAGATTTGAAGCATCCACAGTATTCTACTTAAAAAAAACAAATGACTGTAGGGATTTCTTACCTGTGATGACACCAACAGTCAGGTAGATCTGTATTATGTTGGTGGCCAGGGATGCTAGTATCATACCCAATGATGCAAATATGCCTCCCACCATCATAACAGGACGGCAGCCAAAGCGATTTACCAGAATACTACACAAAGGACCTGAGCAAGACAGGGGAGAAAAAAAAAAAGTTGGTCAGGTGATTAGTGCAGAATTAAGAAATTATAAAAAGAGTCAATTTAAGTCTTTCGTGGAAGACGGCGTCACCACAGCAAACCTCAAGTCAAATCAAAGATCCGTAATCAGATATTACAGAGCTACAAACCAAGTTCTTGATTGTAAGTGATATATTTGGCCATACAATCACTATCTGCAGGGTCAGTTTGTGGGCGATTACATTGAGACTTTTATTAACCTCGGTAAAGGGCAAAGGCCAATTGTGTCGGATACGAAGGATGAAAGGAGCGCTTCTCGCTATAGTTATATATTGCTAAGCTTGGCTTTAACAAGCTTGTCGATAGGAGGAGAGAGGGAAGGAGTTTTGCAATTTTGACGTGCTGGGTAGGAACACGTTACAGTCGAAGTGTTGATAAAGTAGAGAAAAATGTGAAAGAAAGTGATTTGACAGCACAAGAAAAGGGTTGATCTCAGCGAAACAAGATTGGCAAAAGTACAAAAGTCATTAGTTTACTTTATGTGGTATCATTTTCAGTGGCTATATTACAATGCACTGAAAATGTTTTTTTGCATTTCTGCAATTTTGGGATTCAGATTTGAATCTACCGTTTTTAGGTTTTAAGTTTTTTTGCGTGGCAAATTGCGGAAAGTGTGAACTGACAACGGCACAGCGAGGGAAAAAGAGAGAGAGAGAGAGAGAGAGAGAGAGAGAGAGAGAGAGAGTGTAAAAAAGAATGTTTAAATTTTTTTTTTTTTTAATTTCCAACAGCAATTAAAAGCTGAAGGAATGAGACTCCACACTAAAAATAGATCATTTTCAGTGCCAGAGACGTTGACTGGCAGTAATTAAGACTGATCATGTATGTACCGCGCAAACACAGCAACGTCACGCTGGTCAATGCATTTCAACGGTGAGACGACAGCAAGATGCTGTTTTTGCAACGCTAATGATGGAGCGGCGCAAGTTGGACACTAACTTTTGGATATTTTGAGTTTATCTGCTGCTCACCTGAAGTTGCTGTACCATTTGCGCATAAATAAATAAATAATTCGCCTCACATTATTTAGACAGCAATGTCCAGGCCAATCTGTATTAAATGGTATTTTAGACAAATGCCAGTCATTTGGTTTGGGTTGAATTGTGACATTTACTTGCTTCACCACAATATTTCCTCTTCCAGCAGATGCGTTGTACAGAAAGTGTGCTGGAAATTGCAGATGATTTCGGCTGGGATGGCAACAGCCAGTACTGAGTCACCTTTGAGGACATTTCTTAGCTGCTCAGCGCATCTTATAGATGGTCACTGCCTGGCATTTGTGTGGCGTGAATGTTACTTACCACTTATCAGCCCAAACCTGAATGTCGTCCAGGTCTTACTGCAAGGGGGCATGGGCTGATACATTAACTGAGGAATGGTGAATAGAGCTGAACACTGTGCAATCATCAGCAAACAGTCCCACTTCTGACCTTATGATGGAGGCAAAGTCATTGATGAAGGAGCTGAAGATGGTTGAGCCTCAGACACTGCCCTAAGGAATGTCCTGGGGCTGAGATGATTATCTGGCAAAAGAAACTGAAGCCAAAGAAAAAAACATGAATGCATGCTGCAGACCTGTGGGGGTGGTTGGGTAGCAAGGTATGGAGGATCCTTCTTAAAAGAAGACATGTACCTAGCCACTGGGAAAAGCGCAACTTATGAACCTGCTTACCTGGAATCCTAGAGCCGTAAGAAATCAAATAATGGTTGAATTTTCTAATGGATTTGACAAGATCGATATAACAAATCTACACTTAATAAGTATCAATGCAGTGGAATCATACCACAATAATTATGAGAAATAAGACAACAATTTTACCTGTTTCCTGATGCAAGTGGAATATAACCGAGGGCAAAATTCAGGGTACAGTTGCAATTGCACACAGAGTGGCAAATCAAATAAGGCCGACTGAAAATCGGTGCTTGGCACTAGCTAATGCGCCATGGTGAAAAACAAAGGGTGGTCTTCTATGTGAGGAAATTTAGATTACAAGTATCCAAGTGGTATTGGCATTTGGCTTTCAATTGTCACGTTGTAATTAGAACAAATGCCTCAACGGCAGAGTTTGTCTTTGTAGAGGGTTTTAGTTATACACAGCATCACAGCTGCACCAGAAGTATACAACAGCAAGTCTATTGCTTACGTCTGGAGATGTTGGGGGCAAAATTGCCCTCCGCCCCATATTCAAATTATTACCGCTCGGCGGAAGTCGGAGGGAAGAGGCGGAAAATTTGGCTCTTTAACTGCGACACCACCTCCCAATGCTTTGGGGCGCTGTTGGAGACAGTGTAGAGACGGGTACGGGTCAGCACGACGCAGACATGCCGCATTGCGCTGACGCGTTTCAACGTCCCTCCCCTTCAGTTAAAGGCGAGGCCTCTATAGAGCCCATTGGGCCACCAGGCAAGGGTTCAGCCGGGCCAGCGGCCTGGCACCCACCACCGGGCTGTCTATAGGCGTCCCGCCCAAAACCGCGGTCGCCATTGTCGGCCAACTGAGTCAGCCGACAATTAAAAGAAAATGGCAGCCACGGCAGTGCACCTTCCCCTTTAAGGGTGGCTGCACCACCCAGCCACCGGCAGCTTCCCACCTCACAAAGCGATCAGCGGCATCGACCGGCGGCAGCTGTGCACCCGTGGGGCTATTTCCCCCGCAGGGCAGAAAAGAGGCCGGCACGTGACCGACAAGGAGTCGGAGCGCCGGTCGGGGTGGAAAGTCAGGGCGTGGCAGAAACCCGTTTGTCGTCCCCGGCCCGGGATAGGTCATACCCTCTGCCTGCCCCCAGTGGGTAAGGCCTTACTGCCTTAAAAAAAGGGGCAATTTCAGCCCCGTTGACTCCTTGCTAAGGCCTGGCTTCCCTCATGTGCAAGTCTTGAAAATAAATGTTGCAGGCAATTTGACCATCGGGGCAACATAGCTGAACTCTATCCAGCCCTTAATGAATGTCCCCCTACCCACCCCCCGCGGGAATTGCTGAATAGCCATCAGGAGCAAGAACCTTGGCCGATTTTCCCATCCCTATCTGAGGGAAACTGAGACTAATTATAGCATCCATAAATCTGCAAAAAACTTAAATCCTAAAATTGATCTGTTCGGCTGAAACTGAGACAAACTAAGACAAAGCGAGAGCTAGACAAATTTAAACTAAGTAGTTAATAGTTTAATACAAATATGGATCAGCATACTCAGCACAGGCCAGGGAACAAAGCTGGAGCCCTCACGATGAGCTACTCACTGGATGAAGTGGCTGAGCCATCAGGTGTTTAAGAAAATTAAAAAGGTACCTTGACAAATTGTGTTATTGTAAAGTTGTTTCCCTCACTGCCTCATGGGAGTGTGTTTTCTGTGTCACTGATAAGCAGAGGTACCGCAGAGGAAAAGGAGGAAGTTAGTTATATATTGTTTCTCACTGATACCATCAGCTTGTCCTATCAGTGATGCACAGCAATTCAGTTAGCAAGAAACGCTGCAGTTTAACAGGTAGTACAAAGTCGCTATTTTGCACAAGCTGCAAACCTCAGTGGCTTGAGCAAAAAAATGTAAATCCTAAAATTGATCTGTTAGTTTGTCTCAGTTTCAACATATCAGCACGAGCTAGACAATTTTAAACTTACTTAATAGTTTAATACAAATATGGAAAATTATTTTTAAGTTATATCGTATTTTAAATATTTTTCTCCCCCACTTGCTGCATATGAATTGCAGCCCAAACCCACATCCAAGCCTTCCCTGGCACAGAGCGAGTCTATAAACAAGACGACATTGTCCTTTTAGTTAAATGATCAGAGGCTAGTTTCCTTTAGGTGTGGTTTATATCTCATATCAGATAGGCTGCTGGTTATACATCCTGTGTTATATATTTACTTACCACATGTTGCCATGGCAGCCGCAGTTTCAGGTTAATGCCTTCAAGTTGAAGGCAATAATGAGTATAAACTGTTTTACAGTATACTTCTTTGGGGCTATTTTTAACTCCGGTGCCATCAAGGTGGGCAGTGGTCTGTTAATCCTACTCAATGGCACCGGTGGGAGGTTCGAACTATTTTCAACAGTTGGGCAGCATCTACATAATATCAGTGTGCACATTGAGCGCTGACAGCACTGTGGATACCAGCAAGAAGTACATGCTTAAAAGGGGGGCTTCTGCAATCACGGAAGGACCAGCAGAGGCCAGGAAGATTTTTGTGGAGCCAGGAGGAGCACGTGTTCGGGTTCTACAACTGGCACAGCATTGAAATAATCTCCCACCTGTTTCAGGCAGGAGTGCTGGCCACCTACTTCGAGGCCCACTTGGAAATCGAGGCAACCATTGGGCAGGAGATTTTTGTTTTATAGTTTTCAGCTGTCTGCCGCCCCATTTTATCAGCGTGAACAGGGCGGTAGGTTGGTGTTTTTAGGGGTAGATTTTCCTGTTCCGAGGTGGAAGAAAGAGAAGAATCAAGTGTGGATGATCGCATGCCTGTAAAAGGAGCCCATCTAATTTTCTAAACCAATTAAATTAATGGAAGGAAAATCAGCTGGATTCCCTTCCGGGTATGTGACCCTTCCCAAATTGTTATTTTTGTGTGTGCCCAGGTGATCCAGAACAGCCAGACGCAGGAAAATCTGCCCTCCCCCCACCCCCTCTCAAATATTTGTGTTAAAAACAATTCTTTATTCAATATAAAGTGACACCATTTTTTTTTTTTAAATTAAAGAAAAATTTCCATTTGCAAAGTCTTTCACATCCTCAGGACGTGTCAAAGTCATTCACAGCGAAAAAATTATTTTGCAGTGCAGTCAGTGTTGTTACTTGGGTCATTCACTGCTCAGATTCACAAATGAAACATGGTCACCTGGGCTTACTTTTAAAAAATATAAACGGTGATGTGATGTCAAAACGTAATTGCGTGTGATTACTTGATCATCCTCCCTCTGATGAAGATTCAGGGAATTAATATAGAAAGAAGAGAAACTGTTTGGGCTCCATAATCGCTCGAGGTAAAAGACATCATCTGCAATACACAGACCAGAAAAGCTCCAGCTTCAATCCCTGAACTGTGCTAAGGTAACTGATCTCTGGCAGAGTACTGCTATAGGCATCAGAATTGGCGGCAGTTAGAGGAGTTAGGGCGGGCATGGTTCATGTTTCTGATCACTATTCAGCAGTGCCTGCCGCCTATCAGCACACACCATAAAGCTCAACGTGAATCATGGCCACTCAAGCAAGGGGTCAGAGGGCAACTGTTGCCGTGGAACCATTCCACAATGAGGGAATGTGCCTTCAGGAGGGAGAGAACAACATTTAAAAAAATCTTGTTTGACTGTGTACCCGGTACTTAGAAATGTAAAGTCTATTATTAGGGTTTTACATTGGTTATAAATGCATTACATGAGAACAGCTCCGCAGGTCGGGCCATAAAAGAGTTGGAGCGGCATACCACTTCAACCTCCAGCGCGGGCTGCTCCAAGTACGAGACGATTTTGAGATGGGTGACGTCATCAAAACCCTGGTCGCCGTTTTGGAGCGTGGGCAGGAACATCGGCAGGGCCCAGGTACAGAGAGTGGGAAGGTCGGGGCGGCGAGTATTTGTGGCGAGATGCGGTGAATGTTTACAGGGGAGGAGCGGTGAGAGATCGTGGCGGAGGTGCGACAGATGAGGGTATGGGGCCCAGAAGAGCCAAGGGTCCAGGCCAGCCCACACTGCGATATGTGCGCGCGTTAGGTCCGTGCAGCAGAGCAGGTCTCCAGTCGTCCTAGTTAACCCTTGCCATTTGATAAAGGCCTAACTCTGTCAAGCCCGTGTGGTGTGCAACAGCCACCACACGTTAAAAAAAATTCACGCATAGGCATCTTCCACCCCCTCAATTGAAGTTCAGGTCTGGAACATCAGGTCCTTCATTGAAACACCTGTGAACTTGTGGAAGCAAGTCACCCTCGTTCGAGGGACCGCCTATGATGATGATGATGATGAAGAACCTAAATCAGTAAATACTGGAAAATCAGAAGTTTATAACTATAAATGGAATGCTGTAATGTAAAGGATGAAGATGGAGTTCGTTAACAAAAGACTAACTACACGCTATGTTTCCGACACAATAAATGCTTACCTGTTCCGTACAACATGGCAAGCAGAATGGAAGAGATCCAAGCAGTATCACTGTACCCAACGTGGAACTCCTTAATTAACTCCTTGAAGTAAACACTAACAGCTTTAGGAAAAGCATACGAGAATCCAGTGATGACGAAACATCCAATGAGAATGGCCCAACCCCAGCCTCCATCAGGGGCCTTCACTCCTGTAGGGCTAGCATCTTCCACTGCTGCTCCCATGGTTCAGGCTACAACCTGTAAAGTAGAGAGGATGTTGCTGAGAAGAGATCACCTATTAGCATATTTAAGATTATCACGCATGAAGTATTGGTCAATGGATTAAAATTCCACAATGCCGAAATACATTCCTGAAAGGATTATATTGAAATTGTATATTTCGTTGAAAAATACACTTGCCATGGACATATTCTGGTAAGAACATTAGTACTGAATGGGTCTTCTGTAGACACGTCAGTGAAGTTTATTGTAATGTTGAGTTGAATGTGTAACCTCTTAGTGTCCTGCCCTGCCATTCTCTGGAACAACATGTCCTACACTTAATTCAAAGAATAAGCCAGCACTTTTACAAACTATCACATGTAATTTCCATAGGGTTTCTCCCGATCTCCTGTCTAACTTTAGTACAAAGTTGGAGGACCCCCTGGAGAAATTGTGAGCAGCTAAATGCAGCCATTTATATGATTTCTCTGGGTTTTGGGGGGGGGGGGTGGGGGGTCTGCCAATCTTCCGCCAGTTATGGGAGGGAATTCCCCCCTTCTATCTATTTTATTAATATGTATAAAAACCTTACATCTGTGCACAATTCCTATCAACTTTTCCCATTATAAATTGCTACATTCAGTTATACTGGAACCTGTCCATGTAAATGTCACTACACGCAAGGATGTAATTACAGTGTTTACATGGGCAGTTTTTAAAAAAAAATTAAATGTGCACACAAGAATTTATAATGGAATTATAAAAATGACAGAATGCATACTTTAAAATTACGATCGGGTTAACATGGGTACATCCTGGTCCAAATACACCCTCCCTCTGTCCCTCTCTCCAATGATGTGATCGACTTAACTTTGATTACCACTCATGGTAATACATTCCATACTCTAATTTACCCACTGTGAAAACATTTCTTCTAACTGCTATGCTTCAGTACTAATCATGCGTTTATCCGCCCCGCCCCATCCTTATTCACCAACTAGTGGAAATAATCCATCACTATTTATTCTCTCAGACCCTTTCAAACTTTTGCACTTGTTTTGTGCCAAAACTCAGCTGTAAAAGCTCAAAGCTATCAGCACTCTGAGAGAGGAGAGGCATCTCCGATGGAGATGTATACAGCTGATGGTTCCAGGCTACTTGTTGAGAATATAAAGCAAGCAAATCTTTTTCACATTTCTCTTCGAGTCATTACATTTGTATCTGGGTCAGCTGTAGGACTTTGGAAAGTCGTGCTTCATAGGGCTGTTTTCATATATAAATCAAGTTTAACATTGTGGCCATTTTTCTGATTTTGGCACAGAAAATCAACCTCCCCCTCCAAACATGAATATAAAAAAACATTCTTTGTCTGGTTAATCCAAAAATCAAGGATATTCTGAATTGCAAAGGAAATTACCCAATGAGAGAGGCCACTAGTTTGCTTTTAATAAAAAAAGGAAAGTGTATGTAGAATCAGCACGGATAAAGTGCACATCTCAGTTCACATTGTTTTTTTCTTGACCTCAGATCATTAGTTTTGTGTTTGTAATTGTAATGAGTGTCACACATATCCAGACTATGCCAGTTGTGGCTGACAACTCAGAAAACAAGCTCAGAGCAAGGATTTTTTTTTAAATATCTAATTGAAATTATGAGAAAATGATGCAAGTGTGTAATGAATCAATGCTTTATGTATTTGGCTAAAATATCAAAAAAAAACTGGCTATCAGTACAAAAGGTAATTTTTGTGTAAGAGCATTGACAACAGAAAACAATATGGATTTAGTAGCTTCCCATGTCAATAACCCTTTTTCTTCATTATCTCCCTTAGTGCATTTTCTATCTTACTATGTAACCTCTTTAACTTGGGATGAGAAGAAGGAGGAGAAGGAGGAAAATGGCAAATGGGATATGCACTCATATCATGATTTGTTTCTCACAAGTGCAACTTACTCTCATACTTCTGCGAGGAGGATAGTGTTGTGTATCTGTAAAGCATGCACTCCCATGTTCCGCCACTAGGGAGTGCAACCCCTGAAGTCCCAAGGAATCCCAGCATCCCTTGGGAGCATTGTATATAAGCCGGCCCCCAAGGCCTATTCCTCACTCTGGAGTGTCTTAATAAAGACTGAGGTCACTGTTAATTTAACCTCCCTGTGTGCAGTCTCATCTGTGTTAGGAACACAATAACTGGCGACGAGTATACGAATCCAACGCAAAGATGCAGCTAACTGTGGCCATCCTGGAGAAGTTCTGAGGGTGAGGACTGGGAAATTTATGTCGAATGGCTAGACCATTACTTTGTAGCCAACGAGCTGGACGGAAAAAGAAGCGCTGCAAAAAGGAGAGCGGTCCTCCGCACGGTCTGCGGGGCAAAGACCTACAGCTTCATGGAGAAGCTTCTGGCTCCGGTGAAACCCACAGATAAGTCGTATGAGGAGCTGTGTACACTGGTTCGAGAGCATCTTAACCCGAGGGAGAGCATGCTGATGGCGAGGTATTGGTTCTACACGTGCCAGTGACCTGAAGGTCAGGAAGTGGTGAGCTACGTCGCCGAGGTAAGGTGACTTGCAGGACAATGTGAGTTTGATGGCTACCTGGAGCAAATGCTCAGAGACTTTCTTGTACTGGGCATTGGCCACGAGACCATCCTACGAAAACTTTTGACTGTAGAGACACCGACCCTCAGTAAGGCCATTGTGATATCACTGGTTGACATAAATGCCTGTGCTAATACCAAACAAATCTCAGCACACAAGTGCTGGCAATGTTCATAAATTAACTGGAACGGTGTTTGCGAGCAGAAATGTACAGGGCAGAAACCACAAGTCTGCAACTGCCAGCAGGCCTCAGGTGACCCAGATGACTCAGAGTCCGCAACAAAGGATGAATGCAAGGCAATTCACACCTTGTTGGCATTGTGGAGGCTTCCATTTAGCCTACTCATGCAGCTTCAAAGGGTATATTTGCAAGAGCTGTGGAACAATGGGGCATCTCCAATGAGCTTGCAGACGAGCTGCAAGCTCTGCAAAACCTGCTAACCACCACGTGGCAGAGGAAGATCGGTCCATGGTGGATCAAAGCAATTTCAAGCCTCAGAGGAGGAGGCAGATGCTGAAGTACATGTGGTGCACACATTTGAGACGAAATGTCCACCTATAATGCTAAACGTAAAATTGAATGGCTTACCCGTAGCCATGGAACTGGACACTGGCGCTAGCCAATCCATCATGAGTAAAAAGATGTTTGAGAGACTGTGGTGCAACAAGGCACTCAGACCAGCCCTGAGCCCTATCTACACAAAACTGAGAACGTACACCAAAGAGCTTATCACTGTCCTGGGCAGCGCCATGGTCAAGGTCACCTACGAGGGTAGGGTGCACGAACTGCCACTCTGGATTGTCCCGGGCAATGGCCCCACACTGCTTGGAAGGAGCTAGCTGGGCAAAATCCGCTGGAACTGGGATGACATCTGAGCGCTATCACATGTCGATGAGGCCTCATGTACCCAGGTTCTTAACAAATTTCCTTCCCTTTTTGAGCCAGGCATTGGCTGAAGGTGCGGATCCATTTGGTCCCAGAGGCACGACCCAGTCTCCACAAGACGCGAGCGGTACCTCACATGATGAGGGAGAGAGTGGAAATCGAGCTGGACAGGCTGCAATGCGAGGGCATCATCTCCCTAGTGGAATTCAGCGAGTGGGCCAGCCTGATTGTTCCAGTACTCAAAAGTGATGGCACGGTCAGGATTTGCGGCGATTATAAAAGTAACTATTAATCGTTTCTTGCGACAGGACCAATACCCGCTACCTAAGGCAGACGACCTATTTGCGGCACTGGCAGGCGGCAAGACGTTCACCAAGCTCGACTTAACTTCGGCCTACATGTCGCAGGAGCTGGAGGAGTCTTCGAAGGGCCTCACCTGCATCAACACGCACAAGGGACTGTTCATCTGCAACAGATGCCCGTTTGGAATTCAGTCAGCCGCAGCGATCTTCCAGAGAAACATGGAGAGCCTACTCAAGTCGGTACCACACACGGTGGTTTTTCAGGACAACATATTGGTCATGGGTCGGGACACCGTCGAGCACCTACAAAACTTGGAGGAGGTCCTCCAGCGACTGGATCGCATAGGGCTGTGGCTGAAGAGGTCGAAATGCATCTTCATGGCAACAGAAGTGGAGTTTTTGGGGAGAAAGATTGCAGCAGACGGCATTCGGCCCACAGACGCCAAGACAGAGGCTATCAGGAACGTGCCCAGGCCACAGAACATCACGGAGCTGCGGTCGTTCCTGGGACTCAACTATTTTGGTAACTTCCTACCGGTGTTAAGCACCCTCTTAGAGCCCCTACATGTGTTATTGCGTAAAGGTGAGAACTGGGGTAAGGGGTAAAAAACAAGCAATTGCTTTTGAGAAAGCCAGAAACATTTTATGCTCCAACAAGCTGCTTGTATTGTAAAACCCGTGTAAAAGACTTGTACTACCATGTGATGCATCATCGTACGGAGTTGGGTGTGTATTACAAGAAGCTAACGTTGTGGGGAAGTTGCAACCTGTCTCCTATGCCTCCAGGAGCTTGTCCAAGGCCGAGAGGGTCTACAGCATGATTGAGAAAGAGGCATTAGCGTGTGTGTTCGGGATAAAGAAAATATGCATCAGTACCTGTTTGGCCTCAAATTTGAGCTGGAAACCGATCACAAGCCCCTCATATCCCTGCTCGCCGAAAACAAGGGGATAAATACTAATGTCTCAGCCCGCATACAAAAAGGTGGGCACTCGCGCTATCAGCATATAACTATACCATCCGCCACAGGCCAGGCACCGAGAACTGTGCGGATGCTCTCAGTCGGCTACCATTGCCCACCACGGGGGTGGAAATGGTGCAGCCTGCAAACTTGTTAATGGTGGCGCAGCCCGCAGACTTGTGGATGGTCATGGAAGCATTTGAAAATGATAAATCACCTGTCACGGCCCGCCAGATTGGACTTTGACCAGCCAAGATCCTCTGCTATTCCCAGTAAAAAACTGTGTAATGCATGGGAGCTGGGCCAGCATCCCCGTTGAAATGCAAGAGCTAATCAAGCAGTTCCAGCGACGAAAGGATGAGCTGTCCATTCAGGCCCGACTGCCTGTTGTGGAGTAACCACGTAGTGCTACCCAAAAAGGGCAGGGAGACGTTAATCTCGGATCTCCATATCACACACCCGGGTATAGTAATGATGAAAGCGATAGCCAGATCCCACGTGTGGTGGCCCGGTATCGACTCTGACTTAGAGTCCTGTGTACGGCAATGCAGCGTGTGCGCTCAGTTGAGCAACGCGCCCAGAGAGGCACCACTAAGTTTGTGGTCCTGGCCACCCCAGACCACGGTCAAGGATTCATGTCGACTATGCGGGCCCGTTTCTCGGTAAAATGTTCCTGGTGGTGGTGGATGCTTTTTCAAAATGGATTGAATGTGAAATAATGTAGGGAAGCACCGCCACCGCCACCATTGAAAGCCTGAGGGCCATGTTTGCCACTCATGGCCTGCCTGACATACTGGTCAGTGACAACGGGCCATGTTTCACCAGTGCCGAATTTAAAGAATTCATGACCCGCAATGGGATCAAACATGTCACCTCGGCCCCATTTAAACCAGCCTCCAATGGGCAGGCAGAGCGGGCAGTACAATCAAACAGAACCTTAAACGAGTCACAGAAGCCTCACTCCAAACCCGCCTGTCCCGAGTACTGCTCAGCTACCGCACGAGACCCCACTCGCTCACAGGGGTGCCCCTGGCTGAGCTAATCATGAAAAGAACTCTTAAAACCAGACTCTCGCTGGTTCACCCCAACCTGCATGATCAGGTAGAGAGCAGACGGCAGCAACAAAATGTAAACGATGGTCGCGCCACTGTGTCATGGGAAATTGATCCGAATGACCCTGTGTATATGCTAAACTATGGATCGCGGGCACGGTGATAGCTAAAGAAGGGAGTAGGGTGTTTGTAGTCAAACTAGACAATGGACAAATTTTCAGAAAGCACCTGGAACAAACGAGGCTGCGGTTCACAGACTGCCCTGAACAACCCACAGCAGACACCACATTTTTCGGGCCCACAACACACACCCAAAGGATCAACGACACCACCCCAGACTGGAAATCGAACCCATCACATCCAACAGCCCAGCAAGGCGAGACTCACCCAGCAGCCCTGCAGGGCCAACAACACTTCAGCCCAGCAAGGGCACAGCCAACTCACCAGAACAGACATTTGTACCAAGGTGGTCCACCAGGGAAAGAAAGGCTCCCGACTGCCTCCCCTTGTAAATAGTTTTCACTTCGACTTTGTGGGGGAGTGATGTTATGTGACTGTAAAGCATGCACTCCCATTTCCACCACCAGGGAATGCATCCCCTGAAGTCCCACGGGATCCCTGCATCCCTCGGGAGCACTGTATATAAGCCGGCCCCTAAGGCCTGTTCCTCACTCTGGAGTGTCTTAATAAAGACTGAGGTCACTGTTACTTAAACCTCCCTATGTGCAGTCTCATCTGTGTTAAGAACACAATAGATAGGACACCTGATAATCAACCACAAAGTTAGTTTTCTATCATCATTTAAGGAATGGAATGGCTTGTTGCTGCATACCATTCTCAAACACCGATGAATCAATCCCCCGATGGAGAGCATGTCACTGAGTCCACAATTGCAGTGGAATTGACAGCTCCTCAGCCCTAGCTTGAGGGGGGCATCGTGATGAGGTAGTGGTGAGGAACATATGATGGTCCTGAATATAAATACTTCTTCGCATGAGCATAAGGCTCTGGATGGGAGGGAACTTGGCTAGACCACTGCATGAAGGCAGCCTGCAAAATAACCCCATGTCCCATGGAAAGAAGTCGTACGGTTATTCTAATTATCTTGATACTGTAGTAATTTGTAAGGAGTGATTGACCTCAGATGCAATGCACTGTGCTTTGAAGATGTTACAGATGGCATTCTTATCCACAACAGCAAGAGGTCAGGCCTATATTGGAATGCAACTGGCACTATTCTTAGTTGTTGATAACTTGCTATAAACTGCAACCTCTTGTCGGTCAAGAGGGATTTCTGACAGCCACTCCACACAGCTTTCTGAATCGTATTCAAATTCCTGTACTAGTTATCTGCACTTCAAGGAATAACTGCAACAAACTGGGACTCTGCATCTGGATATATCTTTATTCATGAAGCGCCGATGTCAGATTGCATTACATACCTTACAATGCTGTGGTCTGAATACCCAATATATATTGGGATAGGCTGATTGAAGTGGTTGTTGTATCATGCACTATAGGGTGGTCTAAGGAGTTGTGCTCAGGATGGTAACATTGTGCATGTTATGAAGTTAGGTGTGCCAAGTGGCAGGAGGTTTCACACTGGCCTTGTGGTTGTTTAGCAACTATTGAAATTATCACTTATTTTCAGTCAAATTGAATCATCACTAGCTCGAATAAAAATTAAATGATACACACGTAACTTTCGTCCAAAATGTTTGTAACTACGATACGCCCAAGTTGCCTCGATCTTGTGTCCATCAAACCTTCCGTCCAAACGAACCTCCGCCCACAAAACTAGCCGAGCCCCTAACTCTCAAAAGTGCGGATCTTCCGACCACACTCATCTTGTGGGACCTTTCAACATTGCAATTTTAATTACAATTTTTTGAGCCTTTTAAAAATATATATATATCCTCACCAAGACCTGCTCTGTATTATTGGTTTCTTTTAATGGATTTTTATGGCAAAGGATAAGTCACATTCACAATTGAAAAGCTTCCCCAATGGCAGGTTCTTAAACATGTTGTGCCTGGTGTGCATGAATGATGGTGCAATAAATTTTAAACGGTGTATAAATTTGAAAAGTTTTGTCTGATTTACCAAGGCCTTACTTATTACAAACAACCTGAATATTCCACCCATTGTCAAACCTATTTTCTTAGGAAGGGAGATCAAAAATCACAATGATAATATTGAAGAGTGGAAAGAGGGAAACTTGTGGGGGGGTGGGGTGGAGATACTGAAAACTGGTAGGAAATTAAAGCCTCTACAAAAAGCAGTAGCTTTTTTAGGGTTTCATATTGGTCTATTAATTTAAACTGCAGAGAACTTAGTACAGTAATACATTTTAGTAAAGCCATCCCTGTCACCACCTTGAACTCGAGCTTCATTCTAGCACTTGCTGCAGGATTTTACTGCCTAGTTGACCTAGGTTTCACCTCCCAGAATAAGATTCTTTAACCAGTGTGACATTTCCTACTGTGCTGGGTATTCCAAGTGTGACATTTTTGCAGTACCCTGTATCTAAGGAGGTGAATACTGTAGCCTGTGAGTGAAGGGCAACTCTCGTTGACAAGCTGTCAGACACCGAAAACTATTTTTCCTGTCATGGGGCAGTATTTATTTTCAAAAGGCACAAGTGTATGGTCTCTGTACTGTATATAGATAAATTTTGTTCATAGACTCTCAGTATAAGCCAGCTCTCTTCGATAAGCACGAAGCAATTTTGTCTGTGTGTGATACACAAGGTGAGCTGTATGAGGTGATGCTATATATGACCAAATAGGATACAATTGGAAACGTTCTTGGGCTACATTTTTAATTATTGGACTCGAGTTTCTATGTTGCTTATGCTATGCTGGTGCTTTTGAATGCAAAATCACACTGGACACCACCGAAATAAACTACACCCAGTTTATTTGCATAGTCCCAGTCACTAGCACTGCTTTTTATCTTGGCGACTAAAACTGAAAAATAAAACGTGATTTTTAAAACCAGTTTACACTACAAGGTGATTTTCCAAACGTGTGCTCCTAGCATGGAGCCTTGCCAACCAGCAGTGTGCATCAGGAAATCGCAGGCACGGTCTCCATGGTTTTCTGTCCGTAAAGGATAGAAATTCATGTGTAGCACACCCCCACTTGGGCTGATTTTGTACATCTCCCGCCAGCAATGTGTGGGACCTCACCAGCAGCAGGTAGGGCTCGAAAATCAGGCCAGACATCACATCCCCAATTAGCAGTCCACCATATTCTGCCGCAGCCAATCTGGGACAAAAACAACCAAGCGGTCCCACTACAAAATGGCGTGGCCCTCATTAAAAAATAAATGAAACAAACCTGGACCCACAACGAACTTCAGGCTCCACCCAAAGCGTACATCTCACCCATTTAAATGGGTGCACAGAAGTTCTGAGACTTGGCCTGCTCACTAGATTTCTTGAGGGAGATGAAAGTATCTGGTAAAAGTCCTTTACAATAATGCTCTGTATTCTTGCTCTCAGCAGGGAGCCTTGCCACTGGGCCTTCAACAAACCCAATGGGTTACATGAACAGCAGTGGTTTGACTCAGTTGATGTTCAGGTTGTATCTGATCACAGAAACCTCACTGACCATTATTCAGGAAGCAGCCATGAAGCTTACATTTCTATAAAGAGAAAGAGAATACTGGGGTCATGGCTTTTAGGAGTCTATGGCTAAACTCTGTATCCATGGCTGCTGGCCCCACTGCTCTATGTTAACAGAGATGCTAACCCACTTTAAAAAAAGGTTATGATTTTTGCTAAAATAGCTATTTCAATGCTAGCACCCTTATTAAAACACAAACTGCGTGCATATGTTTTTGTTTAAAAAGATCCTCGACTAAGTCCCTCACAACAAGAGTCCTTCCTTGGCCAAGAAGGTGGGTAGGTAACTGCCTCCAAGGGCGCCATCTCTCACTCGAGTCAGGATGTGATAAAAGTGGGATCACTGGTCTGACAAGTTTCCTTGCGGAGTACAGATGTCATCACAAGAACCTGGCCAAGACCAGGAACTCACCGTGGAACCAACTTATGGGAACAAAGCCATGTCTCCCTATCTCTGCATACATTATCCATTCTCCATCAGGTAAGGATGGAAGAGTTGAGTGGTCATCTGCAGGTGTTGACGGCTCAGGTGAGGAAGTCAGTTCGTCAGTGCTAATGGTTCTAGTATACAGCTTTAATTACCAACTGTAACGTATGCAAGGATGCTCACAGGTTGGTGGAGTTGTTGAGTTGGGATTGGCTTAACCAGTCATGTGATGTTCACAAGACTGAATAAAACCCCAGCCAGTTGGGTTTGGGGAATCCACGATTGGGCAGGTGGTTGTGAGCCTGGTGGATGATCTGGTAGTGTAGTGTGATTGTTAAACCTTTTGCTAATAAACCAACTAGTTCTTAGTAGCAATGTGTTGCTATGATTTCTCAAGCAAAGAACCCATGAAGCAAATACTACATTGCACTAACTTTATTATGGATTATCGTACTTCAGTAATAATTTATGGTACCGGGTAACACAACATTATGTTTGTAATTATCAGAGACAGGAACTGTGTTTAATTAGAATTAACCACTGTGTCATGGGACCATTAATAGCTGTATGGATTTTTAAATGAAAGCTGCACTGTTTTAGAAGAAATTGATAGCAACTAACCTATTCTATTCTAATGCTGGTTGTTAAGAGCCTTCCTGCACTACTGTGATTTCAGTATCAGTGGATGACCTAATCTCTATGTCTTCATTCAATCAACAAAATGTGTTAAGCATAGGACACCAGAAATGTTCCAGTATCAACAGGTGCAATGGTGCGCGGATTCACGGACTCCAGAGTTACAGTTGCAGAATTAGCCGTGCACTAACTGCATGGTACGTTCACACTGTGTACAACAACCACTTTTATTTATAAAGTGCTTTTAACGTAGTAAAACGTCCCAAGGCACTTCACACATAAGAAATTACGACAGATGACCAAAAGCTTGGTTAAAGAGGTAGGTTTTAAGGAGCGTCTTAAAGGAGGAAAGAGAGGTAGAGAGGCGGAGAGGTTTAGGGAGGGAGTTCCAGAGTTTAGGGCCCCAGTAGCTGAAGGCATGGCTGCCGATGGTTGAGCAGATATAATCAGGGATGCTCAAGAGGGTAGAATTTGAGGAGCGCAGACATTTCGTGGGGTTGTGAGGCTGAAATAGATTACAGAGATAGGGAGAGGCAAGACCATGGAGGGATTTGTAAACAGGTATTCAATAACATTTTTAAAATAACAGTTTTATATACAGAAAAGCTCATGTTACGGAGTGATCTTTGGGATAACTGAACCAAAACTGTCTGCAGCCAAGAAGTGGTTTAAACTCAGTTGACACATTTTGAAATCTTAAAGCCCACCACAAAAATGTGACAGTTTAATATGATCCCGGGTGTGTTTGAAGAGACAAAACTATCTCAGTGCAGCTGTAGCTCTAGTGGTTTGCTTGGTAGTTCTACTCGTCCCTGTTGCTATCTGAAAAAATTTGCTCCTTAATATAGAGGTGTAATAGGATTTGAGATGCTGTCAAAATTAATTTGTAACTGGATGAGAAACTAATCTGCAACATGACAGGTTAGTAAGGATATGATCAGGACTTTTTCAGTTATTTGAAAGGTGCAACCTTCACAGCAAAGTACTTTCAGTAAATTTTTTGCAATATAGGAAGTGGAAATGCAGAACAGGTTGGTCAGCATTTGAAACAGAATGCCAGGTTAACACATCAGGAGTCACCCTTCCAGCAGAACGAGTTGTGTTGCACCCAGAAAGTTAACCTCTTTCAGATACTGAGTGACCTGCTCCGCATCTTCGGTTTTTAAATACAAATTTATACCAATTTTCTTTTTTTAAATCTTTATTCTGTAAATTTTATATTTGACTCTTTTGAAAGCTTTCTGGTCAATTAAAAAAAGCAATTAACAGGAACATATTTCTGGTCAACACAGAAGGGTTGCCGCTGTGCCCTTCTAAGTCTACACCAGTTACAAGATCTTTAAAAGGTTAAAAGAAAGCAAATGTGCCATTTCTCCAGGGATTCTAAAAGACGATTAAATTACAGGCAACAGTAAAAGGTTACAAGCACTGTACGAAATTGCAAGTAACATGTTTGAAATTTTTAACCTTTCCATGACATTCAGACTGCTGTGGTTTGGAAAGGCTCTTCCAGACGAAGTGTATCTGTATTGTCAGAGAACAACTGCAGAAAGAGTGATAGCTGCACAATCTATTTGAAGATTAAATGTTAGCCACTTCAAGATCAGTTTCAAATAGTTTGTTACGTTCAAATCGGTCACATGCTTAAATATCAGGAACAGTGATTAATTCCAATTAATAGAGGCATACAACTTCACACCCTCAAGATTAACTTAAAATGGTTCTGGTTATTCATGCAATAATCATGATTTGATTTTTTTTTAAATGAAGGGGTTCTTTAACATAATTTGAACAAGACTAATTTAGAATGGTTAAATAATCTACTAAAGAATTAACTACACTCATTTCTTGACCTTGATATGATCACCAGTATCCACTCTCCAGTGATTCCTTCACTAACTTATATATCACAAGTTCAACTATCAGAATTGTTCCATTGTACCCTTTTAATATACAAGTCACTTGCTTAGGAAAATATTGGGTGGGATTTTGCTCATAGCGGCAAACGAATGGGGCCAGCCATTTATTAGACTTGCCCTTGCCAATAGACTTTCTATGGGGTTTTGCACAGCAAGTTCCTGTCAGCCAAACAGCCAAAAAGTACAGCGCCCTCAAGAGGGCATCTGGGACGTGTGTGAACAGGGCAAGCAACTGTGGGACCAAAATTGCCCCTCTCCTGAAGGCCTGTTACCACTGCAAATCGGCGACCCCACTGCGGAGTGGAATAGCCGCCGACTTTTCGTGGAATGGCTGCTGCTAGCCCAATTGCCCTTCCGAGGTTTCCCGGTGGTGCCCCGATCTCCACCCCCGACCCCACCCCCCCCCCACGCCACTGCTGCCAATCCGTCTTAAATGCGTCATCACCATGCGCACTGCCCATTTTGTGGATTCGAGTAGGAGGTTACAAAGGGAGAGACAGATTAAGTGAATGGGTAAAACCAAAGAAGATGGACCACATGCAGTCTTATTACGCACCAACAACTATTTGGGATTTTATGTACAGATACAAAAATGATGCAATACATTTTCAATAAATGGGACACATTAATATGTGGTGCAATGTAAATACAGTGTATGATGCAAGTCAGAACTTCTGGAAAATAGCCTGCTGTTTGTCAGATTACAAAAGTCAGTTCACAGAATAATCACTTGAGTATTTTTGCTTTCACTAATTACCACTTAACAAGCATTTAACTGTTTTTTAAACATATTACATGAAAATATGCATTGATAAGAGGATTTGAAGTCTTGGACAATATTATTAATTGATCACCAATTAATTATTTAACAACATGTAATGAAAAACCATGATATATTCTCATTTGCCACTATTACAAATATCTTGGGCTAGATTCTGCCTTTAACGGGGGGGGGGGGGGGGGGGGCCTTAGATACCAACTCCCCTGCTGTTCCTTCTTCCCCTTCACCTCCTTCTGACCCCATCCTTCCTTCCAATCGCCCGTTGTCACATTTTCATGATGCTCTTTGACCTTCCGCTCTCTGACCCCAAACGATCAGTCCTCAGCAAAGCCCTCAGCTTTATCCCCTTACACCCTGCCACAACGAATTTCAAACTCGACATCTTCCACCACCTTCAACTCAGTGCCCACTTCTTTGGCCAGGAGGCTTCATTCACCCTTTCACCGATCTTCAGAATTCTCATTCCACCTGGCCACCACCCTCTGACCTCACACCCTTGCAATCTTTTCATTGGCCATCTCAATTTCTCTACTCCCCTCTCATACTTTAACCTATCTCCCTCTGAACTTGCAGCACTCCGTTCTCTCAGGTCTAACCCTGACATTGTCATCTGTTGACAAGGGGGGTGCTGTTGTTGTCGGACGAAAAATAAACGCTACCTTGCGGAGGCTGAACGCCATCCTTCTGACATCTCATTATTTCCCCTGGACCATGTGCCCACACTAAACATCAAGCCACTGTTCCTAGACTGTCAATGACCTCACCTCCTGTGGAGATCTTCTGCCCATGGCCTCCAATTTATTAGTGCCCACGCTGCCCACTTCTACCTCTTTCCCAAGATCCACAAACAGGACTTTCCTGGTAGAGCCATCGTTTCAGCTTGTTCCAACCCACGGAACTTATTTCTTCTTATCTCGATTTTATTTTTTTCTCCCTTTGTATAGACTCTTCCCACCTACATTCACGATTCTGCCAATGGTAGAGCAATGAAAATCGGGGATGCACAGAGATCTGGGAGGGTTGTAGGGCTTGAGGAGGTTAGAGAGATAGAGCGGGGCAAGACCATGACGGAATTTGAACAAAGGAATCAGAATGTTTTCTTAAATTAAACAGAGGCGTTGCCAGACTGGATGCCAAAGTAGGTCAGCGAGCACATGGGTGAATGAGACTTGGTGCAAGATAGGATACGTGTACCCCCAAATCTCGCTGTTCTTCCATAGCATCATTACTTTTGTTTTTTGTAACCTAAATGCAGCACCCCACACTTACTGACAATGAATTCCATCAGCCACTTTTTAGCCCATTTCCCCACCTTATCCTTTTACACCTTCCTTTGGTCTTCTAAAGAATTAATACCTTCTATATTTGCTTCATCTACAATTTTTGGCACCATTCCCTGTAGGTCAAATGTACAGCGTATGGGCCGGATCCACCCATAGAACACTTTCATCCAGACATTCATAAAAGTCCCAGTGTCAGCTGTGGCTCAGTGGGTAGCACACTCGCCTCCGAGTCAGAAGGTTGTGGGAGTGCTGCACTGTCAGAGGTGCCATCTTTCGGATGAGACGTTAAACCGAGGCCCTGTTGCTCTCTCAGATCCATGCACTAATTCCACAAAGATCAGGGGGGTTATCCCCAGTGCCCTGGCCAATATTTTTCCCTTAATCAACAGAACAAAAACAGATTATCTAGTCATCATCACACATTGCTGTTTGTGGGAGTTTGCTGTGCGCAAGTTGGCTGCCACATTACAACAGTGACTACACTCCAAAAAAGTACTTCATTGACTGTAAAGTGCTTTGAGACATCTAGTGGTCATGAAAGGCACTATGTAAACGCAAAGAGGTCAAGCCGCAGATAGCGGAAGGAGCGCGCGGCAAACCAGCCCCACCCACCCCTTCCCTCGACAAATGTCTGTCCCACCTGTGACCGGGTCTGTGGCTCTCGTATTGGACTGTTCAGCCACCAGAGAACTCACTTTGGGAGTGGAAGCAAGACTTCCTCGATTCCGAGGGACTGCCTATGCTGATGAAATACAAGTCTTTATTTTGGGGCAGGCGTGAATGAGTGCGTGCGTTGGGGGAGTAGGAGTAGGAGTAGGAGTAGGAGTAGGAGTAGGAGTAGGAGTAGGAGTAGGAGTAGGAGTAGGAGTAGGAGTAGGAGTAGTGGACCAGAGATGGAACGTGAAGTCTACACCTTCTTGGAGTAAGAACTGTGCTAACCTTTTGTCAGAGACCAAGCACATGCTGGGCTGAATCCAAGGCAATCTCCCTATATCTTGGCGGAGACAAAGATACAACCTGCTTCATGGCCTCTGTCAATTCTGTTCAGTAAGTGGACAGAGGTGTGTGCTGGAGCCAACTAAACTGTCACACCCATTAAATTTCCCACTTTGTGTGGTGAACTGCTCATTCATTTGCAACCAACCACTGATGATTCCAAGATCAGGAACTTTGCAAATGCAAATGTCTGACACAAATCTGTGCCCTACCATTCCATATGCAGCACCTTGCGATACCAAGCCACTTATACTAGGAATTCTAATGTCCAGTAATGTGGCAAAGAAAGATTTTAATGTATATTTACTCATCACAGTTTGAATTCACTATTGCTTAATTAATTATTTAATGTGCTGCTGAATTTTGCAAATAATTTTTGGAAAAATCATGTGTTTTTTAGGGTTCAACTCATTAATGGGAATCAAGAAGAAATCTCTCGACTGGCTGGAGTCAGACCTAGCACAAAGGAAGATGGCTGTGGTTGTTGGACGCCAATCATGTCAGCCCCAGGACATTGCTGCAGGCGTTCCTCAGGACGGTCTCCTAGGCCCAACCATCTTCAGCTGCTTCATCAATGACCTTCCCTCCATCAGAAGGTCAGAAGTGAGGATGTGCGCTGATGATTGCAGTGTCTTCAGTTCCATTCGCAACTCCACAATGCAGCAAGACCTGGGCAACATTAAGGCTTGGGCTGGCAAGTGGTAACTAACATTCATGCCACACAAGTGCCAGGACATGACCACCTCCAACAAGAGTCTAGCCACCTCTCCACATCACTGAATCCCCACCATCAACATCCTGGATGCCACCATTGACCAGAAACTTAACTGGACCAGCCACATAAATACGGTGGCTAAAAGAGCAGGTTGGGAATTCTGCAGTAAGTGTCTCACTTTCTGACTCCCCAAAGCCTTTCCACCATCTACAAGGCACAAGTCAGGATGAGTGCAGCTCCAAAAATACTCAAGAAGCTCGCCACCATCCAGGACAAAGCAGCCCACTTGTTTAGCACCCCATGCACCACCTTAAACATTTACTCCCTCCACCAGCGGCACACCATGGCTGCAGTGAGTACATCGATAAGATGTGCTGCAGCAACTCACCATGGCTTCAACAGCACCGAGCAAACCCCGACCTCTACCACCTAGAAGGACAAGGAGAACAGGCACATGGGAACATAGAAACATATAAAATAGGTGCAGGAATAGGCCATTTGGCCCTTCAAGCCTGCACTATCATTGAATAAGATCATGGTTGATCATTCACCTCAGTACCCCTTTCCTATACAAGGCCTCAACAACTTTGTGGTAGAGAATGCCACAGGTTCACAATTCTGAGTGAAGAAGTTTCTCATCATCAGTCTTAAATGGCTTACCCCTTATCCTTAGACTGTGACCCCTGGTTCTGGACTTCCCAAACATCGGGGTCCAATCCTGTCAGAATTTTATATGTTTATATGAGATCCCCTCTCATTCTTCTAAATTCCAGTGAATATAAGCCTAGTCGATCCAGTCTTTCTTCATGTGTCAGTCCTGCCATCCCGGGAATCAGTCTGGTGAACCTTCGCTGCACTCCCTCAATAGCAAGAATGTCCTTCCTCAGATAAGGAGACCAGAACTATACACAATATTGAAGGTGTGGCCTCACCAAGGCCCTGTACAACTGGAGTAAGATCTCCCTGCTCCTATACTCAAATCCTCTCACTACGAAGGCCAACATGCCATTTGCCTGCTGTACCTGCATGCCAACTTTCAATGACTGATGTACCATGACACTCAGGTCTCATTGCACCTCCCCTTTTCCTAATCTGCTGCCATTCAGGCAATATTCTGCCTTTGTGTTTTTTCCACCAAAGTGGATAACCTCACATTTATCTACATTATACTGCATCTGCCATGCATTTGCCCACTCACCGAACCTATCCAAGTCACCCTGCAGCCTCTTGGCATCCTCCTCATGGCTCACACTGCTACTCAGCTTAGTGTTATCTGCAAACTTGGGGTTTTACATTCAATTCCTTTGTCTAAATTATTAATGTATGTTGTAAATAGCTGGGGTCCCAGCACTGAACCTTGCGGTAACCCACTAGTCACTGCCTGCCATTCTGAAAAGGACACATTTATTCCAATTCTTTGCTTCCTGTCTGCCAACCAGTTCTCTATCCACATCAATACATTACCCTCAATACCATGTGTTTTAATTTTGCACACTAATCTCTTGTGTGGGACCTTGTCAAAGGCCTTTTGAAAGTCCAAATACACCCCATCCACTGGTTCTCCCTTGTCCACTCTACTAGTTATATCCTCAAAAAATTCTAGATTTGTTAAGCATGATTTCCCTTTCATAAATCCATGCTGACTTGGACCGATCCTGTCACTGCTTTCCAGATGCACTGCTATTACAGCTTTAATAATTTATTCCAACATTTTCCCCACTACCGATGTCAGGCTAACCGGTCTATAATTCCTAGTTTATCTCTCCCTCCTTTTTTAAAAAAGTGGGGTTACATTAGCTACCCTCCAATCCATAAGAACTGATCCAGAGTCTATAGAATATTGGAAAATGACCACCAATGCATCCACTATTTCGAGGGCCACTTCCTTAAAGTACTCTGGGATGCAGACTATCAGGCCCTGGGGATTTATCGGCCTTCAATCCCATCAATTTCCCTAACACAATTTCCTAGCTAATAAGGATTTCCTTCAGTTCCTCCTTCTCGCTAGACCCTCGGTCCCCTAGTATTTCTGGAAGGTTATTTATGTCTTCCTTAGTGAAGACAGAACCAAAGTATTTGTTCAATTCGTCTTCCATTTCTTTGTTCCCCATTATAAATTCACCTGATTCTGATTGCAAGGGACCTACATTTGTCTTCACGAATCTTTTTCTCTTCACATATCTATAGAAGCTTTTGCAGTCAGTTTTTACGTTCCCTGCAAGCTTACTCTCATACTCTAATTTCCCCCTCATAATTAAACCCTTTGTCCTCCTCTGCTGATTTCTAAATTTCTCCCAGTACTCAGGTTTGCTGCTTTTTCTGGCCAATTTATATGACTCTTCCTTGGATTTAACACTATCCCTAATTTCTCTGGTTAGCCACAGTTGAGACACCTTCCCAGTTTTATTTTTACACCAGACAGGGATGTACAATTGTTGAATTTCATCCATGTGATCTTTAAATGTCTGCCATTGCCTATCCACCGTCAACCCTTTAAGTATCATTCGCCAGACTATTCTAGCCAATTCACGTCTCATACCATCGAAGTTACCTTTCTTTAAGTTCAGGACCCTCGTCTCTGAATTAACTGTGTCACTCTCCATCTTAAATGCAGAATTCTATCATATTACGGTCACTCTTCCCAAAGCGGCCTCGCACAATAAGATTGCTAATTAATCCTCTCTCATTACACAACACTCAGTCTAGGATGGCCTGCTCTCTAGTTGGCTCCTCGACATATTGGTCTAGAAAACCATCCCTTATGCATTCCAGGAAATCCTCCTCCACCATATTGCTACCAGTTTGGTTAACCCAATCTATATGTAGATTAAAGTCACCCATGATAACTGCTGTCCCTTGATTGCACGCATCCCTAATTTCCTGTTTGATGCCATCCCCAACCTCACTACTACTGTTTGGTGGTCTGTACACAACTCCCACTAGCGTTTTCTGCCCTTTGGTGTTCTGCAGCTCTACCCATGCAGAGTCCACATCATCTGAGCTAATGTCCTTCTTTACTATTGTGTTAATCTCCTCTTTAACCAGCAATGCTACCCTGCCTCCTTTTCCTTTCCGTCTATCCTTCCTGCATATTGAATAGCCCTGGACATTGAGTTCCCAGCCTTGGTCACCCTGGAGCCATGTCTCAGTAATCCCAATTACATCATATCGATTAACAGCTATCTGCGCAGTTAATTCATCCACCTTATTACGAATGCTCCTTGCATTGAGACACTGAGCCTTCGGGCTTGTTTTTTTCAACCCTCTGTCCTTTTAGAATTATGTTGTAATGTGGTCCTTTGAGACTTTTGCCTTTGATTTCTCTGCCCTCCACTTTTCCTTATCTCCTTTCTATCTTTTGCTTCTGCCCTCATTTTACTTCCCTCTGTCTCCCTGCATAGATTCCCATCCCCCTGCCATATTAGTTTACACCCTCCCCAACAGCACTAGCAAACACTCTCCCTTGGACATTGGTTCCAGTCCTACCCAGGTGCAGACCGTCCGGTTTGTACTGGTTCCACCTTCCCCAGAACCGGTTCCAATATCCTGGGAATTTAAATCCCTCCCTCTTGCACCATTCCTCAAGCCACGTATTCATCTTAACTATCCTGCTACTTCTACTCTGACTAGCATGTGGCACTGGTAGCAATCCTGAGATTACTACCTTTGAGCCTCATCCTTCTTTTTACGTTGGTACCTATATGCCCCACAACAACTGGCTGTTCACCCTCCCCCTCCAGAATGCCTTGCAGCCACTCAGACATCCTTGACCCTTGCATCAGGGAGGCAACATACCATCCTGGAGTCTCAATTGTGGCTGCAGAAACACCTATATATTCCCCTTACAATTGAATCCCCTACCACTATAGCTTTCCTGCCCTCCTGTGCAGCAGAGCCACCCATGGTGCCATGAACTTGGCTGTTGCTGCCTTCCCCTGATGAGCCATCTCCCCCAACAGTATCCAAAGTGGCATATCTGTTTTGGAGGGAGATGACCGCAGGGGACCCCTGCACTACCTTCCTACTCCTGCTCTGCCTGATGGTCACCCATTCCCTATCTGCCTTTGTAACCTTTACCTGCCGTGTGACCAACTCATTAAAACATGCTATACACAACCTCAGGATCGCAGATGCTCCAGAGTGAATCCATGTGCAGCTCCAGTGCCACAATGCGGTCTGACAGGAGCTGCAGCTGGATACAATTCCCACACGCTAGAAGTGTCCCTGATTTCCCACATAGCACCGGAGGAGCATGGCACGGGTCTGAGCTCTCCTGCCACGACTTAACCCTTAAATTAACTTAATTTGGCAACAATGCCAAAAGGTTTCCTACCGAAAAGGAAAAAGAAAAACTACTCACCAATACACCAGCCAATCACTTATCCGCTTGGCTGTGACATCACACTTTGATTTTGATTTTTTTTTTAAACTTTTTGTCCCTGCACCAGCTGGCTCCTCTGACCACCACCACCACCTGCAAGCCCCTCCAATTTACACACCATCCTGACTTGGAAATATATCTGTTCCTTCACTGTCGCTGGTTCAAAATTCTGGGACTCCCTCCCTAACAGCACTGTGGGAGTATCTTCACCTCACGGACTGCAGCAGTTCAAGAAAGCAGCTTACCACCATCTTCTCAAGGGCAATAAATGCTGGCCTTGCCAGCAATGCCCACATCCCATGAATTAATTTTAAAAAAGCACTTGGTTTTGTTTTGAACTTCAACATGAACATTTAAAATAATGCCGAAAATCTGAGCATCAACTTTTCTTAATGCAGTCCTTATGAGTGTAATAATTTTATGACATTGAATGTCAGTTTAGATAACTCAATCTCCATGGTATTAGTACAACTGCTACTCAAAGTCGAGTGATACAATCTCTAATACAGAGCGTGCTAGTTCAGGTGTCTGTGAGCAGCTGGCAGCATTATGATAAAGCATCATTTTAATTAATATTAAGAAGTCTATGGGTTGGTGTAACCCCACATCACACAAGATCGTTTAATACAAATCAATAGTGCACATCTCAGCACATCACTGGCCAAGGCTGGTACTGCTACAACACTACAAAAGCATGTGCTTGTAGAAAAATGTAATCAGTAAATAAAAAATATAAACATACCTAAAGTTCTAACATTTCTAGGTTACATGAGTCCAATTATTATTTACATTATTTTTATAATTACTCTGGGCTTATGCAATAGATACATAACTTCATAACTTGTGGGAGACAGCAAGAATCACCATTTGAGGAAGTATTTCACCACACGGAGACAGTGTCCTGCGTATATAGAGGAACAGATTACGCACAAGGGTACAAATTGGGACATAGAAACATAGAAAATAGGTGCAGGAGTAGGCCATTCGGCCCTTCAAGCCTGCACCACCATTCATTAAGATCATGGCTGATCATTCACCTCAGTACCCCTTGATCCCTTTAGCTGCAAGGGCCATATCTAAATCCCTCTTGAATATATCCAATGAACTAGCTTCAACAACTCTCTGCGGTAGGGAATTCCACAGGTTAACAACTCTGAGTGAAGAAGTTTCTCCTCATCTCAGTCCTAAATGGCTTCCCCCTTATCCTTAGACTGTGTCCCCTGGTTCTGGACTTCAACATCGGGAACATTCTTCCAGCATCTAACCTGTCCAGTCCCGTCAGAATTTTATATGTTTCAATAAGATCCCCTCTCATCCTTCACAACTCCTGTGAATAAAGGCCCAGTCGATCCAGTCTCTCCTCATGTCAGTCCTGCCATCCCGGGAATCAGTCTGGTGAACCTTCGCTGCACTCCCTCAATAGCAATGTCCTTCCTCAGATTAGGAGACCAAAACTGAACACAATATTCCAGGTGAGGCCTCACCAAGGCCCTGTACAACTGCAGCAAGACCTCCCTGCTCCTATACTCAAATCCCCTAGCTATGAAGGCCAACATTTCATTTGCCTTCTTCACCGCCTGCTGTACCTGCATGCCAACTTTCAATGTCTTATGTACCATGACACCCAGGTCTCATTGCATCTCCCCTTTTCCTAATCTGTGACCATTCAGATAATATTCTGCCTTTGTGTTTCTGCCACCAAAGTGGATAACCACACATTTATCCACATTATACCTCATCTGCCATGCATTTGCCCATTCACCTAACCTGTCCAAGTCACCCTGCAGTCTCTTAGCGTCCTCCTCACAGCTCACACCGCCACCCAGCAGAGTGTCATTCGCAAACTTGGAGATATTACACTCAATTCCTTCATCCAAATCATTAATGTATGTTGTAAATAGCTGGGGTCCTAGCACTGAGCCCTGCGGCACCCCACTAGACACTGCCTGCCATTCTGAACGTGTTTGACAAAAGTAGCTGACCACATAACTAACAATTCCGGTGGTTACCCTAATGTAATCACATTTAAAACGTTATCAAATGTTTTAATGCGTAGTTTCCCGTTTATACCATATGCTTAATTTGTTTGGGGATTTTAAATTAGGATACATTTTTATTTAATTGATTTGGATAAAGGGCTTGCTCATCGTCGACTGGGTTATATTAAAATTATCACGTTTATAATTCCCAGAGGATAACATTCTCCCCAGAAGGGTGTAAAGATTTATTCTCCACTGAATATGGAATTTAATCTAAAGAAACATTTTCTATTTGCTGTCAGTAATTAAAAGGCCCTTCACATTCATGGCAACACTCCTAAAGCTCAGTGTTACTGCTAAAGAATCCCCCATTTCCACAATAATTTTCCATGCGAGTAGAATATCTATGCAGGATTGTTATTTTTTAATGTCATCATCAAGAACTCAGAGGCGAGTTACTGACTTTCTTGTTAAGTGCAGTGAAATAAAACATAAAATCTCAGCTGATCAAATTGGGTGGTATCACTTCTAATCAAAACGTGTGCAAGTCAGCTATCCAATTTTCAAATCTAAGTACTAACAACTTATAACAAATATACTTTAAATGTGAGAATTCTTAAAATTGTAACTATTATGAAGAAGTATCACAGCCTGGGCTGTTTAATGGCAGTGACACATTTCAAGATTTAGATAATGCTGCTAAAGCACTTCAGCTTTTAGTCTTATGGTTTATATTACCTTAAGCCACTCAATGTATCAGTGCCGTGTAAAGCATTACATAGAAGCAAACTGCCAGTTGTTGGGTTATGTTCTGTATATACTTATACTAGTCATATATCATTTCCAACTATAAAACATGGAGATTGTGTCATTCAGTTCTTTCTCCAATCAGGCACTCTCAGTGAGGAGCAATGCTTACTATCGAACACCGGGGCCATGATTATCCAGCTCTGGTTGGATAATAATGGACCCACAATCCCTAATTTTCCATCCAATAATTTAAATGGGCAGGAACCCAAGGTCAGTAGGCCAGCAATTTTCCAACCAGTGCTCTGAGTGCTGCTCCTTCCTGGAAGCACCCAATCAGGGAATCAGCATTTAATCCTTCAACATGATTTTATCATGCATTAACATGGAGTGAAATAACCATTTGTATCCACAGCAAGAACCGCCACCATCAACAAAATGAAGCCAGAATTGGAAAAAAAACCCTATTGAGTGTAGTATAATAAAAACATCAGTTAATCTTCTGGGAGTATGTGCAAGGCTATAACCTTACCTTTTGATCTGGGTGAAGGCTGTAAACCATAAGTCACTTGGTTTGTGATCATGTTGGAACTCCTTAATCAAAGAATACCTTGTTATTTATGTAACCTTTTGTTAGCTCCTCTTATGCTGCCAAAATCCATGGGATTGCTACAGTACTAATGTGTAATGCAGTCACCCATTTATTATTTCCTGTGTAACATGTTGCCTTCGTCATTCAAGAGTTGATCTATAAAAAGTTTACAACAACTGGTATTTCTAGTGCTTTTCACATACCGAAAAATGTCTCAAAGTGTTCATAGGGCAGAGGGTAAAGGTGGGGACCAGATAGAAAGGAACTAGAAAGGTTAGGGGTCAAAAACATAAGAGGAGAGTTTATAGGAGGCTTTTGAAAATAGGAAAGATGGCAAGAATGTGGCGTTTAGGATGAGAATTCCAGAGGGAAGGTACATGGATGCTCTTTCAAGTACTAACAATGGTGAAGTGGTGAAAATTACTAATGGCGGGTGCATGCTAGTTATGGTGAGACACCACGGAGACAGGGTTAAGCAAGGGCATGGAGAGATTTGAGTAAAAAGATGAAAAACATGAAATTAATTCATTGGATAAAGGGGCAGTGCAGTTTGCCAATGACATGCTAATGATAGGAATGGAGGACTTTACAGAGGAGAATTTACAAACAAATTCTAGAACAATGTAATAAGATAATGTATGAAATGCTGTGTATTTTTTTTTAAACTCCCATAATTGTTTTTGTTGTAGTATGCAAAATTCTTCATTGTCCTTGGTTCATGAGATGCATGCACACATTAGTTTAGAATTTTTCATGTTTTAAGACTTTGGATTAGAAATTCATCTCAGATGGTGGCTCAAAATGGGCAGTATGCAGTCAATGGAACGGAATATCAGGCATTGCGCATAACCGGCAACTGATCTGACATCATCAGTTTTGCGCCTTTGACTTCCGATCGCTCAGTGGGTAAATGGAACAGCCAGTGATCCTGAGCAATATAGTTCAGGAAAGTCAGAGGATTGATTCTTGATCAATCCTCAATGCCATCAATATTTAGAGAGACTATTTTCACCTTACTGGCATGAATCAAGAAAATATATTGTATACGAGAAAGGAAAGTTGCCACTTGCAGCCTAACAGAGTCAAAGACAGGGGCAGGAGACCTTACAACAACTTGCATTTATATAGTGCCATTAACATAGCATTAACAAAATTTGACACAGCCACAAGAGATATTAGGGCAGATGACCAAATGCTTGGTCAAAGAGGCAGGTTTTAAGGAGCATTGTAAAGGAGGAGAGGGGTGTAGAGGGGTTTCGGGAGGGAACTACTGGAGAGATTAAATCGGGGATGCTCAAGGAGGCCAGAATTGGAGAAGCACAGATATCTCTTAGGGTTGTAAGGCTGGAGGAGGTTACAGGGATAATGAGAAATGAGGCCATAAATGGATTTGAAAATTAAGCTGAGAATTTTATATACAAGGCATTGTTTAACCGGGAGCCAATGTAGAGCACAGGGGTGATGGGGGAATGGGATTTGGTGTGAGTTAGTACACGAGCAGAGTTTTGGATTATTGTATTCCTAACGCAGATGAGACTGCACACAGGGAGGTTAAAGTAACAGTGACCTGAGTCTTAATAAAGACACTCGAGTGAGGAACAGGCCTTAGGGACCGGCTTATATACAGTGCTCCCAAGGGATGCTCGGTTCACTTGGGACGTCAGGGGATGCACTCCCTGGTGGCGGAACATGGGAGTGCATGCTTTACAGATACACATCATCACTCCCCCCTCCCCGCCAAGTCAAAGTGAAAACTATTTATAAGGTGAGGCGGTAGGGAGCCTTTCTTTCCTTGATGGACCGCCTCGGTACAAATGTCTGTTCTGGTGTGTTGTTGGCCCTGCAGGGCTGCTGGGTGAGCCTGACCTTGCTGGGCGTGATGGGTTCGATTTCCTGGTCCGGGGTGGTGTCGTTGATCCTTTGGGTGTGTGTGTTGTGGGCTCAAAAAAAGGTGGTGTCGGCTGTGGGTTGTTCAGGGCAGTCTGTGAACTGCAGCCTCATTTGGTCCAGGTGCTTTCTGCAAATTTGTCCATTGTCTCGTTTGACTACAAACACCCTACTTCCTTCTTTAGCTATCACCATGCCCGCGATCCACTTGCGACCATGTCCATAGTTTAGCACATACACAGGGTCATTCAGATCAATTTCCCGTGACACAGTGGCGCGACCATTGTTTACATTTTGTTGCTGCCGCCTGCTCTCTACCTGATCATGCAGGTTGGGGTGAATCTGCGAAAGTAAGTCTGTTTTAAGTGTCCTTTTCATGAGTAGCTCAGCCGGTGTCACCCGTGAGTGAGTGGGGTCTCGTGCGGTAGCTGAGCAGTACCCGGGACAGGCGGGTTTGGAGTGAGCCTTCTGGTGACTCGTTTAAGACTCTGTTTGATTGTTTGTACTGCCCGCTCTGCCTGCCCATTGGAGGCTGGTTTAAACGGGGCAGAGGTGACATGTTTGATCCCATTGGGGGTCATGAATGCTTTAAATTCGGCACTGGTGAAACATGGCCCGTTGTCACTGACCAGTATGTCAGGCAGGCCGTGGGTGGCAAACATGGCCCTCAGGCTTTCAATGGCGACGGTGGCGGTGCTTCCCGACATTATTTCACATTCAACCCATTTTGAAAAAGCATCCACCACCACCACCAGGAACATTTTACCGAGAAACGGGCCCGCATAGTCGACATGGATCCTTGACCATGGTCTGGAGGGCCAGGACCACAAACTTAGTGGTGCCTCTCTGGGCGTGTTGCTCAACTGAGCACACACGCTGCATTGCCGTACACAGGACTCTAATTCAGAGTTGATACCGGGCCATCACACGTGGGATCTGGCTATCGCTTTCATCATTACTATACCCGGGTGTGTGCTGTGGAGATCCAAGATGAACGTCTCCCTGTCCTTTTTGGGTAGCACTGCGCGGTTACCCCACAACAGGCAATCTGCCTGAATGGACAGCTCGTCCTTTCGCCGCTGGAACGGCTTGATTAGCTCTTGCATTTCAACGGGGATGCTGGCCCAGCTCCCATGCAGTACACAGTTTTTTTTTTTTACTCGGGACAGCAGAGGATCTTGGCTGTTCCAAGTCCTCATCTGGCGGGCCGTGACAGGTGATTTTATCATTTTCAAACACTTCCATGACCATCCACAAGTCTGCGGGCTGCACCATCAACAAGTTTGCAGGCTGTTCCATTTCCACCCCCGTGGTGGGCAATGATAGCCGACAGAGCATCCGCACAGTTCTCGGTACCTGGCCTGTGGCGGATGGTATAGTTATATGCTGATAGCCTGCATTCAAAGGTGGGCACTCACGCTGAGGCATTAGTATTTATCCCCTTGTTTTCAGTAAACAGGGATATGAGGGGCTTGTGATCGGTTTCCAGCTCAAATTTGAGGCCAAACAGGTACTGATAAATTTTCTTTACCCCGAACACACACGGTAATGCCTCTTTCTCAAATCATGCTGCAGGCCCTATCGGCCTTAGACAAGCTCCTGGAGGCATAGGTGCCAGGTTGCAACTTCCCCGCAAGTTAGCTTGTTGTAATACACACCCGACTCATCACATGCTAGCACAAGTCTTTTACACAGGTTATACAATACAAGCAGCTTGTTGGAGCACAAAATGTTTCTGGCTTTCTCAAAAGCAATTACTTGTTTTTTCCCTATACCCAGTTCTCACCTTTACGCAATAACATATGTAGGGGCTCTAAGAAGGTGCTTAACACCGGTAGGAAGTTACTAAAATAGTTGAAGAGTCCCAGGAACGACCGCAGCTCAGTGACGTCCTGGGCGCATTCCTGACAGCCTCTGTCTTGGCATCTGTGGGCCGAATGCCGTCCGCCACAATCTTTCTCCCCAAAAACTCCACTTCTGTTGCCATGAAGATGCATTTCGACCTCTTCAGCCACAGCCCTACATGATCCAGTCACTGGAGGACCTCCTCCAGGTTTTGTAGGTGCTCGGCGGTGTCCCGACCCGTGACCAATATGTCGCCCTGAAAAACCACCGTGCGTGGTACCGACTTGAGTAGGCTCTCCATGTTTCTCTGGAAGATTGCTGCAGCCGACCGAATTCCAAACGGGCATCTGTTGTAGATGAACAGTCCCTTGTGAGTGTTGATGCAGGCGAGGCCCTTCGAAAACTCCTCCAGCTCCTGCGTCATGTAGGCCGAAGTCAGGTCAAGCTTGGTGAACGTCTTGCCTCCTGCCAGGGTCGTGAATAGGTCGTCTGCCTTAGGTAGCGGGTATTGGTCCTGTAGCGAGAAACGATTAATAGTTACTTTATAATCGCTGCAAATCCTGACCGTGCCCATCACTTTTGAGGACTGGAACAATCGGGCTGGCCCACTCGCTGAATTCCACTGGGGAGATGATGCCCTCGCATTGCAGCCTATCCAGCTCGATTTCCACTGTCTCCCTCATCATGTGAGGTACCGCTTGCGCCTTGTGGTGAATGGTTCGTGTCTCTGGAACCAAGTGGATCGGCACCTTCACCCTGGAAAAGTTTCCAATGCCTGGCTCAAAAAAGTGAAGGAAATTTGTTAAGAACCTGGGTACATGAGGCCTCATCAACATGTGATAGCGCTCGGATGTCATCCCAGTTCCAGCAGATTTTGCCCAGCCAGCTCCTTCCAAGCAGTGTGGGGCCATCGCCCGGGACAATCCAGAGTGGCAGTTCATGCACCGTGCCCTCGTAAGGTGACCTTGACCATGGCGCTGCCCAGGACAGTGATGAGCTCTTTGGTGTACGTTCTCAGTTTCGTGTGGATGGGGCTCAGGGCTGGTCGGAGTGCCTTGTTGCACCACAGTCTCTCAAACATCTTTTTATTCATGATGGATTGGCTAGTGCCAGTGTCCAGTTCCATGGCTACGGGTAAGCCATTCAATTTTACATTTAGCATTATAGGTGGACATTTCTTCGAAAATGTGTGCACCCAGTGTACTTCAGCATCTGCCTCCTTTCTCTGAGGCTCGAAATTGCTTTGATCCACCATGGATCAATCTTCCTCTGCCACATGGTGGTTAGCAGGTTTTGCAGAGCTTGCAGCTCGTTTGCAAGCTCATTGGAGGTGCCCCATTGTCCACAGCTCTTACAAACATACCCTTTGAAGCAGCATGAATAGGCTGAATGGAAGCCTCCACAACACCTTGAATTGCCTTGCATTTATCCTTTGTTGGGAACTCTGAGTCATCTGGGTCACCTGAGGTCTGCTGACAGTTGTAGACTCGTGGTTTCTGCCCTGTACATTTCTGCTCGCAAACACAGTTCCAGTTAATTTATGAACATTGCTAGCACTTGTGTGCTGAGAGATTTGTTTGGTGTTATCATTGGTGGACATCAACGTCTGTGCTATCGCAATGGCCTTACTGAGGGTCGGTGTCTCTAGTCAAAAGTTTTCGTTGGATGGTCTCATGGCCAATGCCCAGTACAAAAAAAGTCTCTGAGCATTTGCTCCAGGTAGCCATCAAACTCACATTGTCCTGCAAGTCGCCTTAGCTCGGCGACGTAGCTCGTCACTTCCTGACCTTCAAAATCGCTGGCACGTGTAGAACCGATACCTCGCCGCCAGCACGCTCTCCCTTGGGTTAAGATGCTCCCGAACCAGCGTACACAGCTCCTCAAACGACTTATCAACGGAGCCAGAAGATTCTTCATGAGGCTGTAGGTCGGTGCCCCGCAGACTGTGAGGAGGACCGCTCTCCTTTTTGCAGCGCTTCCTTCTCTGTCCAGCTTGTTGGCTACAAAGTACTAGTCTAGCCATTCGACATAGGCTTCCCAGTCCTCACCCTCCAAGAACTTCTCCAGGATGCCCACAGTTTGCTGTATCTTTGCGTTGGATCCGTATTCTCATCGCCAGTTATTGTGTTCCTAACACAGATGAGACTGCACACAAGGATGTTAAAGTAACAGTGACCTCAGTCTTTATTAAGACACTCCAGAGTGAGGAACAGTCCTTTGGGGCCGGCTTATATACAGTGCTCCCAAGGGATGCTGGGATCCCTTGGGACTTCAGGGGATGAACTCCCTGGTGGCGGAACATGGGAGTGCATGCTTTACAGATACACAACAGGATGACCTCATGTTTGCGGAGGATGGAGATGGGAGGCTAGCCTAGAATGCAGTAGAATAGTCAAGTCTAGAGGTAACAAAGGCATGAATGAGGGTTTCAGCAGATGAGCTGAGGCAGGGGTGGAGTTCGGCGATGTTACGGGGTGTAAATAGTCGGTCTTAATGATGACGCTGATATGTGGTCAGAAGCTCATCTCGGGGTCAAATATGTCTGGTTCAGCCGCAGACAAATGCCAGGGAAAGGGATGTAGTTGATGGCCCAGGAACACAGAGTTAGAGGTGGGGAACGAAGACAATGGCTTCGGTCTTCCCAATATTTTAGTTGGAGGAAATTTCTACTCATCCATGATGGAAGTCAGACAAGCACTGACAATTCAGAGACAGTGGACAGGTCAAGAGAGGTGGTGATGAAGTGTGTGAAAATAATCCCACAGTACTATTTGAAGAGAGTTGGGGTTTGCTCCTGGTATCCTGGCCAGCATCTATCCCTCAACCAACATCAAAAAACAGATAATCTGGTCATTTATTTAATTACTATTTGTGGGAGCTTGCTATGCACAAATTGGCTGCCGTATTTCCTATATTACAAGTGACTTCACTTCAAAAGTACTTCATTGGGACATCCCAAAGCACTTTACAGCCAATGTCATGAGAGATGCTATATATTACTGCCAGTATTTTCTTTTCGTGCTAAGGAAAATGGCAAGATCACTATGTTTCTATACATGACAAGTCAGAGCACACTTTGGTACTTCAAGACAGTAAAATATCTCCAAGTTGGCATTGGTAAACTACTTGTTCTTTAAACCTATTACTGTCTTGCCATATCTTACAGACTGGGTGTTTCTTTGGGGTAGAGTTTGCGCTAGTTGAATCGTCACAATCCGGGTGAATTCAGCCAAACCAGCGCAAAAGGTCACGGAAACTCGAGCATAATTTACATCAAGCGTAAATTGCGTATGTTTAACGCTGGTTTAAAAATCATTTCACCCAAAGCCCACACCCCAGATCGGAATAATGGGGTCGGTGAGTTTCTGCTGATTGCTCCCTGAATGGGAGCATCTTCAAATTGAGCTGGTTTTCTTCGGTGCACAGGCACCAGTAGGCACCTTTTAAAAGTTTTACATAATAAAAAATATTGAATTTAGTAAGAAACTGAATAGTGTACACCAATAAAAATGGTTCAGTATAGTTTTTAAAAAAAATTATTTTCAGTGATTTAAAATCAAGTCACTCACAGATGGTGGACTAGACACTTATTAAAAATGTTCACTTTTTGTGATAAACCCATTTTCAACTGTATACATAAAACTGCACCAGGTCCCCATACTTAAATGCATCAGTGAATATTTTTCAATGCAAACAAAACATAAATGATTACATTTTATTGTGCTGATCAATTGCGTTGGTTCATGGAAAACCTTTTACATTTATGATCACGCAAATGAATTGTCGCAGAAACATCTGGCCTTGAAGTGCAACCTGACCAGTGCAATTTCAAGCACAGTTTGTGTCCAATTTCCCAACTGTGCCCAAAGCAGAAACAACAACTTGTATTGTTCCAACTGAAATTCCAGCACTCATGTTTTGAATCCACGCAGGATTACAGATATCTTCAAGTCCCACTCTGACCTCACCATCCTCAGTCTCTTACACTGTTCCAATAAAGCTCAACGTAACTTCAAGGAACAGCACCTCATCTTTCGATTCGGCACTTTGCAGGTTTCTGGACTCAAAATCGAGTTCAACAATTTCAGACCATAACCTCTGCCCTTATTTTTTTGGATGCATTTATTTGTAACACTGAAAAGCGCTGATTGGGTCCCCTTGATCACATGACATGATTGCTGATTGGTCCCCAAGTTCCTGCTCCAACCCCACCCCCCCAGCCCAATTTACTGTCCCATCCCAGCCCAAGTTCCTGCAACCCCCCCCCCCCCCCCGACGTGAATAGTGATAGTGTCATGACTTCTGGATTTCGTCCAGTCTTGCCATTTGGATCATGCTCTCAACCACCTGAATCATGTTCTTCTGCCATCCCCATTGTGCTCTCCACACTCTTTACACCCCCCCACCCGAGTTCCTGACCTCCCCTCTCCCCAATGTCCTTTTCTCTCTGATCTCCCTCCTCTTTCCACTCTCCCTGATCTTCCCCCTCTCTCGCTCCGATCTCCTCCCTCCCCCATCTCTGATCTCCTCCCTCTCTCTCCCCCCATTCTCCCTTTCGATCCTGCTGTTCTCATCACAGATCCAGTGAGGGGCCTTGTGCCACAGAACAGAACAAAGCATGGTTGGCCACACTGCACCCGCAACTGCGGGATACTGCGCATGCACGGCTAGGCCTTGCTAAAATGCACGCATGCGCATGGGGGGGGCAGAGTCCAAGCATGCCCAGAAGGACACAAAAAAGTTGTTGCAGATAATCCATTTTTTTCCCCCACATGGCTGCTGTTAATTCTGCCATTCCTATCTACACCCCTTCTAAACTCATCTTTTGTTTCTTAACTTGTCCCATTACCATCTCCTTTTGCCTTCCACCCTATCACAGGCCTTCCCTTTTGTTCTTTCCTCCCCTCGTACTTGCCTGTTACATCTCTTTGTGACGAACGGCCATCGACCTGTTTCTCTCGCCACAGATGCTGTCTGACCTGCTGAGTATTTCTAGCATTAGCAGTATTTCACTTTTGAATGTGTATTGTTGTTGGAAACTCTACCCCTATATCTAGGACTAATGCCAAAAGGAATAAAATTCTGTCATGTGAGACTACCGTCTAGGCTCACAAAACAGGTTCGAAGACAGAAGGACGAGACCAAGGTCGAGTATGTAAGCTAGCCAAACTATCCTACAACTGGCAAGACATACACACGTACTCTATTGTTGCTGGTCGATCAAAGCCAAATCCACAGCTGAATAGATGGGACTGTGTATACAGCCGAACCACAAAAATTGTCTCAGTTTACATTGAGAATAACCTTCAGCCAATTAGACTTCATGATACAAATGTGGCCTGACTGTTATAAATCCCCTCTTTTCTTTACAATTGATCTTCATGTTGTACTGGCGTAACTTTAAATATAGAAATCCTATTGTTCGCATGTTAAAACAAAATTTCAGCATGAATACCCAGTCCAGTTAAATTATCTCTGGGTCCGGGTGTGATTTGGCACTGAGTGGGGAGGGGCTCGTTTCTACCTTTTAAAATCAGGAAGCTTTCGAATAGGCAAGTCTCTCTTTCATGGATTTTACTCCGACTGCTCAGCGGCCCCCCAATCCTTTGTACGATAAAAAAAAACTGTTTTCTGCAAGTCTGCCCAGGTAACAATGCACTAATCCTCAGGATAATTGGTGGGGTGTGTGAACAGCATCAATTTTTATTTCGCCACTCTCACAAATAGCCGAGGCTGGAGTTTGTGCAATGCTGCCCTGTGTCTCGGGTGACCAGGTGTCAGAAAAGAGAGGCGGCGGGGAAGTAGGTGGAACAAAAGCATCATGCCACTGCAAGAGTACGTGAGAGACGTGACCCGAGAGCAAGTCTGCGAAGCGCGTCAAAAGTGCCCGTCCTCTCACTAGAATCGCCCACAACGATGACGAACGAGTGCAGGGAAATTTGAGCAAGAAACCGAAAGTATTGAGGCGAGGCGAGGCGAGGGATTCACGCCCAATGACCACTGGCCCTCGCTCCCCTCCTTCCCCGAGGCTTTGTCTTCTCTCGCAACACCCAGGGCCACTCGGGGAAATCAAACCTGGAATCTTTCAAATCCAAATCAAACAAAACCTACCAAGAGAATGGTCTAACTCACTACACGCGTCGCATCTTACTCTGACCAGAATATGTGGCCCAAGCAGCAGCGTTTGGTTAAAAGCAGGTGATGATGGAGTTTCGTTAATCCAATAATCAGATGGTTTAACATTCACGAGGTTTCATTATAATCAAAAGAAAATAATAGATTAGATACAAAAGTAACCATTTTACAAAAAGCGCCATCTGCACTCAAAACATTTGCATATAATTTGTCATCAGTAGAACACACGACTATAGATGCCTCAGAAGATTCAATTTGCTAATCCAATCTGAAACCCTTCATTTCATTAAGGCATCGCCGGGTACAGACATTATAAACACGGGTAGGTTTATTCAGAAGTTTTATTTTTTGCTGGTCGTGGGTCTTCAGTGCAACCCATGTCCTTGGAGAGAATCACGTCCATGTAGCGGTGTAGGTAAATACTTTTAAAGTGTGCCGAGAAACGCTTCACAGTTCATTACAGGGAAACTACTGGGCAGGCATGACATCATTCAGTGTTGCAGATGATGAAATTGAAAGGAAGTGAGCGTTTCGGACAATTTCTCCTCAGTACAACTTTATTGTATCTTTCACCATTGGCTCTCCCCCGGATAAACCCCCAGAGTTTGCTCACTTCAATACAGGCGGATAGTTGTAACAAGTGTGGGAGATTTTCATTAACCTGTGTCGCTAGCACCCTATCGCCATTTGCTGTTCGCACACACGTTCCATGCGTTGCTTTTTCATCGTGCTCATCCCTCAAGAAGCATCCGCTTTACAACTCAAAAAGGTGCACATTGAATGTAATCATTAAAATATAGCCTCGACCCGGTCACAGTTTTATTTCCTGAATCCACATCTAGCCTTACACGCTGCTGAATGCGATGCCTCTGGACAATGGCATTTCATCTTCTACCAGTAATTGAACACAATGCTGCTCCAGGCAAATTAACAAGTGGAATATTGTTAAAGTGAAAATGAATGAATCTCTCACATCTCACCAAAAATGTACAAATCTGGTCTTCTGGTATTTACATATAAAATACATTAATTTCAAATTCTGAAGGAAATTACAGAAATTTGAGGCTAATTACAATGGTGATCATGTTTTCAATATATCCCATATTAAAGCAATTTAAAATTATGTCAAGGTTTTCACAATTCATTCTCGCCATATAAATTAGTAGTCTGTAGATCCTTACCTCGTTGGAATGACTTGGTACCAGTCCGATTTTGTTCAGAGGTATCCTGTGACGCTCAACCACGCTCTGCTCTTATTCAGACTTATGTACGTCAGCCGCTGGCCTCAGAACTGGCTCCGCTGGGTCTTAGTGTCCGCCATGTTAAACCTTTATTTCCAGTGCTGCTTATCATATTGGGTGTCCTTGTAATAATAGCATTTGTTAACAACGAACGAAGGCCATATGTTTGAGTGGACGAGCAAAAAAAAACTTCAGAAGCTGCCAATAAACTATCCCAAATACTGCACCACAACAACAGCTTGTATTAACTTAGCTCATTGACATAGTAAAAGATCTGAGCCGGTCAGAGAACCCCTAGAACTCGACTTTCCTAAGGAAGATCTAAAGAAATATATGCCAGTTCTCTGACACCTCCTCCTACCTTCCCCTGGATCATGACCCCACTACAGAACATCAAGCCATCATTTCCCAGATCTTCACTGACCTCATCTCCTCTGGAGATCTTCCCTGCCCGGCCACCAACCTCATAGTTCCCCATCCCTGCACAGCCCACCCACTTCTACCTCCTTCCCAAGATCCACAAACAGGAGTGCCCCAGTAGACATATTATTTCAGCCTGTTTTTGCCCCATGGAACTGATTTTTTTCCCATCTCGACTCTATTTTTTCTCCCCTTGTCCAGTCTCTTCCCACCTACGTCCGCGCGACTCTTCCGATGCCCTCCGCCACTTTGTTTCCAGTTTCCTGGCTCCAACCATTTCCTTTTCACCATGGACGTCCAATCCCTCTACACGTCCATCCCCCACCAGGACAGCCTGAGGGTGCCCCACTTATTCCTCGAGCAAAGGCCCAACCCCCACCACCCTCCTCCGCCTGGCTGAACGTGTTCTCACATTGAACAACTTCTCCTTTAACTCCACTCACTTCCCCCAAATTAAAGGTGTTGCTATGGGAGCCCGCATGGGTCCTAGCTATGTCTGCCTTTTCGTGGGATATGTGGAACATTATTTGTTCCAGTTCTACTCAGGTCCCTTCCTTCACCTCTTTTTCTGTATCTGTGCCGTTGACTGTATCGGTGCCGTTTCCTGTTCTCACCCTGAACTAGAAGATTTCATTCAGTATGCTTCCAATTTCCACTCTTCTCTCACCTTCAAGTGGTCCATCTCCAGCCCTTCCCTTTCTTGATTTCTCTGTCTCCATTTCTGGTGATAGGCTATTGACAAACAGTTACTACAAACCGACTGACTCCCACAGCTATCTGGACTACACTTCTTCCCACCCTGCTTCCTGTAAGGATTCCATTCCATTCTCCCAGTTTCTCCGTCTCATCTGTTCTGATGATGCCACCTTCCATAATAGTGCTTCCCATATGTTTTCCTTTTTCCTCAACCGAGGATTCCCCTCTACCATGGTTGACATGGCCCTCGACCGTGTCCACTCTATTTCCCGCACTTCTGCTCTCATCTCTTGCCCTCCCTTCCAGAAACACAATAGGGTTCCCTTTGACCTCACCTTTCACCCCACCAGTCACCACGTTCAATGGATCATCCTCCACAATTTCCGTCACCTCAACCGTGATCCCACCACCAATCACATCTTCCCCTCCCCTCCCCTTTCAGCATTCCATGGTCCACTCTTCAATCACCCACAGCACCTCCTCCCCTTCTCACGGCACCTTCCCATACAAGCGCAGGTGATGCAACACCTGCCCTTTTACCTTCTCCCTTCCCACTGTACAGGGCCCCAAACACTCCTTCCAGGTGAAACAGTGATTTATTGTACTTCTCTCAATTTAGTATACTGTATTCATTGCTCACGATGTGGTCCCCTCTCCATTGGGGAGACCAAAGGCCGATTGGGTGATCGCTTTGAAGAACACTTCCATTCAGTCAGCAAGCATGACCCCGAGCTTCTGGTCACCTGTCATTTTAATTCTCCGCTCCACTCCCACTCTGACCTCTCTGTCCTCGGCCTCTTACACTATTCCAATGAAGCTCAATGTAAGCTCGAGGAACAGCACCTCATCTTTCGGTTAGACAATTTACAGCCTTCTGGACTCAACATTAAATTCAACAATTTCTAATCATAACCTCTGCCCCTATTTCCTTTCTGTTTTATTATCATTTTTTCCCACGTCAGCTGTTGATGATTCAGGTATCTCCATTTACACCCTATCTAGATTTGTCTTTTGTTTTTTAACTTGTCCCATTACCATCTCCTTTTGCCCTGCACCATCATCTCTTTTGTCTCTTAATTTCTTTAGCCTTCCATCTTATCGCAGACCTTCCCTTTTGTTCTTTCCTCCCCTCCCCCCATTCCCTGCCCCTACACTTGCTCAAAAACCTGTTACGTCGCTAACTTTTTCCAGTTCTGACGAAGGGTCATCGACCCAAAACGTTAACTCTGTTTCTCTCTCCACAGATGCTCCCTGACCTATTAAGTATTTCCAGCATTTTCTGTTTTTAATTCAGATTCCAGCATCTGCAGTATTTTTCTTTTGTGATGTGGCAGAAATATATATATGGTGGCACCAAAGTATACTGTCTGTACCCACAACTATGCTACCTATTGTGGGTACCACCCCAGGCAGAGCTACCTGGGTTTGACTGAAGAGCAGTGCCTTAGGATGCCAATATTTACAGGGAGACTGTGATCCAGTTGTGCTATTTCCTACATGAAGCCTCCAGACAACATTGCTACCCAGACAACACTACCAATGGCCATCAAGGTCACCATGTCCCTGAATATTTATGCTTTCCTGAAGGCTCACCACCATTCCCGAGGGCAACTAAGGATGGGCAATAAATGCTGACCTTGCTAGCGACACCCATAATGCCTGCTTTAGGTAGCTGCCAGGGACGTCTGAAAAATGGTGTGACCTAGTTTTGGGTTGGATATTTTGCAGGTGTCCTTAAGGCACAGTATATTGGTCCCCAAAATTGGGCCTCGTTGCGCTAATTTTACACCCATAAAATGGGCACAATGAGGTCCTATTTCTACCCCAGTGAGTCTATTGTGTTTGTCACTGTCTCGTGAACTGCCTGAAAATGGGGCTAGGTGCAAGTGGGCAGTAGTGTACAACCGCAGTCTGCAGTTGATATTCATTTGCAATATTGCACCTGGATGGGTAACATGACTACATAGTTTTATTTGAAAGCTTATGGGTGGTAGAATCGCAATATAAGCAATTACACCACCAGCATTGCCAAATTGGGAGGTCTTCTTATGTCTTGGCTAACATTCCTCCCGCAACTAACTGCACCATTTGCTGTGTTGCCTACATAACAACAGTGACTGCAGTTCAAAAGTAATTTATTAGTTGTAAAGTTCATTCAATTCATTTAAACAAATCTAGCAGATCACCTCATAATCTCCCCTGTTGCAACAAAAGCAGCCCCAATTTCTCTCTCCTGCGACAGTTGGAACTGGTGTTCTCCACTCTCTCTCCTGCAACAGTTGGAGTTGGTGCTCTCCACTCTCTCTCCTGCGACAGTTGGAGCTGGTGCTCTCCACTCTCTGTCCTGTGACAGTTGGAACTGGTGCTCTCCACTCTCTGTCCTGTGACAGTTGGAACTGGTGCTCTCCACTCTCTCTCCTGTGACAGTTGGAGCTGGTGCTCTCCACTCTCCCGTTGGTGTAGGAGGGAGGGCTTTAGCTTCCTGAACAATTGGGACCGCTTCTGGGGAAGGTGGGACCTGTACAAGTCGGACAGGTTACACCTCAAAAGAGACGGGACCAATGTTCTCGCGGGTGTTTTTGATAGTACGGTTGGGAGGGCTTTAAACTAGCTTGGCAGCGGGATGGGAACCCAGGAGAGGGCTCTGAGCTAGTTAGAGTGGGTGAGAGCTCAGATGAACAGAACCCCAAAAAAGAATGCAAAAGGCAGGAGGCAACAGAGCAGAGTAGCACTGGGATAAGTGTAAACCACAGGGTAATAGGAAGGGACACTATGTATGAATATAAAGGGGCTGCAGGAGGGGTCAAAACTAAAAATCATGGTTTAAAAACTAGTATTAAAACACTCTACCTAAATGCATGCAGCATTCGAAATAAAGTAAATAGTTGATGGCACAAATCATTACAAATGGGTATGATTTGGTGGCCATTACAGAAACATGGTTGCAGGGTGGCCAAGACTGGGAATTAAACATACAGGGGTATCTGACAATTCGGAAAGATAGACAAGAAGGGAAAGGAGGTGGGGTAGCTCTGTTAATAAAGGATGATGTCAGGGCAGTTGTGAGAGACGATATTGGCTCTAATGAACAAAATGTTGAATCATTGTGGGTGGAGATTAGAGATAGTATGGGGAAAAAGTCACTGGTGGGCGTAGTTTATAGGCCCCCAAATAATAACTTCACAGTGGGGCAGACAATAATCAAGGGAATAATGGAGGCATGTGAAAAAGGAACGGCAGTAATCATGGGGGATTTTAACCTACATATCGATTGGTCGAATCAAATCGCACGGGGTAGCCTTGAGGGGGAATTCATAGAATGCATACGGGATTGTTTCTTAGAACAGTATGTTACAGAACCTACAAGGGAGCAAGCTATCTTAGATCTGGTCCTGTGTAAGGAGACAGGAATAATAAACGATCTCCTAGTAAAAGATCCTCTCGAAATGAGTGATCACAGTATGGTTGAATTTGTAATACCATTGAGGGTGAGGAAGTAGTGTCTCAAACGAGCGTACTATGCTTAAACAAAGGAGACTACAGTGGGATTAGGGTAGAGTTGGCTAAAGTAGACTGGAAACACAGACTAAACGGTGGCACAATTGAGGAACAGTGGAGGACTTTTAAGGAGCTCTTTCATAGTGCTCAACAAAAATATATTCCAGTGAAAAATAAGGGCGGTAAGAGAAGGGATAACCAGCCGTGGATAACCAAGGAAATAAAGGAGAGTATCAAATTAAAAACCAATGCGTATAAGGTGGCCAAGGTTAGTGGGAAACTAGAAGATTGGGAAAATTTTAAACGACAGCAAAGAATGACTAAGAAAGCAATAAAGAAGGGGAAGATAGATTACGAATGTAAACTTGCGCAAAACATAAAAACAGATAGTATAAACTTTTGCCGATATATAAAACGGAAAAGAGTGACTAAAGTAAATGTTGGTCCCTTAGAAGATGAGAAAGGGGATTTAATAATGGGAAATGTGGAAATGGCTGAGACCTTAAACAATTATTTTGCTTCGGTCTTCACAATGGAAGACACAAAAACCATGCCAAAAATTGCTGGTCACGGGAATGTGGGAAGGGAGGACCTTGAGACAATCACTATGACTAGGGGGGCAGTGCTGGACAGGCTAATGGGACTCAAGGTAGACAAGTCCCCTGGTCCTGATGAAATGCATCCCAGGGTATTAAAAGAGATGGCGGAAGTTATAGCAGATGCATTCATTATAATCTACCAAAATTCTCTGGACTCTGGGGAGGTGCCATCGGATTGGAAAGCAGCTAATGTAACGCCTCTGTTTAAAAAAAGGGGGCAGACAAAAGGCAGTTAACTATAGGCCGGTTAGTTTAACATCTGTAGTGGGGAAAATGCTTGAAGCTATCATTAAGGAAGAAATAGCGGGACATCTAGATAGGAATATGCAATCAAGCAGACGCAACGTGGATTCATGAAGGGGAAATCATGTGTAACTAATTTACTGGAATTCTTTGAGGATATAACGAGCATGGTGGATAGAGGTGTACCGATGGATGTGGTGTATTTAGATTTCCAAAAGGCATTCGATGAGGTGCCACACAAAAGGTTACTGCAGAAGATAAAGGTACGCGGAGTCAGAGGAAATGTATTAGCATGGATCGAGAATTGGCTGGCGAACAGAAAGCAGAGAGTCGGGATAAATGGGTCCTTTTCGGGTTTGAAATGGGTGGTTAGTGGTGTGCCACAGGGATCGGTGCTGGGACCACAACTGTTTACAATATACATAGATGACCTGGAAGAGGGGACAGAGTGTAGTGTAACAAAATTTGCAGATGACACAAAGATTAGTGGGAAAGCGGGTTGTGTAGAGGACACAGAGAGGCTGCAAAGAGATTTAGATAGGTTAAGCGAATGGGCTAAGGTTTGGCAGATGGAATACAATGTCGGAAAATGTGAGGTCATCCATCTTGGGAAAAAACACAGTAAAAGGAAATATTATTTGAACGGGGAGAAATTACAACATGCTGCAGTGCAAAGGGACCTGGGGGTCCTTGTGCATGAAACTCTTTTGAGTTTACCTGAAAAAAAACATAAACATTAAACCGTGCCACCCGCCTGGGTGACACAGCAGACATTTTCAAGGCCCCTTTTTTTTTTCCTTTTTTTGTGTTTTTTTTTGTTTTTCTTTTTTTTTTGTTTTTTTTTATTTTGGGGCGCTAAAATCACATTTTTCCAAGTGCCCCCTATAAAAGGGGAGGGGGACACTAAAAGCACCGGCAATTAAACCAAATTAAACTTTAAAACATAAAATCAAATTAAAATTTGGTTGCCGGGCGTGATGATGCACTCCAGTCCCTCCGGTGCCCACCTCTCGTCCTTGTGCATGAATTCCAAAAAGTTAGTTTGCAGGTGCAGCAGGTAATCAGGAAGACGAATGGAATGTTGGCCTTCATTGGAGAAGGATGGAGTACAAAAGCAGGGAGGTCCTTCTGCAACTGTACAGGGTATTGGTGAGGCCGCACCTGGAGTACTGCGTGCCGTTTTGGTCACCTTACTTAAGGAAGGATATACTAGCTTTGGAAGGGGTACAGAGACGATTCACTAGGCTGATTCCGGAGATGAGGGGGTTACCTTATGATGATAGATTGAGTAGACTGGGTCTTTACTCGTTGGAGTTCAGAAGGATGAGGGGTGATCTTATAGAAACATTTAAAATAATGAAAGGGATAGACAAGATAGAGGCAGAGAGGTTGTTTCCACTGGTCGGGGAGACTAGAACTAGGGGGCACAGCCTCAAAATACGGGGGAGCCAATTTAAAACCGAGTTGAGAAGGAATTTCTTCTCCCAGAGGGTTGTGAATCTGTGGAATTCTCTGCCCAAGGAAGCAGTTGAGGCTAGCTCATTGAATATATTCAAATCACAGATAGATAGATTTTTAACCATTAAGGGAATTAAGGGTTACGGGGAGCGGGCGGGTAAGTGGAGCTGATTCCACGGCCAGATCAGCTGTGATCTTGTTGGGTGGCGGAGCAGGCTCGAGGGGCTAGATGGCCTACTCCTGTTCCTAATTCTTATGTTCTTATTAATGTTGGGGAAGTCCAGAACCAGGGGTCACAGTCTAAGGATAAGGGGTAAGCCATTTAGGACCGAGATGAGGAGAAACTTCTTCACCCAGAGAGTGGTGAACCTGTGGAATTCTCTACCACAGAAAGTTGTTGAGGCCAATTCACTAAATATATTCAAAAAGGAGTTAGATGTAGTCCTTACTACTAGGGGGATCAAGGGGTATGGCGAGAAAGCAGGAATGGGGTACTGAAGTTGCATGTTCAGCCATGAACTCATTGAATGGCGGTGCAGGCTCGAAGGGCCGAATGGCCTACTCCTGCACCTATTTTCTATGTTTCTTTATACTTCTCGTCCCTTGTAACAAGCAACATCCAAGTGAATCTGCACTGTAGTCGCTATTGTCTCAGCATCCTTCCTATAATGTGGAGCACAAAACTGTGCAGCTATAAAATTGTGGTCTTACTAAGGTTTATATAGAGTCAATTATTTATTTTATATTCTATACCTCTTGCTATAAAACCCAGTAAACCATTAGCTTTTTATGTCATCCACTTGAGGTGGTGCCTTTAATATCTTGTGAATTTGAAGTCCCAAATCCCCATGTTCTTCCACATAAACCAGCCTTCTCCCACTAAAAGGATAATTTTTTAACCAAAATTTACCAACTCACACTCAGTGACATGAAATTCTTTTTTGGCCCATTCCACAATCTTAGCAATACCCCCTTGCAGTTTCCTTTGATCTTCAGAATTATTTCCTCTGCTGCCTATTTTAGTATTGTCTACAAATTTGGGCACCATTCCACCTAGCCACACTGGAACTGAGTGCTGAGATGTACACCTGACTAAATCACTCCTTCTCTCGTTGTCAGGAAACAGCTGGTTTCCATTTGCCTCTTGCTTCACAATACAGCTAACATCAATAACTCACAACACGGGGAAATCTTGGTTGCCAACCCACACCTCATCATTCTATGAGCTACTGCATCATACCGCAAAGGAAGATGGCATTATATTGTTCGACTTTGTTTATACTATTCAAAACTATAAGGGACAGGGCTGGGAATTCCACATGTTACCTAGCTTACAATGTTATTTTCCAGCTCTGATCAGACTAATAACAAAGTAGCTGGATAGTTTCCAAATTACATTAGTGTTTCTCCTTGCATTGCCAGCCTTTTAGTGTTGCTTTAGATGCTTTTCCTGCTGGATCTGATCCTTATGGCAAGTGCCAGCTCTCCCTAATGCTTTATCTGCACCAATCATTCACTCTATGCCTTTTTTTAATTAACTACTAATGATTAACATTTGAATAACATTTTTACCAAGTGAAAAATTAATTTAGGTAATTAAAAAATGTCAATTCACTATTTTGTGTGTAACTTAAATAAATACAATGTAACACCAAAAGGGAAATTCTTGGCTTGACTGCCCACCTCCTACAATTCTGTTCTTTTGAAGCCACTATGCTGGGGTATAGTTCCACAAGCGCTCTCGAGTACTTTGTCAAAGTTGACAATCTTCGTGTGTGAATCAAGGCATTGAGTGTTGGCAGTCTATTTGATCAGCTAAACTCAATCCTGTCTTCACCCAATATACAAACCTGCATACATTCCAGCAAGGAACCCTGGCTAGTGACCAAGCTTGGGAACTCTGTCTGATTTCCCCTTTCCTAGTTTAGAAGCACTGAAGCTAATTGTAGCATACCCCACTCGAGATCAATGAGCTCAACACCGAGTGGGAACAAAACCAGGGATCTTCTAGTTTGTATGGCTTAGGTATACGCTGCCTTTACCAAGTGAGTTGGGGAAGCTCTTGGCTTTAATTTTTTATGCTATCCTATATAAAATAAATTCACAATATGTCATTGACAAAGTAACAATACCCTTGGAATAATTCAACAATCTATTTAAAGAAGTAAAGAAATAACTTGCATTTATATAGTGCCTTTCACAGCCTCAGGATGCCCAAAGCCTTTACAATAAATGTACCTTTGAGGTGTAGTCACTGTTGTGCTCTAAGAAATGTGCAGCCAATTTGCGCACAGCAAGGTCCCACAAACAGCATCATCATCATAAGCAGTCCCTCGAAGCGAGGATGACTTGCTTCCACGCCAAAAAGAGATGAGTTCACAGGTGTTTCAATGAAGCACCTAATATTCCAGAACCTGAACTACATCTTGAAGGTTGGAAGATGCCTGCACGTGGATTTTTTTAACGTGTGGTGGCCGTTGCACACCAGCCACCACATGGGCTTGACAGAACTAGGTCTTGGTCCAGTGGCAAGGATTACCCTAGATGACTGGAGACTAGCTCTGCTGAATGGACCTAGCGCGCACACATATCACAGTGTGGGCTGTCCCTGGCCCTCGTCTCTTCTGAGCCCCAAACTCACGCCTCTCCTGGGCCCCGGTCACTTCCATCTACAAACTCTTGCCACTCCTTCGCCCCTCCTGCTGTGCCTGCCCGCACTGCAATCAGCGACCTGGCTTCGCAGCCGTCGCCTTCCTGCACCAGCACGCGCTGCTCCCTGCAGTGGTATGCCGCCGCACGCTGCTCCCTCCAATGGCTCCGGCCTGCTGATGGTCTTGCAGGCCGGGACCGCGACGATTTCCGGGCCGGGCCACCACACGCTGCTCCCTCCAATTTTAAATTGCTACAAACAGCAACGAGATGATGACTAGATAATCTGTTTTTTTAACAATGTTGGCCAGGTAAACTCCCCGGGGCCGAAAATGTCCCTTTCCTTAAGGCCTGTTACCACTGCAAATCGGTGGCCACGCTTCAGAGTGGAGTGGCTGCTGACTTTTGGTGGAATGTCTGCTGCTAGCTCAATTACCCTCCCGAGTTTTCCCGGCGGTGCCCCAATCCTTCTCTTACCACTCTGCTGCTGCCGATTAGTGTTAAGCACGTCATCACCATGTGCACCGCTGATCTAACCTTCGTTGGAGACATTCCCCATGGAAAATATTCGGCCGGCCCGGTCCTAAAACAACCTTTTCCCCGGTGGTCCAGTGAATCTGTGGCCTTCTGCAACGGAAGTGCGGCTTCCCTTAAAGGGGAGGGCTCGCTGCCGCTGCAACCGACTGCTATGTCGGCCCGACAACTATGCCCCCGGGTTCGGCCGGGTCATCAATAGGTGATGCGGTGCCGTGATGACGTTAACGCAGAGGTATCTGCACCTGCCCGCAGCTTCCGCCCCTCAGTTGCTGTGACCGCCACGTCTCTGCCCTCTCAGGTGTTGACACTGCCCCCATTTATAACGACTTCCGGATCAAAACAAAAAAAACCATAGAGCGCAATTTAGCAAAAGAGTCGACTTGAATCACAGCTGCAGTAAAAAAGCAGCGAAACGAGGTGGGAGCGCCCCGTTTCGGGCGGGAGCAATTTGTAACCCTCATCTCTTCTTCGAATAGTGGCATGGGATCTTTTATACCTTTTACATCCACTGAGAGGGCAGATTGGGCCTGGGACAGTTTAACACCTCGTCCAAAAGACAGCACAGGCACATCTTCTAACTCATAGGAGAAAAAGCTATCACTGAACCAAGGTTGACACCTATTTACCCCTTTCTTTTTGTTACTTTTGTCACACAACTTATACTTTCCTTCCTCTGGAACATGGCTCTTGTTGCAAATACAAACATATGCAAATTATTTAGTTTTATCTGTACATTATGATGTGTTATGTTTCAGGCAGTGATTTTGAATCATGTTAAACAATATAGAACATAAAAAATAGGAGCTGGAGAAGGCCATTTGGCCCTTCGAGTCTGCTCCACCTTTCAACAAGATCATGGCTGATCTTCTACCTCAACTCCACCTTCCTGCACTATCCCCATATCCCTTAATTCCACAAAATTTATCAACCTTTGTCTTGAATATAATGACTGAGCATCCACAGCTCTCTGGGGTAGAGCATTCCAAAGATTCACAACCCTTTGAGTAAAGAAATTTCTCATCATTTCAGTCCTAAATGGCTGACCTGCTAGTCTGAGACTGTGACCCCGTGTTCTAGAAATTTTTCCAATGCCCTTTTTTTTTGTATTTTTGTAGTTTTTTGGGTTTTTTTTTTGGGCATTAAAATCGTATATTTTACAAGTGCCCCCTATAAAAGGGGAGGGGGACACTAAAATCCGGCAATTAAAACAAATTAAACTTTAAAACATATAAAATCAAATTAAAATTTGGTTGCCGGGGGTAACGATGCATTCCAGCCCCTCCGGCGCCCACCTCTCGCGGAAGGCCGCGAGCGTACCGGTGGACACCGTGTGCTCCATCTCCAGGGACACCCTGGCGTGGATGACCCCGTGTTCTAGACTCCCCAGCCAGAGGAAACATTTTCTCAGCATTAAGCTGGTCAAGCCCCTTAAGAATGTTTCAATTAGGTCACCTCTCATTCTTCTAAACTCAAGGGAATGTAGGTCTAGTCTACTCAATCTCTCCTCATAGGGCAATCCCCTCATCATATAGATTGAAGCAAAAGGTTTCTGTAGATGACACCCTTTTCTCTGGACAGTGTCCTTGGTTTGCTAATCATCTCATCTTTTCTATGTTTGCCACTCTTCCTATTTTTTCTCTCTTTGTAACTCTATTTCTCACTACACGTTGTTTCTTATTAAAATCTTCCAACTCCTCCCTACACTTTTTTGTATTTCTATTGGTCTTCCTCGTCTGTTATATTGTTCACTTTCACTAGTTTTAAGCTAGCTTTTAACTTTGCCTGCCCCTGTTATGCAATTAATTCCCACGATTGCTCGCTTGTCGATTCATTCTTCATTTCGACCTTCTTATTGTGAAAAAGGAATGAAGCTACTAACTGCACTCTAGAAAACTGATGGAAGGAAACCCCCCACCCCTATCCTATATTGATGGCGATGACTTTCTGTACACCAATTACGGTAAAAAGAAATTACATTGAACTGTGACTCATCGTGACAATCTACCCTTCCCTTTCCCTTTTTATGACTCAACCAATAACTATCGCAATAACGACTAGTTAAAACCGGATAGGCACTTTCTTTCAATTCTTTTTTCCTCAGACGTGTAAAATGAACCGAAATCTGCATGTTTAACATAGATTTTCAGAAAAAAAGACTTTAACTCTTGTTTCTCTCCTCACAAATGCTGCCTGACCGCAGTATTTATTGTCTGTTTTATGTCTGAGATTTAATGATAGATGGTGACCACAGACATTGAGCATCTTAAGAGTTCGCACATACGCATTTTTTATTTATTTCCTGAGAGACCTGGCTTTAGTGGTGTGTGGGTAACATGTGCAACTCTTATTCCACGTGTATATATATATTCACAAAGTGAGAAATAATATCTTAGTTCTGTAAGTCCCCTTCCAGACCACACCGGACGAATACAAATCAGCCGATGCTGGTTTCTCACGCAATCTTCACTAAGATTTCAAATACTTATGGACCGGCCGCTTATTGTAAGGATAATCGGGCTCAGTGTTGCAAAGCTGGATCCAAAAAAACGTCTAATTGCATTAAGTGGCTTTTTTGATCAACCGGTCTTTGTTTTGCTTTAGGAATGCTGCGTTTTTTTGTATGCAGGGATTGGAGTCACATGCTGGATACGTGCAGATTCGCAGCTCTCCCTGTGGTTCAATATAAGCATTGTGAGACAGAGAAGCTTTATGTCACTCCTCCCCTTCCAGGCCGCTGGTTATTTATTGTGCTCGGGGTGGGTGTTAAACTGTTATTTTTTTTTAAATCCAGCACTATTTCCGCAACCTGAAACGCTCCTCAAACGCGATGGCCAGGTATAAAACAATAAACAAAATGCATTTCCAATGAAAAATCAACAAAAGGAAATGAAGGAGAACAGAAAGGAAGGGAGGGAGATGGGTTCTCTCAGCACTCTCTCTGTGGTTTATTTCCAGTATCTTTATTCCAAATCTCCAGCTTTCGCACATTTAAAAAAAAAATACTGCTCTTCTTTTTTTTTTAAAAGAAACTCTAAAACCTTAGAGCGTTGCCGGCGCCACAATTGCCGATATTGTGGAATAAGCCGCGCTGAGTGCAGCTTCTCGGGGCAGCGGGGTTACTCCACAGCCGGAGGGAATTGACTGCGGCACCGCCGCGCCGCCATGGCAACGGTGGCATAACGGCGGCCCATTTGAACGGGCTTCAGACTTAAATTTGCAGCAAAAGTGAGAGAGCGAGCTGGACACAAACCCCCCCCCCCCCCCCCAAACAGCCCACGTTACAACACAGCAGCAGGGCTGCGTAAGGGAGGTGAGCTGGAAAAACGAGCTGCGGAGATTAAAGAGGTAAACCGCAATTGGTGGCATTTCGGTCGCGCACGCCCGCTAGCTTCGGTGAGGCCGGGAATGAAAACAGAAAATGTTGGTAACCTCAGCGGCTCAGGCAGCAGCTGTGGAGAGAAACTGAAAGTTAACGTTTCTGGTCGGTGACTGGTTTAAAAAAAAATCTCAAAACGGTTGTGCTATGGCTCAGTGGGTAGCACTCTCGCCTCTGGGTCAGGAGGTTGTGGGTTCAAGTTCCACTCCACAGACTTGAGCACATAAATCCAGGCTGACACCCCCAGTGTTTTTTTTTTTGAAATTCGTAGCCAATCGTTCCAATTCTTTGTCAAATCACAAACACCAGAGGTCACCTTGCACACGCCAAGGATCACTCTGCGCCAATGCTCTTAGCCAAAAGGCCTAGAGCCACTGCACCGTTCCTGGAAGTACTGCAATACCAGGTTCGTGCCATGGAGGTGGATGGGTCAGGTCCCCCACACACCTCCGTGGAGGTGGATGGGTCAAGCCACCCCACTGCTGAGGGAGTGCTGCACTGTCGGAGGTGCCGTTTTTCAGATGAGATGTTAAACCGAGGCCTCCTCTGCTCAGGTGGACGTAAAAGATCCCATGGCACTATTTCGAAGAAGAGCAGTGGAGTTATCCCCGGTGCCCCCGGCCAATATTTATCTCTCAATCAACATAACAAAAACAGATTATCTGGTCGTTATCACATTGCTGTTTATGGGAGCTTGCCGTGTGCAAATTGTCTGCCGCGTTTCTTACATTACAACAGTGACTATACTCCAAAAAGGACCTCATTGGCTGTAAAGCGCTTTGGGACATCTGCTGGTCATGAAAGGCACTATATAAATGCAACTCTTTTTTTGTAAAGAATTACAATCTTTGTTTACTTCCTTGAAGACAAATTGACAGCACTGCCTGTGACTGTTGTCATGATAAGTATTTGCTTATAAATATCCTGGCAGCACGAGTAAGCGGGCTAAGATAAAGTAACTTTAGATCGGGTATCCCACCTGTGAGTTACTGATGTCAAAGTTTGCATTAATTTGTAAATTTAACTCAATCTATGTCGTACCTATAACTTTAACTGACTGTTTCTATAGCTTGGTTAAATTCATAATTGTTGCACAAGGTTAGCTGGCGTAACAGTTGGTCAGTCAATTAGCCTAGAATTTAAAAACTAACTATAATAGTTCTTTCCAAATGATCAAAATAATTTCTCTCCTTCCCTTTTGCTTTTTTGGGGGGAGAAATGAGTGCAGTATATGTGCACTGTGGGTGCTCCAGACAAAAGATTTGGAAGCACATAGACAGGAAAATACAGAGGACCAACACTTAATAAAATCAATGAAGGACTTAATTATATCGATGAACCCTCTCTCTTGATGACTGAGAAGTTGAGCCACACAGATCAGGAAGCTCCCAGGTTTGATCCAGGGTCTCTACTGAGTTAGCTATTTCTGTAAGGACATTATAATTGACCTCAGTGCCCTAGGCTAGAAATGAAAATTAATCAGGGTTCCTGCTGCTTACTGCAATTCAGTGACTCGTGTTGAGTGAGGACAGCATTACGTTCAGCTGTGATGCCCACCACCATATGGCAAAATTGCCAGTACTCACATTTAAGGCTCACACAAGAATAATGGCCATTTGGATAAGATACCAGAGGGTACCTGCTGCCCGTGGAACTGTATTCTAGCAATTAATCAACACTTTAAGGAGGGGAGAGAAGAGCATTGATGAGGGGGAGAGTGTGGGGGAATATGTACAGGATAGAAACATAGAAAATAGGTGCAGGAGTAGGCCATTCGGCCCTTTGAGCCTGCACCGCCATTCAATGAGTTCATGGCTGAACATGCAACTTCAGTACCCCATTCCTGCTTTCTCGCCATACCCCTTGATCCCCCTAGTAGTAAGGACTACATCTAACTCCTTTTTGAATATATTTAGTGAATTGGCCTCAACAACTTTCTGTGGTAGAGAATCCCACAGGTTCACCACTCTCTGGGTGAAGAAGTTTCTCCTCATCTCGGTCCAAAATGGCTTAGAGATAGACAAAGAGATAGACAGGAGAAAATAATAGTAAACTGAGGACTTAGCAATTGGCCAGAAGGAACTTTCTAAATAAAAATAAACTAGTTAGGACCAATAAATCATTCAGGCACTAAACAACTAGCAGCTTCTAATAAATTAGAAAATTAAAGCTCTTGGGTTAATTAGAATGTTAGATTTTAAGTTTGAATTCAAAAGTTAAAATGAAAGTTTTAGATTATTTTTCTTACCTGTTGGCTTCAAGATCCGGGTTCTACTTTCATTATGTTTGAATGGACACAGCCCCTCAACAGGCTAGATGGCCTACTCCTGTTCCTAATTCTTATGTTCTTATAACAATTGAAGAGTAGCAGGAAGAACCGTAAATGGAAGGCGGCACAGCAGCATTCTGTGACAGTTGGAGACTGGACAGGCAACTGAAGTTGTGTCGCATCAACAAAGGGTCAAAGTTAACGAAGATTACTTAGGATTTCACAATAGCTCGGTTTGAACCTAGCCATACAATTCAGAAGACCCCAACTCCCTGATTTCTGCAGAGCTAGCTGAACTTGGGAAGGTGGCAGTACAAACAATTGGTTTCAGTGCCTTAGGCTAGAGAGGGGAAAATCATCCAGGATTCCCCATTGTGAATCTGATGGAAATGTATGACTAGGCATCAATTTCCAAGATAGATTTCTTTACAATCCTGCAGTTATGATGCCACCATTATGCTTCATGCCCTTCTACGAATGCTGTACTGCACTATTATTTACTTTTCCGAATTGGTTGCAGTGAATTGTGGGCAGCATTCCCATTCATTAAAAAAGAAGGAAATTATAGGGGAGCAAATTTTGTTCAAAGTGCTCCTTTTGTACTGCAAAAAAAATGGAAGAAAATATTAGCTTCAGGAGATTTTTTGATATACATTTTAATTTTGAAAATGTAATTTTTTTCACCAGCATGGAAATGTTCAGGCAGGGTTTCCACTCTGTTAGATTGCCTTGATGCTATATCCCCAACAGATCCTCGTGTGTCTGGATGACTCCATTCTAAACATTAGGGAGAAGACTTCAACCCAGTCAGAGAGCTGACCGCTATCTGCCTAACTTCAGGAAACTGTGTTACAGGCTGAGATCCTGTATTCTAAACCAGTTACCTAGGGCTGAACGGTTCTAGAGCAACTCTCAAGCTAGTTCAAAGGCCTGCACTACAGTTTCAGCTTTTGTAAGATGTATGTTTTCTATACAATGCATGGTCCTGAAGATGGAGGAAGCACATCTTCTGAAAGCCCAATCAGCATGCTACAACATAATAGCAAGTTTAAACTGCATGACAGTTAAATTAATTTTATATCACCATAATCATAATTTTTGGTGGACATTGCAGAATGGGCATATAATTGGCAAATTAAGTTCAACACAGATAAATGTATGGTACAGGTGCGACCTCCCAAATCCGGAGTTCAAAACTCTGTAGTGTTCCGAAATCTGGACATTGCGCAGATTGGTGGAGGGTTCGTCCGAAATCCGTAAAAATGTTCCGAAATCCGGACCTTTTTTTTTCACAACAGTAAATAATCTCTCTCTACCCCCCCCCCCCCCCACCTCCCCACACACAGACAAACACAAAAAAAAAGCAAAAACACAAAACATTCATAAGACACTTAACTATTGAATCGTAAAAGAATTAAAAAATAAAAACTTTAACTTCCCTTTATTGCAGGTCTTCATACCTTCCGCTGACCCAAGGGCTGCCACGTAGGTTTTTCCCCAGGCTTTTTTTTTCTTCCAATTATGGGGCACTGCTGAGCCAAATAGGTCTCCGAAATCCGGAAATACCCGAACCTCGGCCCAGGCGTTTCCAGATTCGGGATGTCGGAAATATGTTCCGAAATCCGGAACGGCCTCTGTCCCAAGGTTTCCGGATTTGGGAGGTCACACCTGTATTATATTTTGGTAGGAAGAGTAGGGAGGTCACATTACTTGGAGGGTGAGAGCCTCGGTGGGGTAGAGGAACAAAGGAATCTCGGAGTACATATACACAAATCACTAAACGTTGAGACACAGGTTAGCAAGGCCATAAAAAAAAAGCCAAATCAAGCACTAGGGTTTATTTCTAAATGTATAGAATTGAAAACTAGGGAAGTTATGCTAAACCTGCATCAGACCTTGATTAGACCACACTTAGAATACTGCATACAGTTCTGGTTGCCATATTATAAAAAGGATATAGAGGCACTGGAGAGGCTGCAGAGAAGATTTACAAGGATGATAGAAATGCAAGGGTATACATATCAGGAAAGGCTGAACAGTCTGGGTCTCTTTTCTCTTGAAACAAGGCTGAGGGGTGAGCTCTTTCAAACAGCTGGCACAGGCACGATGGGCCAAATGGCCTCCTTCTGTGCTGTATGATTCTATGATTTAGACCAGCCTGTGTACTAATAGTCATAATACCACATATGCTAAGTTTAGATTTACTGAGGGAGTCCCTCAGGCCTTGCGCTATCCAGTATAAAAACAGATAGTAAGGGCTTCTACAATATATAAAAAGGAAGAGGGTAGCTGAAGTAAACGTTGGTCCTTTAGAGGATGAGATTGGGGAATTAATAATGGGGAACACGGGAAATGGCAGAAACTTTGAACAAATATTTTGTATTGGTCTTCACGGTAGGAAACACTAAAAACATCCCAATAATCGATAATCCATGGGGCTATAGGGAAGGGGGAACTTAAAACAATAATGATCACTAGAGAAAAAGTACTCAGTAAAATAATGGGACTAAAGGTGGACAAGTCCCCTGGATCTGATGACATACATCCTAGGGTCTTAAAAGAAGTGGCTGCAGAGATAGTGGATGCATTGGTTGTAATGCACCAAAATTCCCTGGAGTCTGGAGAGGTCCCAGCGGATTGGAAAACTGCAAATGTAACGCCCCTATTGAAAAAAGGAGGGAGACAGAAAGCAAGAAACTATAGACCAGTTAGCCTAACATCTGCCGTTGGGAAAATGCTGGAGTCCATTATTAAGGAAGCAGTAGCATGACATTTGGAAAATCATAATTCAATCATGCAGAGTCAGCATGGTTTTATGAAAGGGAAATCATGTTTGACAAATTTGCTGGCGTTCTTTGAGAATGTAATGAGCAGGGTCGATAAGGGGGAACCAGTGGATGTGGTGTATTTGGATTTCCAGAAGGCATTTGATAAGGTGCCACATAAGAGGATACTGCACAAGATAAGAGCTCACTGGGTTGGGGGTAATATATTAGCATAGATCTAGGATTGGCTAACTAACAGAAAACAGAGCGCCGGGTTAAATTGGGTCATTTTCCAATTGGCAAATTGTAACTAGTGGGGTGCCACAGGGATCGGTGCTGGGACCTCAACCATTTACAATTTATATTAATGACTTGGATGAAGGGACCGAGTGTAATGTAGCCAAATTTGCTGATGATACAAAGATGGATGGGAAAGCAAATTGTGAGGAGGACACAAAGAATCTGCAAAGGGACAAGTTAAGTGAGTGGCAAACATTTGGCAGATGGAGTATAATGTGGGAAATTATGAGGTTATCCATTTTGTCAGGAAAAATAAAAAAACAAATTATTATTTAAATGGGGAGAGATTACAAAATGCTGCAGTACAGAGGGACCTGGTGGTCCTTGTGCATGAAACACAAAAAGTTAGTATGCAGGTACAGCAAGTAATCAGGAAGACAAATGGAATGTTGGCCTTTATTGCAAGGGGGATGGAGTATAAAAGCACGGAAGTCCTGCTACAACCTGTACAGGGTATTAGTGAGACCACACATGGAGTACTGTGTACAGTTTTGGTCTCCTTATTTAAGGAGGGATATATTTGCATTGGAGGCAGTTCAGAGAAGGTTCACTAGGTTGATTGTGGAGGTGAGGGGGTTGATTTATGAAGAAAGGCTGAGCAGGTCGGGGCTATACTCATTGGAGTTTCGAAGAATGAGAGGTGATCTTATTGTAACATATAAGATACTGAGGGGGCATAGGTAGATGCAGAGAGGATGTTTCCACTCGTGAGGGAATCAACTAGGGGGCATAGCTTAAGGATAAGGGGTCACTCATTTAGAGGGTTGTAAATCTGTGGAATTCTCTGCCCCAGAGAGCTGTGGAGGCTGGGTAATTGAATATATTTAAGGTAGAGATAAATTTTTGAGCGATAAGGGAGCAATGGGGAGCGGGCAGGGAAGTGGAGCTGAGCCCAAGATCAGATCAGCCATGATCTTATTAAATGGTGGAGCAGGTTCGAGGGGCCAAATGGCCTACTCCTGCTCCTATTTCTTAAGTCAGCAAAAAGGTGCATCTTAAACACATTTGTGTCAGCTCGCGCTGGAAGCTGCAGTGGCATGCTCCAACTCTTTTTATAGCTCCGTTTTGCGGAGATGTTCTTCGAGGTGGGTGACTGGGTGACATCATCAGGACCCAGGTCGCCGTTTGGAGCGTGGGCAGGAGCATCGGTGGGGTCCTGGTAAAGCAGAGGAGCGAGAAGGTCGTGGTGGACTTGTGACGAGTGATCAGGGCGGAGGAGTGATGATGGATCGTGGCTGAGATTTGGTGGGTGATCGTGACGGAGGTTTGGCGAATGTTTTGGTGTGGAGGTGCGGGGGGAGATCATGGCGGAGGTACGGCGAGTGTTTTTGTGGCGGAGGAGCGGCGAGAGATCGTGGCGGAGGTGCAGCAAGTGTTTTTGTGGCGGAGGAGCGGCGAGAGATCGTGAGGTTACGGGGCCCAGAGGGGCCCAGGGCAAGACGGCCTGTCCACACTGCGATATGTGTGTGCACTAGGTCTGTGCAGCAGAGCAGGTCTCCAGTCGTCCTGGTTAACCCTTGCCACTAGCTAAAAGCCTAGCTCTGTCAAGCCCATGTGGTGGCTGATGTGCAACAGTCACCACACGTTAAAAAAATCCACGCACAGGCATCTTCCACTCCTTCAATTGGAGTTCAGGACTGGAACATTGGGTCCTTCATTGAAATATCTGTGAACTCGTGGAAGCAAGTCATCCTTGTTTGAGGGACCGCCTATGATGATGATGATGCATCTTAAAAGACTTTGTTGCAATTGAAGATGATAATCAAAAATATAATAAAGGAATGATTTTTAATTTTGTAAATCTGAATTGAAACATCCAGTCAGTTCACTCTGGTGAAATAAAGTAATGATGTATCACAAACCCTGACCAAATCGGGTGGTTGCATCACAGTAAACGTTGCATGAGTACATAGATAATGGGAACATCTTTACAATTGCTACTTTGAGAATGAGATATTGGCCGTTAATGATATGAAATTGATAAAGGCCCACAGATTTGTTGTGTGTGTTATTAATGTTTTGTTAAGGCATCATGTACATTACATGTAGGTCAGCCCCCAACTTGGGGTCTTTCATTACCCCTATCCTGGTGGGGAACAATTCAGTTGGATATTGTTTGTACTTCCAGTGCCAACTGATTTTTTTTTTAAAGTACAGTGGGTATGAGAGTTAATATAGTTGTTGAATATTTTTGGTCCATGATGTGAATAAATCCATGGTGGTGTCCTGGAGCATGGGTTCTCAACCGGTGGTCCATGGCCTCCTCGGAGTCTGCGAGAAGATTTCAGGGGGTCCGCCAGTTGGTTTGTCCCATCAATATACAGGGGAGGCTACTGATGATTATAGCATAAACATCAGTAATCTCCCCTGTATATTGAGACAAGTGGAATAGTCTCAGCGATATAAAGACTGTGCATGCGCAGTCAATTCAGGTTTTTACTGTTGGACACCATTTGTATGGTTAGACAAGTCCCTTTGTGTGGGACGAGGTAGCGCGCGCCTTCCTTTCAACCCCATTGTAATGAAGCCACTCCGGCACACACTCTGTAATTAACATAGCCACTAGCCCAGAGGAACATGATCGGGGCCCAGGAGAGGCGTGAGTTTGGGGCCAGGGGCCCAGGGGCAGCACGGACCAGCCCACACTGCGATATGTGTGCGCACTAGGTCCGTGCAGCAGAGCAGGTCTCCAGTCGTCTTGGATAACCCTTGCCACTGGACCAAGACCTGGCTCTGTCAAGCCCGTGTGGTGGCTGGTGTGCAACAGCCACCACACGTTAAAAAAATCTACGGACAGGCATCTTCCACCCTTCAGGATGTAGTCGGGATCTGGGATATTAGGTCCTTCATTGAAACACCTGTGAACTCATCCTTTTTTGGCGTGGAAGCAAGTCATCCTGAGTACAGGGGCAGGGAGGTGTTACTACAGTTGTACAGGGCCTTGGTGAGGCCACACCTGGAGTATTGTGTACAGTTTTGGTCTCCTAACTTGAGGAAGGACATTCTTGCTATTGAGGGAGTGCAGCGAAGGTTCTCCAGACTGATTCCCGGGATGGCGGCACTGACATATCAAAAAAGACTGGATCAACTGAGCTTGTATTCACTGGAGTTCAAAAGAATGAGAGGGGATCTCATAGAAATGTTTAAAATTCTGATGGGTTTAGACAGGTTAGATGCAGAAAGAATGTTCCCAATGTTGGGGAAGTCCAGAACCAGGGGTCACAGTCTAAGGATAAGGGTTAAGCCATTTTGGACCGAGATGAGGAGAAACTTCTTCACCCAGAGAGTGGTGAACCTGTGGAATTCTCTATCACAGAAAGTTGTTGAGGCCAATTCACTAAATATATTCAAAAAGGAGTTAGATGTAGTCCTTACTACTAGGGGGATCAAGGGGTATGGCGAGAAAGCAGGAATGGGGTACTGAAGTTGCATGTTCAGCCATGAACTCATTGAATGGCGGTGCAGGCTCGAAGGGCCGAATGGCCTACTCCTGCACCTATTTTCTATGTTTCTATGTTTCTATCCTCGTTTCAAGGGACTGCCTATGATGATGAGCCCAGAGGGAGATTTACTGACTAGGAGGAAGAAAACTAAGTAGTGGAAATTGCTGGTAATACACGACGGGGCCGTCAGCATTTGGAATGCAACAAGATTGTTTAATGTTTCAACTTGGATCCCCATTTAGGTATCGGGAAATAAACAAGTTCCTTCTATAGCTGCTTTTATGTTGCTTTCTTGCCGGCTCCTGACATATGGTTCTCCTGCAGCTGGTGGCAACTCTCAAGGTGCACTTAAGGCCAGCCACCGAGACAAGACACTAAGACCAGTTATTGTGGAGACCCAGTTTAAAACGGTATCCCAGCTACCGGCCTTGGTGAATCCAGCACGTTTAACTGCCGGCTGAACAGGACCCACATGTTGGAAGCCGGCAGCAACTAAAATGGCAAGAAACCAATATAAAAGCAGCTTCTTGGTCTGAATCAAGTGCAATGGGGAGGGGGAGTTCAACAGGTCAAGAGTCAAAAATATAGAAACGTATGATGCATGAAATACACTGATCCCTCGTGAAAAGGAAAAAAGTCAGATGAATGCTTCTGCTGTTGAACCTTCATTGGAACTCGAAGAGGGATGAACTACTTCATAGGACTAAACACAACAAACGGCAGGGGAAGGAACAGCAAGGCGGAAGTCAAATTAGCCTGTCGCAGAGGAGCAGTTAATACACTGACCACCAAAGCCGTTGTTTCTTTGAATGAGGCAATAAAAAGGCAAAAGAGTAAAAAGTTGTGAAAATGGTTGAGTGAGGCATGGGGATGATGGACACAAAATGGAGGTGAATAGGTCAGAAAACCTCGGACTCGGAGCTTTATATTCATGGCCATGTGCTTCTCTGACAGACAGGCCTAATCTGGGCAGTTCTGTCCTTTGAAATCCCACTGGCTATTTGTGAAAGGGTTGGGGAGGAGAAAAGAGGAGGGCTGCCTTTGTTACTGAAGGCTTTGGACTAGAATTTCCATTAGCTTACTGCCCGTTTTCTGGGCGGTATTGGCCATTGTGGGCGATAACCAGGTGAGCAAGAAATTCCCCATCTGAGTTACGCCAGTGGTTTCGCGGTACCGCTGGAGAGCGGACTGCTGGCGGGCACCGTCCACAGATCGCCCTGGCAAGATATTTGGCTCAGCGGTGACCTGTCGGTAAGTATGAAAAAAAACACCCACGAGAATCAGTGGAGCTGGGTGGTAGCTGAGTAGCTCTTCAAGGAAAAATAAGTGGTTTTTTACGCATTATTTTAAAATTCTATTGTGGTGATTTAGGTTAAAAGAGTCTGGAGAATGTTTTAATGATTTTTTAAATGTTTTTAAAAAATATATTTTTAGTGGTTTTCTACTCCTCGGCCCAATCCGCAACCTCAGGGTAAATTTTTTGTGATTTTTAAAAAATGTTATCGCCCATTTTCTTTATGAACTGCCCAATCGACCCTAACTTCCACTTTTTTGCGGAAATCGGGGTGAAATGCCCATTTTTTTCGCTGGACGGATTTTTTGATTTTTTGGGGGGAGGGGGGGTGTTTACGCCGGTGAAATCTTGGGAATCTTAACGGTCTTTTGGGCAGCAATCGGGCGCCGGTGGGTTGGTAGGAAATTCTAGCCCAAGATGTCGCTGAAGTCGGATGGGTAAAGTTGCTCAGGACCCTGTTTATGCTAAACATCAGTAAGACAAAGGTCCTCTACCAGCTTGTCCTCACCGCACAGCACTGCCCCTCAGTCATCAAGATCCACAGCGCAGCCCTGGATAACATTGACCATTTCCCTTATCTTGGGAGCCTCCTACCAACAAGAGCAGGCACTGACGATGAGATCCAACACCACCTCCTGTGCGCCAATGCAGCTTTCGGCCGCCTGAGGAAAAGAGTTTCAAGACCAGGCCCTCAAAACTGCCACCAAGCTCATGGTCTACAGGACTGTAGTAATACCCGCCATCCTGTATGGCTCAGAAACATGGACCATGTACAGTAGACATCTCAAGTAGCTGGAGAAATACCACCAACGATATCGCCGCAAGTTCCTACAAATCCCCTGGGAGGACAGATGCGTCCTCATCCAGGCCAACATCCCCAGCATTGAAGCACTGACCACACTTGATCAGCTCCGCTGCGCATGCCACATAGTCCGCATGCCAGACACGAGACTCCCAAAGCAAGCGCTCTTCTCGGAACTCCTTCATGGCAAACGAGCTAAAGGAGGGCCGCGGTAACGTTTCAAAGTCACCCTCAATGCCTCCCTGATAAAGTGCAACATCCCCACTGACACCTGGGAGTCCCTGGCCAAAGACCGCCCTAAGTGGAGGAAGTGCATCCGAGAGGGCGCTGAGCACCTCGAGTCTCGTCGTCGAGAGCATGCAGAAATCAAGCGCTGGCAGCGGAAAGAGCGTGCGGCAAACTAGTCCCACCCACCCCTTCCCTCGACGACTGTTTGTCCCACCTGTGACAGAGACTGTGGTTCTCGTATTGGACTGTACAACGAGTGGAAGCAAGTCTTCCTCGATTCCGAGGGACTGCCTATGATGATGATGATATTTCTCCATTTCTCTTGTGTCGCTGCCATTACTAATGCTGTTAATTCAAGTTACTGGCTTTCACCGCCGTGTTTGAGTTTGATATCGGAATAAGCAGGAAGTTTTGTTTCCAAAATGGAGGGCGTGGAATTTTAGTCCAGTCGGAGCATGCACAGAAAATGATGGGCATACTCAGCAGGTCACACAGCATCTGTGGAGCGAGAAACAGAGTTAACGTTTCAGGTCAGGACCTTTTTTGTCAGAGATGAAGCGTTAATTTTGTTTCTCCCACCACAGATGCTGCATCACCTGCTGAATATTTCCAGCATTTTCTATTTTTATTTCAGATTTCCAGCATCCGCAGTATTTTGCTTATATAAATTTAGGACTTAATAAATTCTTCTTTACATAAGGTGTAATAGAGCTATTAATAACTAATTTTTCTATAGAAAAAATACTTGTGTTGTGTTACAAGGGGGCCACAGAACTTTTATAACATGGGAGGGGGCCTCGAAAACAAAAAGGTTGAGAATCCCTGTAATAGAGTAAAGAAATCCACTCAGCAGGAGAGGTGTGTGAAGTTTAGAGTCTAAATAAATAATCCATTCTTATGAGGATCAATTGAATCAAAACCTTCCCGACCATATTTATTTTTGTCAAATGATAGTGGGGGTGGGGAGTGGGGAAGATGTAGCTAGTGCTCCTAATTTAGATGAGACTTGGTTAACTGTGGCTTGAGAAACCTGCCCACCAATCAATAAATAATTAGATAGATGGTATGTTCCTTTTTATAGAGCAAACGTTGTTTAATGCTTTCAAGAGGAATTGATGGCTGCTGGCAGGTTCCTGGAAATGAATGTGTCCCACGATTAGGTGGTTTTGTGAGGTTCAGATCTCAAGCTAGATGCTGAAACACTCTTAATACTAAAGCTACTCAAGTGTCAAAAGATTATTTATTATTGTAATTAATTCTATTAATAAGTATAAATTCCTAAAACATAATTTCAATTAATTTTTTTTAGCGTTTTAACTCTGTCCTGCAATCCATCTTTATCCCCAGCTCTCTTCTTTTGTTACTTCATGTAGAAAAAACATGGAATATATCCTTTCTTTTAAAAACAACTAGCTTTTTAAAACTTTTTGCTATAATCCCTTGTCCTTCTTCCTGGCTTCCATCACCCACTTTGGAGACTAAAGAAATTGTTTTCGAAAATGTGGGATTTGGTTAATTAATATGACTAAAATCTATTTATTTAACCCAGAATGGTAATACTGACTGATATGGTACAACAGTGTCCAGAGCAATAGTGTGACTGGACAAATAAACTTATTGGCACAGAATTTGCTGGAGTGTGCTCCGTTAGTTAGGCGCTTCCCCTTACCTTTCAGCTGTAAAAAATTTCTGGAAGTGCGAGCTGATAACGGCATGGCGAGGGCCCTGGGGCACGTGGGAAACTTGGTGAACAATGGGACCAACAGTTTGGTTTGCAAAAGAAACAGAATTGACTGAGAAGGAAATGGGGCGAATTAGAGTAAAATCAGATATAGAAAGAGAGGGAAAGAAAGACTGGATTAAAGATAGAGAAAAAAGACAGAAAGGAAAAGTAAGAATTTTTTTTTAAGTTAATATTTAAAACATTTTAAATCTCTAAGAACAATTTACTACCTGCAGGAATAGTTTCAGTTGTTCCCTTTCTAGGCCAGAGCGGTTGCAGGAACATAAGTCTCTTAACTATAAGGGTGAAGTACCAGTTCTAATTCATCTTGAACAGCAGGAGTTCTCAAGACACTGGCACACAGCCTTGGTTCTTGAACTGGGAACTTAAAACAGCTCAGTTTTCACAGTTAGAAGAAAGATAGGTAATGCCAGAAACAGTAAGTCTGCCCACAAAAGGGTTAGGGCATGTGGTTTATTTTATTTTCCTTGTTTTTAGAAGTGACAGAGATTAAGCTAAGTAAATGTCCTTTAACTGATACTCTGTATCTTCAGTTGCTGTCTGAAATAAAGCAGGTTAATCGCATTTGGCCTCGTCTCACAAGTGTTTCTGTCTGCTTTTCAAAAAGATTGTCGAAGCACGTGCGAAATACATCATGTTCAATTCTGATCAAATGGAGTTCTTTTGTTACATTCCTGGGATACACTATCATATGAGAGAAAGAACATTAGATATTGGCAGTACTGCTACACCCCTAAACATAAGATGCTCATTTCTGCCCTAACCAACACCACCGAGAGAAAATCTCAGACCCCATACTTATAACGCTCCGCATTGTTGTATCTAATTGTGTATTAAATGATTCCTGGGTTTTCACTCCATTGCAGTATCTGGAAGTGCATTCCAATTATTAATCACTTGTGTGCAGAAGAACTTTTTAATATTAGTCCTAAATTTATCTTTTGCCAGTTGCAACCTGTGTCCACTTATCCTACTCTCATAGTTTAATTTGAAGTATTATTCCGGGTTTACCTTTTGCATTCCCATAACTTACCTATAAGGTCTTCTCTTAGATACGTGTTTTCCAAGCTGCAAAAATCCCAAGTCTACAGTCTTTCCTCGTAAAACAGCCTTGTTGCTCGTCCACCTCTGGAGCTTGAATATCTGTCTTGCTTTTAGCAACCAGAACTGGACACCGTATTCGAGGTGTGGTCTTACCAGAGCACTGTACAGTTTGATCACAACACGCTCTCACTTGTATTCTACTGTTTTGGCTATGTAGTTCAACATTCTGTTGGCTTTGTTGATTGCTGCTCAGCACTGGCTGAACATGTTGAGCTTACTATGACTTCTAGGTTTCTTGCAGCTTCATCCATAGCTATTTCAACATGCATGGAGTGCATGTGTTGTTTATTTTTTTTTCATGTGCACAGTACTTTACATTTGTTTACATTAAATTTCATTTGCCACTGCTTTGCCCACATTTTATTTAACGCATTCTGGAATATTAAAGGAAGAACTTGCATTTATATAGCACCTTTCACAACCTCAGGACAACCCAAAGCACTTTACAACCAATGAAGTACTTTTGAAATGTAGTCACTGTTATAAAGTAAGGAAACGCAGCAGGTAATTGCGCACAGCAAGGTCCCACCGATAATAACCAGATAATCTGTTTTTGATGTTGGTTGAGGGATAAATATTGATTAGGACACCCAAGAGAAGTTCCCTGCTTTTCTTCTAAAAGTACCATGGGATTTCTTGCATCTACCTGAAAGAACAGATGGGGCCATGGTTTAACGTCACATCTGAAAGATGGCACCTCCAACACTCCAACGCCCCTTCACTACTGCAGATTATGTACTGCACTGAAGTGCCAGATTATGTGCTCAAGTCTCTGCAGTGGCACTTGAACGCAGAAGCAACTGACTCAGAGGTGAAAGCGCTACCACTGAGCCAAGGCTTCCTCCTTTGATTCCACTACCCGTCCTAGGTCCTAGTTTCGTATTACATTCATATTACAGGTATCTGCAAATTTGACCAACTTGTTTTTAGAATCTGAATCCATGTCATTGATATAAATTAGAAATGGTAAGTGATTCCAACAATCAATCTTGGGGCACTCTGCATAGTACTCAAGTTAATTCCTGATGATCAATTCCATTATTTTACTACAAATTGAAGTAAGTCAACTGGGTCTGTCGTTGCCTCTGTCTGTTTTGTCACTCGTGCAGATGGACACTAATTACATTAGCCTGTTTTCAGTCCCTGTGTTCAGTGACTCTTTCATAATGATTGTTAACGTGACTGCAGCATAAATGAGCTAGGAGAGGAGTCATTCAAACTCAAACAATGAACAATAAAAACATAAAAGTAATCACCTACTTGCACTAGATGAACATTTTGGAAAAACTTTAAACCCAGCATGAACAATGATTAACTAATTACATTGGTTCTTTGTCTGACACATTGTATAGTATGTTTCAAGTTTTTCAGGTTACATAAGACATTTTAGCATCCAGAAAAGAAAGTGCTTAATTATAGAACCTATTCTATTGATTTCTCTTTTTGCCCTACGGTACCAGTTTTGACAATTTTTCCTTGAATAAATAGAGTATCTAATTGGATGGTGGAGATGCAAACGGCCAGCCAATGTGTGTCAGACTTGTGTCGCACATTAAAACCCATGTCTGCTGCTCAGTAAGTCTTTATCAGTTTTATTATAGTTAAGTATAGAAGTATATAACGATGACTGACACTTCATGTTGGTGACATCATCGGTGCTAATGTTTCACTGAAAAACCTTTTGTGTAGTGAACCTTTCTCATAGTTGCGGAAAAAAATTATCATCCAATCACTGGCAAAGTTGGTTTTGTACTTATTCTGTAGAAATTGTTGAGAATACATAGCCAGCATGCTTCATTACATATCAAAGAAGGTGTATGAAACTGCTGAGTAATACCGAAACTGCTGAGTAATACCAAAACTGCTGTCTGCAGCCCACATTCCACCAGTTACTCTTGTTTCAAATGATAAGACTATCATGTAGTCTTTATTACCAGAAGCTAAATAAGGCACTGAAGATTGGAGCTTTACCATCATCTGCAGTATATGGTGTGTGTTCCAGTGTTATCAAATCTCCCACTAGTGCTGTGCCGGTTAATTAATTACTTAATTGTGTAGCTAGCCAGCTAACAGTGGCATGCCACGGACCTATACAGACATCTGATTCAGCCATTCAGATACTTTCAACGATAACAAAATACACGCTGAGATTTTTTTGCTCCGGCTGAGCAACTGACCAGTGTTCTGGTTGGGAAAAAAAAATAGAAAGTTGTACATTTTAATTTACTTGGACCAGTACATTAATTATTTTGGTATTGTACAGTCTTTGTCATCATCTCTTCTCTGGTAGGTAGCAGGCAGTGAAAATGCATTGTAATCCTACAAAAAAGAATGAAATTTGGTTTCTCGACACAGCTATTGAAATACTAATTTGATCTATTTAGAGACTGCTGATTACCATTCATTTTATTTAAAACATGATGGTACAAGACTCAGAATGCCAGCGATTTAAAAACACATATTTGCTCAGGGATTCTGGAGGACTGGGTGCTCAAATGGAAACCTTGAATTTCTGTGCACTGCTGTGCACTGCTGTTTTACCTGTTGTCACTGCAAATACCTGTTGAAAACCAGGATACTAAGATTCCCACACAAATAGGGGAATTTGGCTCTGAACTTTCAAAAAGAGACATTTTAGCAAAAACCTCACACTAGAAAATTTCACTCGGCAATAAAGGTGGATTGTGTATATTTGGATGTGCTGCTGACAGCAGGATAACTGCATGTAGGTTATGGGCTGTACTCTTGTGACACGAAGAGCCGAAAGAAATATACTTTAAAGTATGTCCTGAATAGACTAGCAAACCTGACATTCCTTTTGAAGGTCACTCGAACCAATATCCTGAATAGTGTCAATACCATCCACATTGAAAACTGATAACATTTTAAAGCTGATGCAACCACCATAGTCAATGATATGATTCTATCATGAAAGTATCTACATTTAGTGCATACAAAACTATCAGGTCAGTAATAACCCTGAACTGCACTTTAGTATTTGTATATTGAGAAGCCAGGCAGGGGAAAATATGGCTGGCATCACTGCACTGGTTTTATTTTTTGCCTGGTTAGTTTGGCTATGGTGCAGGGACCAAATGCAAAAATTCAAGTTCAGGAAAAACAACATATGCAAATAAGCATAGTGTTTGAACATGTGGATTAAACAATGCCCACTGTCTGTCCCATGTTTATTTTGTTCTATACCTGTATAACACAACAATTTATTTTGGTTTTAACAAACTACAATAGCCGAACATGTCCGTTTCACTACAAGATCGTCTACATTACGTTCTGGTTAGCTTGCTTTATGGCCTATTTATTCTTTTAATCAACTGCAGTAAAGGAAAAAAAGTTTTCCTATCAAGCTTCCACATGAGACAAGTCAGAAAATATAAAAGGCTGATCAATTTTTCGTCTGCCAATGAACTCCTCTACCCCCTTTTGAAAATGTTGATACAGGTTGAGCGTCCGAAATCCGGAGTTCCAAAATTCGGAATGTGCCGGAATCCAGACATCGGGCCGATTCGTGGTGGGGTCATCTGGAAACCGGAAAATGTTCCGAAATCCGGACTCCCCCTGCCTCGGCGGCCCGACTTCACCGCGGCCCGACCTCACTCCGGCCCTCGGTGGCCCAACCACGCCCCGGCCCTCGGCCCGACCGCGCCACGGCCCTACCTCGCTCAAGCCCTCAGCGGCCCAACTCCGGCCCGACTTCGCCCCGCCTCCGGCCCTCAACGGCCCAACCTCTGGCCCGACTTCGCCGCAACTTCGCCTGCTCCGGCACTCGGCCCAACCTCGCCCCAGTCCAGCCCTCGGTGGCCCGACTTCGCCGTGACTTCGCCCGCTCTGGCCCTCGACGGCCCGACCTCCGGCCCGACTTTGCCACAACTTCGCCCGCCCCGGCCCTCGACGGCCCGGCCCTCGACGCCCCGACACTCGCTGGCCCAACCCCTGGCCCATCTTCGCTGCGATTTCGCCCGCGCCGGCCCTCGGCGGCCCGAACTCACCCTGGCTCCCTTCTCCACCCGGCCCCAGCTCCCCGACCCCGGCTCCACCCCTTCTCCCCCCTCTTCCCCTTACCTCGGCTGCCAGACCCCACCTTCCTCGACTCAAGCAAAGACGTTCCAGAATCCGGAAATATCCGGAACGACCTCAGTCCCGAGGTTTCCGGATTTCGGACGCTCAACCTGTACCTTGTTGGGTCACTGTTTGCGGGTTTTGGGCACCCTATGCTACAGTAACCGAATCACCATTATGTGTACTCTTTTGGCTGCATGGGTCATCAAGGATTCTTGACTGATGCATTTCCAACAGGGTTAACAATCCGTAGAGGACAGCTTAGCTGCTCTTTCTCCCCACCGCCCCCCCCCCCCCCAAAAAAAAAAACCTTGCGTCAAACACAGGGGTGCTAAAGCTTAAAAGATAACATTTTGTATTTTCCTGGTCTGTAAAGCTCTGCTCTCGTGTCTAAATGTGTGAACAATTGGCGGCGTATAAAAGGCTTGTTAAGAATGTTTTCCCTTGAGGGGTTTGCAGATAAACAACAACTTGTATTTATATAGTGCCTTTAACGAAGTAAAATATTGCAAGGCGCTTAACAGGAGTATTATAAGACAAAAAATTTGACACCGAGCCACACAAGGAGAATTTATGGCATGTGACCAAAGAGATCAAAGAGGTAAGATTTAATGAGCGTCTTAAAGGAGGAAAGAGAGGTAGAGAGATGGAGAAGTTTAGGGAGGGAATTCCAGAGCTTAGGCAACAGAAGGCACGGCCACCAATGGTTGAACGATTTTATAATCAGGAATGCTCAAAAGGGCAGAATTAAAGGAGTGCAGATATCGCGGGGTTCGGGGGGTTGTGGGACTGGAGGAGATTACAGAGATCGGGAGGGTCAAGCCCATAGAGGGATTTGAAAACCAGGATGAGGATTTTGGAATTGAGGCGTTGCTTAACCAGAAGCCAATGCAGGTCAGCAAACACAGGGGTGCGAGTTAGGACACAGGCAGCTGAGTTTTGGATGACCTCAAGTTTACGTAGGATAGAACGTGCGAGGCAGCCAGCAGTGCATTGGAATCGTAAAGTCTAGAGGTAACAAAGGCATGATTGAGAGTTTCAGCAGCAGATGAGCTGAGGCAAGGATGGAAACGGATGATGTTCCAGACGTGAAAATAAGCAGACTTAGTTATGCTACAGATATGTGGTCAGAAGCTCATTTCAGGGTCAAATATGACACCAATGTTGCAAACAGTGTGGTTCCGTCTCAGACAATATTTACAGAGAAGGATGGAGTCAGTGGCTAGGGAACGGAGAACATGTGGTGGCTAAAAAAATAATTCATAGAAACTTACAGCACAGAAGAGGCCCATCGTGCCTGTGCTGGCTCTTTGAAAGAGCAGTCATGCTTAGTCCCACATCCCCGCTACATGTTTGTAACCCTGTAATTTGCTCATCCTCAATAACTTGTCCAACTTCCTTTTTAAAATTATTTATGGAAACTGCTTTCACCATCTTTTCAGGTAGAGCATTCCAGATCCTGGCAACTGAGTGAAAATAAATTCTCTTCATCTCCCCTCTCGATCTAGTTATTTTTGAATCTATGACCTCTAGTTATTGACCAGAGTGAATATTTTTTCCCTATTTACTCAAAATCTCTCAACATCTTGAAAACCTCTATTAGGTCACCTGTTAACCTTCTCTGTTACAAGGAGAACAGCCCTAAATTTTCCAACCTCCCCTCATAATTGAAGTCTCTCATCCCTGGTAAACCTCCTCCTTTCTACGGCCTTTACATCTTTCTTGAAATGTGGTGCCCACAATACTTGAGTTGAGGCCTAACCAGTGATTTATAAGCTTTTGCTTTTATATTCTACCCTTCTATTTATAAAACCAAGTAAACCATAGGTGCATTTTTGATCACCTTATCAACTTTCTCTGCCATCTTTTAAGGATTTATGTATATGGACACCAAGTTCCCTCTGCGTTTCAAAATCGTGCTATTTATAGTATTCTGTCTTTCCATATTGGTCTTCCCAAAGGGCATCACTTCACACTTCTCCAATTGAACTCCATTTGCCATGCTTCTGCCCATTTCACCAATCTGTCTGTTAGCCTGAAGCCTATAGCTCTCCTCCTCATGATCATCTACTTTTTTTCAAGTTTCATCTACAAATTGTGGCATTGCATACCAGAGGGTGGCGGTGGGGGGGGGGGGGGGGGGCGGAGATGGTAAAGGAAAAAAATTGGTCTCAAAAGCAGAAGTCTTTGCATATGCAAATGGTGGGCTTTACACTTGTTTGAGGCCCCTTTGCACATTGGACTGCCTTAAATGAACCTGGTACGGGCTGGTTCCATTCAGGAAAAGTGGTCTAGATGTGACCTAACTAGAGCTCCTTAAAGGGACTGCTGGAGGCCGGCACCGAAAGGCAAGTTCTTTTAAATATACTTACCTGAATATGTAGCCGGGAGGTACATATATTTTTATTTTTAATCAATCCCCATATCTCCACTATCCAACTATGGGCTACAAACCTCTATGGGCACTAACTACTTCCTGTGCCTCAAGCCATTGAGTCCTGTGGAGTATTTAATAAATTGATCATCTCATTCAATAATTATCCAATTCCATTCCCAACAAGTTATTTAGAAACTCCTGAACAGCTGGAAACGCACAGCAGGTCAGTCAGTATCTGTACTGAAAATAAGACAGTTTAACATTTTGGCCAGTACAACCAACATGTTTGAAGATACTGGATGGAACTTGTCTATTTTGGGAACTGCAAGGAACATCCAATGCTTAGTGTTACTGTATTTGAGTAACCTGTTGTGTTATATTTATAAGGTCCAACTTCCCAGAATGCTTCAAGAAGATAATTTTAATGAGCTCCTTGCCCAGAAGGAGCAGGAATGGAAGGACTTGCAGATACGACACGTCCAGTCATTAGATACAGCACTTCGAGATTCAAAAACAGAACTCAAAGAACACCGAGAAAAATTTAACATACTGAAAGAGGACTTTATGTTCAACCTAAAAGTACTGGAGGAGCGAGACCGAGATTTGGAATGGTATGATGCCATGTTTGCGCAACTAAAGGTGACAGAAAGCTGCAAACAGGCAGAGATCAGTGATCTGCAAATTCAGATTGACAAGATGCAAGAAATTGTTGCTAAGGAGACAAAGACACGAGAGGAACTGCAGTTCCAGTACCAGCAGCGACTAAAGGCACATCAGCTAGAAATAGAGAAAATCCACAGGTATGGTCTGGGCAAGGAAAATCTTAAGTTGCTCGTTTTGTGGATAATGCTGTTATGATGTTCGAAGTATTATGGTTTATCAGCAATTGTAATATTGTTTGAAACCCATTTTGTGTTCTCTAGAGTACTCCCTAAACAGCTATAAAGAAAGATTGCATTTATATAATGCCTTTCACGACCATTGGGCATCCCAAATCACTATACAGCCAATGAAGTACTTTTTGAAAGTGTCGTCACTGTTGTAATGTAGGAAACGTGGCAACCAATTTGGGCACAGCAAGCTCCCACAAACAGCAATGTGATAATGACCAGATAATCTGTTTTTTATTATGTTGTTTAAGGAATAAATATTGGCCAGGATACTGGGGATAACTCCCCTACTTTTCTTCTAAATAGTGCCATTGGATCCTTTACACCCAACCGAGAACACAGACAGGGCCTCGGTTTAACTTCTCATCTGAAAGACACCACTTTTGACAGTGCAACATTCCCTCAGCACTGCACTGGAGTGTCAGCTTCAATTTTTGTGCTCAAGTCTCAGGAGTGGGACTTGAACCCACAACTTTCTTACTCAGGCGAGGGTGCTATGCACTGAGCCACAGCTGATCCCTCTAAGCCACAGCTGACACTTCTATCCAAGCACCTATCAGCTTGCCTTTGAAATTAAAATGTTATGGCTCCCCATATGCTCCCACTTGAAATGACAAAAAACCACTATGTCCCTTAAATGATCTTTGTGCCCTCCTATTTGAAGCTGCAATGCCACACAGACTTTCTGTTGCTATATTATAGTGTTGCCAGCTCATATGGCAGGCTACCAAGGGCCGATGAAAGCAAGGGTGAATAGGTGTCATTGGCCGTCAGTTTTACTGATCCCAGGTAGGCTGAGCTCTGTATAGGTATGTACAGTCTGTATGGACTTTTCCCTAATGTAAGGGAAGCTCCAGAACAGAAATTTAAAGTCATTTCTGCAGTCGGTGTGAATAGAGAACTGCATTATGGGATTACAGAAAGCAACAATAACGCCCAGTTCTTGTATTTCTCCTTGCCATAGGATCTACATTTTGAGGTATTTTTCCTTAGCTTGACTGTTAATGACTTTTCAATTAATGCTAGATTTAGTTAAGAGGAAGAGTTTAACTAAGGAAAATATTAGATTTCTTGTGCTATGTATTTTAATGTTCTTTTTCTCATCAGTATTCTTCCTCCTTTCCGTTTGTGACTGCTTCCTGGGGTTGGGTTGCATGGGCATTTGTTGTTCGCCAGTACGTGCCAAGTGGCCTTATTCAAGATTGAGCTTTATAGGCTGTTCAACTACCTCGGCGTCACAGAAGAGCCCAGTCTTGTCCTCCACAGAGGTCCACACGAGTGCATTTATATTGATGGTTCCCCCTTCCTAATTTTGGGACATTAAGACCCTACTACTGCCTCAGCTAACTCAGCACGGATTGTGGATTGAACCTGAGACCTTCATTGTGGTTCACCTGCTGGCTGGATAAACCCATTGAGCCATTTGGTGCCTTTTAATTGTTTGTCTATGTATGCCAATAAAAATTAAATACTGTATCAACAATTTTAATTTTAGAAGCTGGATTAGAGTTCACAGATTGCAGCGGCTGTCCTTTGTAATCTTAATACTAGTAACCAACTGTGCAACTATATACTTTTAAGTGTGTTTCACATCAGGTTTTAGAACTCTCACCTTCCTTGCTTCTTATCATGAGGAATAGGCTCTGATATAAACAAGGTCATTACAAAATAATTTGTGATTCTTAACTGCTACTTTTTCTGTTTTAATTCCAGTTCAAAAGACTCTAAGATTGATGGGCAACATGAGGAGTATAAGAAACTAAAACAAGATCTCGAGCGCAAAGTCCAAGAAGTGGAGGGACAACTTGCCTTACAAAAACAGGTGTGCCAAGCAGCATTTACAATTCAGCCTTCTTTGACCTTGACATATACATTGATATTACATCCCAGCAAAACATAATATTTGAAGTGTGGGTGGCCCATAAGAGGGATGATGGTGAGAGGAGACATGGAAGTGGGGGCTTTTCTCAAAGCGCTCCCACTTCATCCCGTTGCCTCCCCCTCAGTCAGAGCTTCACATGCTGCCTCGGATTCGATGGTGAGGGGAATAGATAGGCGTTTCTGCGGACGCAACCGAGACTCCAGGATGGTATGTTGCCTCCCTGGTGCAAGGGTCAAAGATGTCTCGGAGCGGGTGCAGGACATTCTGAAATGGGAGGGAGAACAGCCAGTTGTCGTGGTGCACATTGGTACCAACGACATAGGTAAAAAAAGGGATGAGGTCCTACGAAAAGAATTTAAGGAGCTAGGAGCTAAATTAAAAAGTAGGACCTCAAAAGTAGTAATCTCGGGATTGCTACCAGTGCCACGTGCTAGTCAGAGTAGGAATCGCAGGATAGCGCAGATGAATACATGGCTTGAGCAGTGGTGCAGCAGGGAGGGATTCAAATTCTTGGGGCATTGGAACCGGTTCTGGGGGAGGTGGGACCAGTACAAACCGGACGGTCTGCACCTGGGCAGGTCCGGAACCAATGTCCTAGGGGGAGTGTTTGCTAGTGCTGTTGGGGAGGAGTTAAACTAATATTGCAGGGGGATGGGAACCTATACAGGGAGACAGAGGGAGACAAAAAGGAGGCAAAAGCAAAAGACAGAAAGGAGATGAGGAAAAGTGGAGGGCAGAGAAACCCAAGGCAAAGAACAAAAAGGGCCACTGTACAGCAAAATTCTAAAAGGACAAAGGGTGTTAAAAAAACAAGCCTGAAGGCTTTGTGTCTTAATGCAAGGAGTATCCGCAATAAGGTGGATGAATTAATTGTGCAAATAGATGTTAACAAATATGATGTGATTGGGATTACGGAGACGTGGCTCCAGAATGATCAGGGCTGGGAACTCAACATCCAGGGGTATTCAACATTCAGGAAGGATAGAATAAAAGGAAAAGGAGGTGGGGTAGCATTACTGGTTAAAGAGGAGATTAATGCAATAGTTAGGAAAGACATTAGCTTGGATGATGTGGAATCTATATGGGTGGAGCTGCAGAACACTAAAGGGCAAAAAACGTTAGTGGGAGTTGTGTACAGACCTCCAAACAGTAGTAGTGATGTTGGGGAGGGCATCAAACAGGAAATTAGGAGTGCATGCAATAAAGGTGCAGCAGTTATAATGGGTGACTTTAATATGCACATAGATTGGGCTAGCCAAACTGGAAGCAATACGGTGGAGGAGGATTTCCTGGAATGCATAAGGGATGGTTTTCTAGACCAATATGTCGAGGAACCAACTAGGGGGGAGGCCATCTTAGACTGGGTGTTGTGTAATGAGAGAGGATTAATTAGCAATCTCATTGTGCGAGGCCCCTTGGGGAAGAGTGACCATAATATGGTGGAATTCTGCATTAGGATGGAGAATGAAACAGTTAATTCAGAGACCATGGTCCAGAACTTAAAGAAGGGTAACTTTGAAGGTATGAGGCATGAATTGGCTAAGATAGATTGGCTAATGATACTTAAGGGGTTGACTGTGGATGGGCAATGGCAGACATTTAGAGAACGCATGGATGAATTACAACAATTGTACATTCCTGTCTGGCGTAAAAATAAAAAAGGGAAGGTGGCTCAACCGTGGCTATCTAGGGAAATCAGGGATAGTATTAAAGCCAAGGAAGTGGCATACAAATTGGCCAGAAATAGCAGCGAACCTGAGGACTGGGAGAAATTTAGAACTCAGCAGAGGAGGACAAAGGGTTTGATTAGGGCAGGGAAAATGGAGTACGAGAAGAAGCTTGCAGGGAACATTAAGGCGGATTGCAAAAGTTTCTATAGGTATGTAAAGAGAAAGAGGTTAGTAAAGACAAACGTAGGTCCCCTGCAGTCAGAATCAGGGGAAGTCATAACGGGGAACAAAGAAATGGCAGACCAATTGAACAAGTACTTTGGTTCAGTATTCACTAAGGAGGACACAAACAACCTTCCGGATATAAAAGTGGTCAGAGGGTCTATTAAAGAGGAGGAACTGAGGGAAATCTTTATTAGTCGGGAAATTGTGTTGGGGAAATTGATGGGATTGAAGGCCGATAAATCCCCAGGGCCTGATGGACTGCATCCCAGAGTACTTAAGGAGGTGGCCTTGGAAATAGCGGATGCATTGACAGTCATTTTCCAACATTCCATTGACTCTGGATCAGTTCCTATCGAGTGGAGGGTAGCCAATGTAACCCCACTTTTTAAAAAAGGAGGGAGAGAGAAAGCAGGGAATTATAGACCGGTCAGCCTGACCTCAGTAGTGGGTAAAATGATGGAATCAATTATTAAGGATGTCATAGCAGCGCATTTGGAAAATGGTGACATGATAGGTCCAAGTCAGCATGGATTTGTAAAAGGGAGATCATGCTTGACAAATCTTCTGGAATTTTTTGAGGATGTTTCCAATAAAGTGGACAAAGGAGTACCAGTTGATGTGGTATATTTGGACTTTCAGAAGGCTTTCGACAAGGTCCCACACAGGAGATTAATGTGCAAAGTTAAAGCACATGGGATTGGGGGTAGTGTGCTGACGTGGATTGAGAACTGGTTGTCAGACAGGAAGCAAAGAGTAGGAGTAAATGGGTACTTTTCGGAATGGCAGGCAGTGACTAGTGGGGTACCGCAGGGTTCTGTGCTGGGGCCCCAGCTGTTTACATTATACATTAATGATTTAGACGAAGGGATTAAATGTAGTATCTCCAAATTTGCGGATGACACTAAGTTGGGTGGCAGTGTGAGCTGCGAGGAGGATGCTATGAGGCTACAGAGTGACTTGGATAGGTTAGGTGAGTGGGCAAATGCGTGGCAGATGAAGTATAATGTGGATAAATGTGAGGTTATCCACTTTGGTGGTAAAAACAGAGAGACAGACTATTATCTGAATGGTGACAGATTAGGAAAAGGGAAGGTGCAACGAGACCTGGGTGTCATGGTACATCAGTCATTGAAGGTTGGCATGCAGGTACAGCAGGCGGTTAAGAAAGCAAATGGCATGTTGGCCTTCATAGCGAGGGGATTTGAGTACAGGGGCAGGGAGGTGTTGCTACAGTTGTACAGGGCCTTGGTGAGGCCACACCTGGAGTATTGTGTACAGTTTTGGTCTCCTAACTTGAGGAAGGACATACTTGCTGTTGAGGGAGTGCAGCGAAGATTCACCAGACTGATTCCCGGGATGGTGGGATTGACCTATCAAGAAAGACTGAATCAACTGGGCTTGTATTCACTGGAGTTCAGAAGAGTGAGAGGGGACCTCATAGAAACGTTTAAAATTCTGACGGGTTTGGACAGGTTGGATGCAGGAAGAATGTTCCCAATGTTGGGGAAGTCCAGAACCAGGGGTCACAGTCTAAGGATAAGGGGTAAGCCATTTAGGACCGAGATAAGGAGAAACTTCTTCACCCAGAGAGTGGTGAACCTGTGGAATTCTCTACCACAGGAAGCAGTTGAGGCCAATTCACTAAATATATTCAAAAGGGAGTTAGATGAAATCCTTAGTACTCGGGGGATCAAGGGGTATGGCGTGAAAGCAGGAAGTGGGTACTGAAGTTTCATGTTCAGCCATGAACTCGTTGAATGGCGGTGCAGGCTAGAAGGGCTGAATGGCCTGCTCCTGCACCTATTTTCTATGTTTCTATGTTTCTATGGATCCCGATGGCAGAGTCTGCCCCTACACATTTGCAGGAGAAGCAGTCTTTGGAGGGGCCCTCACAGGCTCCAAAACTCAGAGGATGTCCGCCAACAGTGTCAAAGCATACGCAGCAGGGAAGTGAGCAACCTGCCTCTATCCCCGCTGAAGACATGGGTTGCATATCGTAGAAGCACGTGGAAACGGAAAAATCGTAGATACACAAGGGTGTGCACATGGGTGTCTGACAAAATGTTAATAAGTTTCAAGTCTTTGTATGGCACACACCAAATGTATTTCTTTGCACTACTTTTCCGTCGTGTCCATTTTTGCCTGCTACCTGGGAAGTAGCTTTGTCACTTGGAGTGAATGGTGAGACATTACTTGACCTCGAGCTATGGGGTTTGGGTAACAGGAATGGCTTGGTCATTGTAAGACTGCTTGTGGTGTTGTTGTTGAGAGGGAGGTTAGTACAGCATCTGGGAGCCAAATGGGTAATTCGGGCTATAATGAGGCCATCCCGTGTCTCCCAGGCGGCAATGTGTGTCGCTGCTGGTGACATCGCCACCTCAGGTTCATCCTCATCCTCCTCGTGTTCCACCTGTTCCTCCTCCTTCGCCTCCGAGGAGGCTGTGTGCTCTGCGCTTTTCTCCTCCTGCAGCTCCTATCCTCGCTGCTGCGCTATGTTGTGCAGTGCGCAACATATGATGATGATTCTAAAGACCCAGGCTGGTGCTTATTGAAGGGCTCCTCCATATCTATCAAGGCATCTGAAGTGCATCTTCATCATGTCGATTGCTTGGCTCTATGACACATCTAGTGGACATGTGGCTGTCATTGTAGCAGTCCTTGGCCTCCTCAATGGTGTCATCATTCATGCCTTCAGTGGCTAGCCCTTGTCGCCAAGCAGCCAGCCAGTAAGTCCATTTGGAGGTGTGAAGAGCTGAGGGAGGGTGGACCTGCACAGCACGAAAGAGTCATGAGTGAATGGTGAGACATTACTTGACCTCGAGTCATGGGGTTTGGGTAACCGGAATGGCTTGGTGTATGCATGACAGCTGCCAGGGAATATGGCACACACATGCAAGATGATCTTTTTATGGTTGCAGATGAGCTGCACATAGAGGGAGTGGAAGCCCTTATGTTTCACAAATGCTTTTGGGTGATGAGGGGGTGCCTTCATGGCCGTATGTGTGCAGTCGATGACGCTCTGCACCTGTGGGAAGCCAGCCAGAGCTGCAAAGCTGAGCGCCCGTAACACTGGCTTCATCAGTGGCAAAGTTTACATAATTGGCTGACTTGTGAAACATGGCTTCGGTCACCTGGGTGTTCCATCTGTGGGTGGCCGGAAGCGAGATCCTGCAAATGTCTGCAGCAGATCTCTGGAAGGAGCCTGAGGCGAAGAAGTTGAGGGCAGTGGTGATTTTGACAGGCACTGGTAAGCTACAAATGTCTGCAACAACCTGAAGCACTGCTCCTCAGTCATATCCAGGAGGCTCATCCTCTGTCTGTATACCTTGTGTTGGGGGTATTGCCTCTGGTGTGGTGCACCCCTGTACTGATCTCCTCCTGTGGATCAGCTGGTAGGTGAGAAGGCTACTGGTGTGGTTGTTGTTGCTGCTGCTGGTTGTTGGCATTGGGGCTTATCTTGGTCTGATTCTGAGGTCCCAAAGTGAGTCAGCATAAGCGGCACTTATACTGATCTAATAGATGGCAGATAAAGTGGAGATCAGAGGCACAATCCTCCAATGTCGTGAGAGTGACTAGCAATGTGGTGAGAGTGGCTTCAGAAGTTTCAGAAGTGACCTGAAAACTCCTGAAAGCCAAATCTCTGTAAAAAATGGTGTCAGCCAGAGCCTGCCTTTAAAACATACCTCTTTGACCAAGTTTTTGGTCACCTGTGCTAATTTCTACTTATGTGGCTCAGTGTCAAAATGTTATCTCCTAATACTGCTGTGAAGCGTCTTGGAAAGTTTTGCTACGTTAAAGGTGCTAAATAAATACTTGTTGTTGTAGGCAAGGAAGCGGGTGTAAAGTGTGAGTATTTATGTGCTTTTTCCAGCTGTCACAATGACCACTGAGCTTCTGCCTCCCCTTCATAGGCGAGGTTCCTGAGGTGTGTGTGAATCCCACGCACGCACAACCAGTTAAAGTCCAAATCTGATGTTAAAAAGGCAGTTATGAGTCTAAACAAGCAGTTAAGTACCTCAATGAGGATGCTCGCCTCTCCCGAGCGGGTCCGTGGCGGGCCCCGAAATGCACCCGAGTTAAAGGCGGAAGTCGGCAGGATGGTGGCAGGTTCCCGACACGCTGTCAATGTGTGGGCTGTTAACTGTCGACCTGTCCCCAAATCCGCACGCTCTCCAATGGGAAAATTCTGACCTTAGTGCTTGAAATAGAAAGTGTTCTGTTTTTAGCTTGGACATCCTTTGCATTGCTGAAAGTAGGGAATGTCTATTGAGAAGATAACAAATGAAAGAATAAAGATGTATTTACATTACATTTCTGCATATTATATAGCTTTTTTTTTTAAGTAAAAGAGATCCTGCAATGGATTATTGTACGTGCGCTGATGGTTTTCACATATTGTTTGATATATTAGATTTTTGATATTCCCAAATGACAAACAGGATTACATAGCAATTCACACTGCAAAAATCTCCTTGTGATAACATTTTTACTTTGTAAAATCTGAAATCACATTTTTGTTAAGGTGATAAATTTACACAGAAATACAACTGCAAACTGACCAAAATCCATTGAATGCATTCAGTGCATTGGGGCCTAACAACATGGAAGAATATGAGGAGTGTCTAGCCTTGTCACTCGTCACTATTTGGTATTGTACCATCTCCATGGAAGCGAGTACTTGCTTGAAAAACTTAATTCAAGCATTTTAAGAATGTGTTGTGGTTCTCAACACTTACATTTCCACATTTCATTATCACATGTATCACAGAGCAGGGCACCAATAGAACTCACTTGATGGTGTTAATTTTGGAGTTAACCACTGGAGGAAAAAAAAATTGTCCCTAACTGCCTGTCCTGTGTATGGCATCATGTATTTCCATTCTTGATAATTACATTTTGAGGGCTTTCCTGATAAAGTACTTGTTGTTAGATTCAATAACTGTTCACTTTGATCAAAACTGTTGGTTCTCAATTTTTTGACCAAACTTGCATTTTCTGATTTAATAAATCTGCATATTTATTTGGCTTTCCAACTTAAATTTTAATTATCTGGAAAGTTTACTCATTCATTTTTGCGAGAATTTGCTTTATGTTGAGCCAAATCACCATACTTTTTATCCATTAATTTACATCTCCGGCATTGTAACTTTCAAAACCCTATTTCGGGGACACCCTGCCAGAATAATAGTCCTTTCACTGTTGCTGGAGAAAATGCTTTTTGCAAAGAATCATGCCGAGCATTGTCTCATTGCGGCCAGCCTGAATTGAGGCAAACTTTTTTGTTTTTGTGCATGAGTGGTATATTTTATAGTAAGGTCCCTTCAATGGAGACAATGTTGGATCAGTTTGTAATGTAGGACAATTAATGCAGGAAACTGAGGGATGACCCTGGGAACCAAGAGATGGTTCACACCCCTACCAATTGCATGATCAATAGAAGTGGAGGTTACACAATGGGTAACAGTGGAAAACAGAAATAAGTGAGTTACAACAGTCTTCCTCATGACTGGAGTTATCTGGGTATTATACTCTTGCCCTTTGTAAGCTCTATGGCCTAGATGTCCTGCCCTTCTGCAGTTTTCTTTTCAATGCAACTGGGGCAGATGGAGATGGGAAATGACTAGAGGAGGGCCCATGCCCATTTTTACACATGTGCGATATCCTGCTGGAAGTGATGGGTGAAATACCATACACCCATTGAGGTAGGTATGTTGTAATGGTATGCAAATAAAGAAAAAAAAGAAATGCTTGCATTCTTCATGACCTCAGGACATCTCAAAGCGCTTTACAACCAGTGAAGTACTTTTGGAGTGTAGTCACTGTGTTGTAATGTAGGAAATGCGGCACAAACAGCAATGTGATAATGACCAGATAATCTGTTTTTTTTTTAGTAATGTTGAATGGGGGATAAATATTGGCCAGGATCCTTTACGTCCACGAGGCCTCGGTTTTAACCTCTCATCCGAAAGACGGCACCTCCAATAGTGTAGCACTCCTTCAGCACTGCACTGAGTGTCAGCCTAGATTTTTGTCATCAAGTCTCTTGAATGGAACTTGAAAACACAACCTTCTGACTCAGAGGCGAGAGTGCTACCCACTGAGCCATGGCTGACACTAAATGACAAAAATGTGTAATCTAATGTAAATTCTGTCATTTGCATATTTAACAACATTGGGCATCGGAGCACCTGATTACTTTTAATATCCGGCATTGCTGTTTGCTGTGGGAGGGATATTAAAATTTTAAAGGGCCTGAGGTCCAGGCACATTTTATAAAAAGTAAAATTTTTTAAAGCAACTTTTAAAGCCATCTCTGAGACCTGTCACAGTCATTCCCTGCATCTTCAGGTAAACTCCTGAGGGGAGACTTGAGAGTCGATTAAAATTATTCAACTGCTTCTGACTCTGGAAATTCAACTCGGGTCTGAGGCACAAGCTCACAGCAAGCAGGAATATTGCACTTCTCTTGACGGTATGGCTGAGCAGAAGAGCTGGGTGTGTGTGCATATACTAAAAGTGAAGCAAAGTAAAATTACGTCTTTATGTTTATTACATTTTTGAAGAAAACAATTCTTGCCAATTTTCTCTCTTCCCACTCCCATTCCCTTTTCCTGAAGGTGGTGACTCTTTGCTTAAGTATTGTTCCATAAACATCAGTTACCACTCCCCTGCTATCTTCCCCAGTTTTTATTACATTTATTTTTTTCCTTCTTTTTCAGGGTTTAGACCTTGGTGAGGTGCAATTCCATATGTAATAGTCGCCCTCATCTAAGTGGCCATGTGAGCCTTAAATGTGATAGTCATTATACTATACAACTGCACGGGGGCGGCATAGACAAATCAAATCCTGTCCTCTTGATTCAGCATTGTTTGGCTAATACTTTTTAAATCGATTTAAGCACGCAGGAACAAAATAAAAGCAATCAAAGCTCATCCCTTTAGTATGTTAACACTCCTATTGTAATATCTAATTGTATGTTGCATAATGCCAATGTTTGTGCCAACTGTTGCCTTATGTAATAGATTATTTAAAATATTTATCACTCTGTGATTACTCTAAGGAGGACACTAAGGAGATACTACATTTAAGGAGATACTACACTTAGTGAGGTTCACTAAGGAGGACACCAACAACCTTCCGGATATAAAAGGGGTCAGAGGGTCTAGTAAGGAGGAGGAACTGAGGGAAATCTTTATTAGTCGGGAAATTGTGTTGGGGAAATTGATGGGATTGAAGGCCGATAAATCCCCAGGGCCTGATGGACTGCATCCCAGAGTACTTAAGGAGGTGGCCTTGGAAATAGTGGATGCATTGACAGTCATTTTCCAACATTCCATTGACTCTGGATCAGTTCCTATGGAGTGGAGGGTAGCCAATGTAACCCCACTTTTTAAAAAAGGAGGGAGAGAGAAAACACGGAATTATAGACCGGTCAGCCTGACCTCCGTAGTGGGTAAAATGATGGAATCAATTATTAAGGATGTCATAGCAGTGCATTTGGAAAATGGTGACATGATAGGTCCAAGTCAGCATGGATTTGTGAAAGGGAAATCATGCTTGACAAACCTTCTTGAATTTTTTGAGGATGTTTCCAGTAGAGTGGACAAGGGAGAACCAGTTGATGTGGTATATTTGGACTTTCAGAAGGCTTTCGACAAGGTCCCACACAAGAGATTAATGTGCAAAGTTAAAGCACATGGGATTGGGGGTAGTGTGCTGACATGGATTGAGAACTGGTTGTCAGACAGGAAGCAAAGAGTAGGAGTAAATGGGTACTTTTCAGAATGGCAGGCAGTGACTAGTGGGGTACCGCAAGGTTCTGTGCTGGGGCCCCAGCTGTTTACATTGTACATTAATGATTTAGACGAGGGGATTAAATGTAGTATCTCCAAATTTGCGGATGACACTAAGTTGGGTGGCAGCGTGAGCTGCGAGGAGGATGCTATGAGGCTGCAGAGTGACTTGGATAGGTTAGGTGAGTGGGCAAATGCATGGCAGATGAAGTATAATGTGGATAAATGTGAGGTTATCCACTTTGGTGGTAAAAACAGAGAGACAGACTATTATCTGAATGGTGACAGATTAGGAAAAGTGAAGGTGCAACGAGACCTGGGTGTCATGGTACATCAGTCATTGAAGGTTGGCATGCAGGTACAGCAGGCGGTTAAGAAAGCATGTTGGCCTTCATAGCGAGGGGATTTGAGTACAGGGGCAGGGAGGTGTTGCTACAGTTGTACAGGACCTTGGTGAGGCCACACCTGGCGTATTGTGTACAGTTTTGGTCTCCTAACTTGAGGAAGGACATTCTTGCTATTGAGGGTGTGCAGCGAAGATTCACCAGACTGATTCCCGGGATGGTGGACCTGACCTATCAAGAAAGACTGGATCAACTGGGCTTGTATTCACTGGAGTTCAGAAGAATGAGAGGGGTCCTCATAGAAACGTTTAAAATTCTGACAGGTTTAGACAGGTTAGATGCAGGAAGAATGTTCCCAATGTTGGGGAAGTCCAGAACCAGGGGTCACAGTCTAAGGATAAGGGGTAAGCCATTTAGGACCGAGATGAGGAGAAACTTCTTTACCCAGAGAGTGGTGAACCTGTGGAATTCTCCACCACAGAAAGTAGTTGAGGCCAATTCACTAAATATATTCAAAAGGGAGTTAGATGAAGTCCTTACTACTCGGGCGATCAAGGGGTATAGCGAGAAAGCAGGAAGGGGGTACTGAAGTGCATGTTCAGCCATGAACTCATTGAATGGCGGTGCAGGCTAGAAGGGCCTGTTTTCTATGTTTCTATCATTGTTTCTTTAAGTAAGGTAGTGTCGCAGGACCAAACATAAGATACTTTTATACTTGGCCATAGAGTCAAAATCTTTAGTTCCACGATGAATATAGGACTCCCAAGAAAATTCTGCTGAAAGTTTGCTCCAAATAGGGATAACTTCCCCATAGCTAATCTGAGTCTGTCCTCTTCTGGTAGCTATGAATTAAGTGAATAACTCTTTACGCAACAGTGTTTACTATAGCAGCACAGTTGCAATGTATGAGTCAGAAGGTTGTGGGTTCAATTCCCATTCCAGGGACTTGAATACATAAATCTAAGCAGACACTCCAGTTCAGTACTGAGGGAGTGCTGCACTGTCAGATGTGCCGTCTTTCGGATAAGATGTTAAACCTGCTCTCTCACGTGGACGTAAAAGATCCCATAGCACTATTTTGAAGAAGAACAGGAGAGTTATCCCCCGTGTCCTGGCCAATATTTATCCCTCAGGCAACACAACCAAAAAAAACAGATTATCTGGTCATTATCACATTGTTGTTTGTGGGAGCTTGTTGTGTGCAAATTGGCTGCTGCGTGTCCCACATTACAACAGTGACTACACTTCAAAAAGTCCTTCATTGGCTGTAAAGCACTTTGAGACTTCCGGTGGTCATGAAAGGCACTATATAAATGTAAGTCTTTCTTTCTTTTATTGTTCAGGCTGTGTTTTTTGACTGTAGAAAAAGAGATGTTTGAAGTTACACAGAGCTTCTCCCATGGCCTATTTTAAAGCCAGAAAGAGCAGAAGGGTTCAGATTCAAATGTTAATCTGTGCTGATACAAAAGCAAAATACCGTGGATGTTGGAAACCTGAAATAAAACAAAAAATGCTGGAAATGCACAGCAGCATCTGTGGAGAGAGAAAACAGAGTTAATGTTTCAGGTTGATGACCTTTCGTCAGAACTCAAAAGTTGGAGCCATATCAGGTTTTAAACAAGTCATTATAGGCAGTCCCTCGAAATCGAGGAAGACTTGCTTCCACTCTAAAAGTGAGTTCTTAGGTGACTGAACAGTCCAATACGGGAAATACAGCCTCTGTCACAGGTGGGACAGACCGTCATTGAAGGAAAGGGTGGGTGGGGTGTCTGGCTTGACGCTCCATAGACCCTCACGGTTGACAGTGTCAAAGGCCTTTGTAAGTCAAAGAAGGCCATGTACAAGGGTTGGTGTTGTTCCCTGCATTTTTCTTGCAGCTGTCGCACTGTAAAAATCATGTCCGTTGTACCCCATAGAGGACAAAATCCGCACTGTGACTTCGGGAGGAGCTCCTCGGCTACAGGGAGAAGACGGTTGAGGAGGATTCTAGCGACGACTTTCCCAGTGGCTAATAACAGGGTGATTCCTTTGTAGTTGCTGCAGTCGGACTTTTGTCCCCCTTTTTAAAGGTGGTTACGATTACTGCATCTCTGAGATCTCCCGGCATGCTCTCCTCCTTCCAGATGAGAGAGATGAGGTCATGCATTTGTGCCAGTAGTGCCTCTCCGCCATACTTTAGTGCCTCAGTGGGGATTCCATCAGCTCTCGTTGCCTTGTTGTTCTTGAGCTGGCGGATGGCCTTTTCTATCTCGTGCAGGGCTGGGGCAGGAAAGGAGCGAGGGGGAAAAGAACAAAAGGGAAGGTCTGTGAGAGGCAGGAGTGATTAAATGACAAAAGAGATGATGGTGCAAGGCATCAGAAGATGGTAATGGAACAAGCAAAGAAACAACAGATGGGTCTCGAGGAGGTGTAAATGGGAATATCAGAATCATCAGCAACAGCTGCCATCTGAAAACTATTCACGGGAGAAAAAGGATGAGTCTGGTATCTGTCTAAAAGGATTCAAATAACAAAGGGTTACACTATCAAAAAGTGCACACCTTTTTCCTTTATAAATCATTTAAAAAAAATCTACTATACAGTGTTCCAACAGATTAAAAGCAAAATAATAAAGAATTATTCCTCAATGACTTGAGCACCTTGTACATTGAAAACAGCTGCAACGTCAGTGCACACAATCATAGCGGTATTTGAGTTTTGTTTGTTTAAGCTGTAAAGTACTTTCACTAGGTTATATCAAGAAAAAAATAGGTTTGCTCACAGTGGAGATTCCATGAGAACCAGAGTTTTCTGTCTTTGTCATGGCCATGTTAAACTCAGTTCTCATTTGGAGTTACCAGTGGGGTGGCAGACTTTCCATTCCTATCGAGGGGAAATTGGCAGAGCAGAGCCTGTGCAAATGCCAAGAATGAGATAAGTAAGCTTCAGTGTGTGTTTTACGGGGCAATTTCAGAGTTCCTTGAAAATTAAATTTGTCGTCCAAGTTTACACTATGAATCCACTGTAACTGACAGGACAGCACTTGCAAAGAAATGTTGTCTGGACTGCAATTCTCTTCAAACTTGCTCCTGCTTGTAAAAGCTGCGTTGAGGTGAGCTGCCTTGTCAATTAAAAGGTAAATAATATAAACATTAATGAGAATGAAATGTGAACTAAAGTAAAGACGGGCAACTAATAAATGCATCAGCTTATTTGTGGGTCCTGAGATCAGATTTACTTGTTAATGTTTTATTTATATGTGCACAAATCATTGAAGATGGCAGGGCAGGTTGAGAAAGCGGTTAAAAAAGCATACAGGATCCTGGGCTTCATAAATAGAGACATAGAGTAGAAAAACAAGGATGTTTATGATGAACCTTTATAAAATACTGGTCTAACCTCAGCGGGAGTATTGTGTACAATTCTGGGCACCACACTTTAGGAAGGATGTGAAGGTCTTGGATGTGAAGAAAAGATTTACAAGAATGATTCCAGGGATGAGGTACTTCAATTACGTGGATAGACTGGAGAAGCTGGGGTTGTTCTCCTTAGAGCAGAGAAGGTTGAGAGGAGATTTGATACAGGTATTTAAAATCATGAGGGGTCTACACAAAGTAGGTAGAGAGAAATTGTTCCCATTGGCAGAAGGGTCGAGAACCAGAGGACAGATTTAAGGTGATTGACAGAAGAACCAAAGGCAACATGAGGAAAAGCTTTTATATGCAACGAGCGGATATGATTGAGAATGCAATGTTTGAAAGGATGGCGGAGGCAAATTCAATTGTGGCTTTCAAAAGGGAATTGGATAAAGTACTTGAAGGAAAAAAAATTCTAGGGCTACAAGGAAAGGACAGTGGAGTGGGACTAACTGAAGTGCTTTTGCAGAGAGCCAGCATGGGCTCAACAGGTCCGAATGGCCTCCTTCTGTGCTGTAACCATTCTACGGGCTCAATTTTGCCCAAGCCCGTTTCTGGCGTATTGCCAGAGTTATGCCCGTTTTTCTAGGCCAGAAATGCGGCAGAAATATTTTGCCAAAGTTTCCCCGTGACTGGACACGCCATGCGTCGCCAAATTTGAATTATACATCGGGGAAACTTTGGAGGTGGAGCCTGCTTCTGCGCCGAAAAAACGATGCTGCACCTTCTGCGCATGCGCGACAAAAAAAGAAGTTTTTGACATTATTTCAATGGACGCGCAGTACAGCTCCGGGTTGGCAGTCGGCCATTTTTAAAGAGCCAGTTGTGTGAGAAGGAGTGCTGTGTGAGAGCATTGGAAAAATCGGATCTGCAGCAATACAAGATGCAACGCGGTGCAAGGACCAAGAATTTCTTACAGGATGAAGTGGAGGCACTCGTTACTGTGATTGAGACCAGCTGGCACGAGCTGGACACAAAAATTCCACCCAAAGAAATGAAGAAATGCTGGAACCAAGTTTCAGAAGATCACTGCGAAATGCTGACCACCACGAGATCTGGAGGCCAGTGTAAAAAGAAGTGGCAGGACCTTGGCCAAGTAGTTAGTGTAAGTAATATTTTCATTTGTTCAATGGAATTGCAATTGTAAATGTGACCAGCTGTATATGTCCCACCCAGCAGAAAGACACCCTCTCTAAAAAGTTGCATTTTCATCTTTGCTGAGGAAGGTGGCACATAATAAAAGGGAAAGAACTCGAACAGGAGGAGGCCCGGCAAATCTGCAGCCACTGACACCCTTGGAAGACAGGGTCGCTGCTTTGATGGGTCCTGCCTGGAGAAAAGCAACCAACACTGCACAAGCTGGGCCCACACTCGAGGGAGAGGGTAAGTCCTGCAAATTCCACAGTCTGGCTTTGTTAAATGTTAAGTACTGCGCGGGCTAGCCGTGCTTTGGTTCATGGGGATGTTTCCGTCAGCTACGCTTCAGTTGATGTAATGTGTTATCATTCATCGTGGTCTTTCAAATCAGCCTGCTGCCTGTGCTGTGTGAGCCTACTCATGCCACCCTGCCCCCTCCTCTGCTGCTGACCATTTGTCTGTGTTCTGTTATATTTTGCAGAACTTGAGGCCAACCCTGACGATGCAGAAGAAGATTCAGACGAGGACGAGTCTGAAGAGGAGAACGTCTTCAAATCCCACCCTCCAGACCAAGATCATGGGGGTGAGGGGAAGGGAATGGAGATGGATGAAGCCCCCACTGTTTTACTGACTTTGGTGGAGGTGCCGCCCACTGAGGTGCCAGCCCCTTAGTGCCGTGACTAGTGGTTTAAGTGGTTGGACATTCTATGGTTTCCTAACGTCCGAGGCTGCGGGTCCCAGTGATGGGGGTGCAGTGAGGCACACCCAGGGCCCCATTTTCCGTGGCTGCGGGTCCCAGTGGTGGGGTGCGAGCCACACCCGTGGGGAGGAGGGGAAGGATAGCTCGAGCGCGCTCTCCTGAGGTGCAGGATCTAACAGATGTGGTTCAGATGATGGTAATGAGTGTAGAGAGCATTGACCTTACCCGATCACTCCTGGACACCATCAGTGGGGTGGGTGATGAGGTAGCAGGACTGTTGGGAGAAGTAACTGCAATCTCACGAGAAATGGGAACGATGTCAGTGACCATGAGAGAGGGAATGTCACAGGTAGCTGATGTACTGTCAGTGAACATCAGGGAGGGAGTGTCAGAGATGGTGCAAACACTATTACTCAACATGAGGGCGGGAATGTCACAGGTAGTTGAGACAGTTTTGCTCAACATGAGGGAGGGAATGTTTCAGGTGGTTGAAACACTGTCAGGGCACATGAGGGACGGGGATGTTGGAGTTAGCTGCTGCAATAAGGGAACACGCCCAGACACCGTGCCCATTGACAGAATCAACTCCCACTCCCACTCCAATCCCCACACCAGTCTCTGAAGAACCCCAAGCCGGGCCCTCCACATTGTCGCCTGGGCCCTCCACATTGCTGCCTGCCTGCCGCCCCCCCCCCCCCCCCCCCAACAAGTGCGTGTACTACCTAAGATCTTAGAAAGAATAAGCTTGGTACCAACCCCTGAAACACTACACCGCCGCCTGCGGGCAGGGGTGGTGGAGTCACCAAGAACAAGTGCGGCGGGCGGTCTTAAATAAGGTGGAGGAGAGATGGGTGCAGCCTTTCTTTGCTGCTGTTATTATTGTTCATCATAGGCGGTCCCTCGAACAAGGATGATTTGCTTCCACGAGTTCACAGATGTTTTGATGAAGGACCCGATGTTCCAGTCCTGAACTCCAATTGAGGGGGTGGAAGATGCCTGTGCGTGAATTTTTTTAACGTGTGGTGACCGTTGCACACCAGCCACCACACGGGTTTGACAGAGCTAGGCCTTTATCCAGTGGCAAGGATTAACCAAGACGACTGGAGACCTGCTCTGCAGCACGGACCTAGCGGGCACACATATCGCAGTGTGGGCTGGCCTGTGCTGACCCTGGGCCCTCGGCTCTTCTGGGCCCCGTACCCTCATTTGTCGCACCACCGCCACGATCTCTCGCCGCTCCTCCGCCATAAACATTCACCACCTCTCGCCACAAACACTCGCCGCTCATCCGCCCTGACCTTCCCACTCCTCTGTACCTGGGCTCTGCCGATGTTCCTGCCCATGCTCCAAAACGGCGACCAGGATTTAACTGTTGTAACTGTTCTCAAATTAAAAGATTTTTGTAAGTTATGTAAATTTACAAGTTTAAAAGTTAATATGTGATCTTAAAGTTTGTAAGTGATCGGAACTGAAAACTTTAAAGTTTGATACAAGAATAATTTTATTAAAGTTAAGTACAAAGAACTGTTTGTTAAACTTTTGAATAAAATATATTTTACATTAAATCTGAATCATTTTCATTATTTGTTCCATTATTAACACAGCAGGCAGGACAGGTTCTTTGTTCTCTCTCCCCAAGGTCTGTATGGTTGGACCACACCCAGGTCTTGTGACTTCTCCTCCTTTCCCCCCCCTCCCCCCTCAAACTCATTGCAGTCTTGTGACTTCTCCCCTTCTCCCCCCATCCTCCCAAACTCATTGCAGTTTTATGCCTAGTACAGCAGCCTTCCGATCGGCACCTCCTCCCCAGTCTCAGTGCAAAAGCCTTCAGATCGCCACCTCAACACCCTCCCCCCCGGGCTCAGTGCAGAAGCCTTCAGATCGCTACCTCTCCCCCATGGACTTGTTTTCTAGCTGAGTCCCGAGCCCACGTGTCTGGGTGCAGGGTCGATTCTGACAGCCAACATTATGACCCCCCTCCAGCCCTGCTTGAAGATATTCGGTGGTGGCGCGCAAATAAAAAAAAAAATGAAAACTTAAGAATTCCAAGAAATTTCCATGTACTCCGTTGAAAGGTAAAAAAAAGTTTAACTTTATTATGGATATTTGAAGTGTTAGAGACTCCCTCCAAAAACTTCGATGAAAAACAATGGTGTCTTTCAGCGTCGATTTTTCAGTGTGGCGCTGCTTTCTGTTAACTCGACAGAAGGTTTTGCAAGAGTGGCCAGATATGCCGACCTAGGAAAAAATGTTTTGGGCAAACTGCGAAAAATGCTGAAAACTGGTGCAGACAGTCAAAAAAACCTAACGTAGAAAAATCGTAACTAAAGCAATTACATTGGGGCAGATTCCAGGGGAAAACTTTGAATTAAATAATTACGCCAGAAAAAACGCGCAAATTGAGCCCTATGATTCTAAAAGGCACCTTCTGCTCCATGGTGAAAAGTTGAAGCACTGAAATTTAAATATCGAGGAAGTTTTAAAACACTAATGCTGAAGTTTATTTATAGTTCTTGGCAAGTGCTTTCGAGCATGTTTGAAGCAAAACAATGGTGAAAATATAATTAATCAACCCACTGAAATGGGCAGTAAGAGCTTGGAGAAAACTGGTTCAAGATTAATGCACCTTTAATGCACCTCTATCGTTTTGTGTACACATGTCTCTGAATGAAAGGAAAAATACAAGTGCAACCAAAGACTACCCCACATGAAGAATTGCACTTTATCAAACCTACAGCAGTGTCCAGAGCTAAATCAAATCCAAACGGTTGCTACAGTCACAGACAATTCTCGCCTTTCACAAAACTTGGAAAAAAATACAGGCAGCTCTGCATTTACAGGGCAGTGAACTGGGATACGATATGAAATGTTAAATTAATTTATTTAATCGGAATATTTTATAACTGAGATGAATGTCTCAAAATAGAAAATATATATATTTTGAAAATTTGTTCTGGAAATCTGCACTTTTGATCCAAATATGATTCTAGTGGATTTGCATTTCAAATTCAGGATCAAAAATGAAATATTCTTTGAGTTTGTAAATTTCTTTGCACATCATAATAGAGTCATGCTCTAGCATCTCTGCACGTTCATATTCTATGCTTTTATTCAAAAATTAAACTCATTTACACACGTAATTAAAAGAACTAAAGTACAAATTCTATGTCTTTTTACTTTCCTCTTCTGAGGGCATGGACTTCTTCCAAGGGTACAGATCGATGGGTGCCAGGTACCCTATGGTAACTCGTCCAAGTAAGAATTATATGTGAGCCTTGATGCTGAGTGTTGGCAGGCTATTCTGCCTCAGTGGCATCATAGCCAAGCCTGATCTGTCCTAATCCAATTTCCACACATGCATTTCTAGAAGTGGTTTGTGAATAGCAGTCAGGAGAACAAACTCTGGCTGATTTTCCTCTTCCCTATTCCAAAGGCACAAAAGCCAATGGTAGCAACTTTACCAACACCCAACTGATATCGGGTACCACAGACGAACCTGGGACTTTTCTGGTCTGAATTAGTTATTCACTGGCCAAAATGCTGAGCCATCAGAGCAGACTTTAGAGTAGTCTATTGAAATTCTGATCCAAGCAGAACATTTCTGTACCTTTTTACTCAGCTATTCAAATGGTACTGCATGATGTCATAGCACAAATAAAATGTTTAAGGAATAAATGTCTTATGATAAATTCAATTACAGTTCTTTGAGAACTTCCTCTATGTAAGTAAGGGTGCATTAACATTACAAATATAGCATTGGTGCAAAACAGTTTCAGTTCTGCACCAATATTAAGCATGTGTAGTGTAAATTGGGTGTTAAGGTGTAAACTGACTCTGAAGTGAAGCAGTCATGCTCCCTCCTCCAAGAAGTTTTATTGCTTTGCTCCTGACTCTGGACTTCGATTGCATTTGCACTATAACTGCCGCATCGATGTGAAACAGTTTTGCTTTGCACTAATGCTGCAGTTTAGAGTAAATGTAGTCTTAGATAAGCCAAATTATTACTTCATAAAGCATCAATTAGCATTCCACTCAAATTTAAATAATTTCCCTGCAGTCTAAAGTGGACCATGTTGGAGATTGTCACCGCTTCCCATTTACACTATTTCCTTGGTTACTTTGGTGGAGTTGCTACGGGACCAATGCAATGTCTGCTGAGTTTACACAATTATAGCCATTCGAATGATGCTTTCTCCAGAACTCTTTGAAATTGATTGCCAGGGTTTATTTCTATAATGTTTACACTGCACTTAATAAATGTAAAACAACATTTCTTGCATTTTAAAATTTAATGCTTTTTTTCTAAAAATGTATCGAAGTCCCCTTTTTATATTAAAACTGAATCATTATTGCCAGATTGTCCAATTTACACTGTGAGATTGACTCGGCACCAACTAAATGAGCTAAATGAGTTGCCAAAACAGTAATGAAACACTGCACATATGCAGCAGCTAGTACAAAGTCAAATGTGTAACTTTGTCATTGTGGTTTTTGAATTCCCAACTGTTGGAGGTGGCAAAAACGTCTTGCTGGCCAGTACAGGCAGAACCAGAGCTCTGCCCACCTACGGCCAGAATTGAGATGGCAGATTTGATGCAAGTAAGGCCAATGGGAGACATTTGGCTTTTCCACTGGTGGTAGTTTCACTAGTGGTAGTGGAAGTATCCGGTGGAACCTCTTCTCAAGTAGATTATTAGTAGTTGGTGACACTGGCACAGAGTTGTTTAGGATACCCGATTACCTCTGATTCCCAGCTTATGCTGAGCTAGCTGATTTCAAGTCAGGTTGGTGCTAGCATGCTACAATTGTCCTCAGTACCTCTGGGCTAGGGAGGGGAACTAACAGCCAGGGTTCCTGCTCTAGAGCGCTACCCAGTGCTTTATAAGATGGTCGGCCAAATCATCAATGGAATGTCCAGAGATCCCGCCCCTTACCTTCCCTTCCCCAAACACACAGGAACCTCATACACCTCATGTTGGAAAATACATTTTATGGACATATGAAAATAGAATGGGGCTTGGCGTGTGACGTGTCCGCAGTCAAATACATGAAGAATAGTCACTTGGGTGAAATACTAGTTGGTGCCTATGGGACGGTTTCTTAGTAGGAGTCAGTGATTTCAGAAGAAGAGCAGAGAAAAAAGAAATATTGTCAGAGGCAAACAAAATTGGGGACTTGTATTTTTTTTTAAATACTGGAGATTTTTGGAATGAAATGGCAGTTAATTAAACGGGATTAATTCACTGGAGATTGTTATTGCACATGGGATAGTAATGTGTTTTAAATTTCACAAAGGTCATTCAATAAAATGTAAAGACTAGAATATGAAGTGATTTGCACCCTTAGTTTTAACTGCTTTTAGTTAAAGCCCTATACATTGGCATTTCAGCATCAATTTGTGCATTTGGTTTTCTTTCAGGAGATGTTAGCAGAGTTTGATGCCGAGATGAGAGGTCGAGAGTATGAGTTCACCCTCCGAGCAGATGAAATGAGTAATGTGGTACTTACCAGTGAACTGAAGGTTTGTGGGAGTTTTAATTGCTTTGTTCCTGTTATTCTGACAGGCTTGTCACTAATTCAGTGCCTATAGGTATCTGAGAGATAGATTGTGCACTTGTAGTAAGAGACAAGCTATCTGCAAATCTAGACTGGAAAAAATTATGAGTAATCTAACCATTACCATACATGTCTGAGTAGCTATATTAAACTCTATTACACAGACGTACTTCAGACTATGCCCACAAAGGCCTAAATGTAAAAAAAGAAAATTGCTTCTAGTCACTGTAAAAGTCTCCTGAAAGACTCCAATCAAAATGTTCTACCCGCTCTCCAATGTACTTTGGGTGAACTTGGGTAGACAAAAAAAAATTGTATTTTAGGATTAACAGCTGCTTCGAACAGTAATGATATGTAGTCAGCTCTAGAAAGGTTACTCCAGCTGAAGTTTATTTGTGATGTAATTTAGTCTTTCAAAAATAATTTTTCATTAATGATCAACATGTTTAATGATTGCAACATTCACACACTTAAAACTTCCACAAATTGGATGATTGACACTTGGATCCACCAGCTATAAAGCATGTATGTTGCTTTTGTTATCTCTCGATTTGACTATTTCAATGCACTCCTGGCTGGCCTCGCACGTTCTACCCTCCGTAAACTTGAGGTCATCCAAAAACTCTGCTGCCCGTGTTCTAACTCGCACCAAGTCCCGTTCACCCATCACCCCTGTGCTCGCTGACCAACATTGGTTCCCGGTTAAGCAACGCCTCAATTTTAAAAATTCTCATCCTTGTTTTCAAATCCCTTCATGGCCTTGCCCGTTCCTATCTCTGTCATCTCCTCTACAACCCACCGAGATGTCAGCTCCCCTCGAATTCTGGCCTCTTGAGCATCCCTGATTTCAATCGCTCAACCGACCATTGGTGATTGTGCCTTCGGCTGCCAATGCCCTAAGCTCTGGAATTCCCTCCCTGAACCGCTCCGCCTCTCTTCATAAGAACATAAGAAATAGGAGCAGGAGTAGGCCACCTGGCCCCTCGAGCATGCTCCGTCATTTCATAAGATCGTGGCTGATCTGATCATGGACTCAGCTCCACTTCCCTGCCCGCTCCCCATAACCCTTTATTCCCTTATTGCTCAAAAATCTGTCTTAACTCCGTCTTAAATATATTCAATGACTCAGCCTCCACAGCTCTCTGGGGCAGAGAATTCCATAGATTTACAACCCTCTGAGAGAAGAAATTCCTCCTCATCTCAGTTTTAAATGGGTGGCCACTTATTCTGAGGCTGTCCCCTAGTTTTAGTTTACCCTATGAGTGGAAATATCCTCTCTGCATCCACCTTGTTGAGCCCCCTCATATGTTTCGATAAGATCACCTCTCATTCTTCTGAACTCCAATATATATAGGCCCAACCTACTCAATCTATCTTCATAAGTCCAACCCCCTCACCTCCGGAATCAAACTAGTGAACCTTCTCTGAACAGCCTTCAATGCAAGTATATCCTTCCTTAAATAGCTTCCTCTCTTTCCTCCTTTAAGATGTTCCTTAAAACCTCTTTGACCAAGCTTTTGTTCATCTGCCCTAATATCTCCTTATGTTGCTCTGTGTCAAAAGTTGTTTCATAACGCTCCTGTGAAGGCTTTGGGACGTTTTACTACGTTAAAGGCGCTATATAAAAAGAAGTTGTTGTTATCTGTCATGAACTGAAGTGAAGTGCTTGGCATAAACAGACTATTTCCCTTGCGCTGTTAGTCTATCAACTTTTTATTGAATTTATCAAATTGACAATGGGTGACTGACTGAGGAAGGCCCTGGCATCATGAATGATCAGATTATCTGATGTTCTGGTAACACAATTGTTCTGAACCTCCCACCTGTCTAGTGGACTTGAAAGCCAGGAAAGGGTCTAGTGTAATGTTACATTTCTGTGGTTGTGGACTATGTATTAACAGACATGTCTCAGGCTTTGTGTTCTCATTGGTTATAGTCATGGCATAACTTTTATCAAACTTAAAAGATTACTTTTAAAATGTCAATTGTATGCCAGAGTGAATCCAATAGTAAATTGCAAGTATGTCACAGTTTTGGATTTTTTGACTCTTTTTCCACGAAAAGATTGAAAAAAATAAGTTACTTTAAATATTGTATTGTAAAGCCTAGTATGTTCCTGCCAATAAAAGGAAAAGAGATCTGAGATGATAGATGGGTAATAAAGCAAATTGATGATCCATGTCTTATCATCTCACTAAGTGTCCACTCGATACACCTTCAGAAAGATTGAAAAAATATACAAGTGAAAGAGACGAGTATCTGATCCAGGTCGTACATTGCTATTGTAACCTCGTTGGGTTACGCTTTTATATAAGTAGATATAGGACAGCGTGAGTCAGTTCCCATAAAAGTAAGATGGTCCGACCACTTAAGGGACTGAACTAAGGAAAGTAACTACAACAGACCCAAATTTGTGACATAGCATAAAACCAAGGTATACTGATTCCTTTGGAACTATTTTGAATGTCCTAAGTGCATGTTCATATTTTTACCAGCTCCAGTTAAACAACTGGAGCTGACACAATGCAAATGTGTGTGCAACTTTCCCTTCTTGCCTATCTTCTTCACCCCTCCATCCTTCTCCTCCACCCCATATAAATCATACTAGTTGATTCCCAATGGCATTGCACATTTCGACTCAATACCAAATTTAGTTTTTAGGTCAACTGGTTTTAGAACGGATAATTGAAAATAAGAGAGGAGGGAGAGCAGAGAAGGAGAGAGAGATTAGGAGGGGCAAAGGGAGATGACATCAACTTGTATCATATAAAAATGCTCAATTGCATTTTTGCTGGTTTATGCCTAACTAAGCCCAGACCAGCGTTCCCGCTAAGCTGCGCAGCCGCAGTCTGGAAGTCCTGTGTGGCCGCTCACCAGTTTTGACATTGAAGAAACCACACATGCGCAAAGATTTGAATGGGCCGTGCAGCCCGTTAAAGGGACCATGCACCAAAAATAAAACGAAATAGAACATTGGCCCAGACTCCCATGAAAATTCTTGTGAGCACTCAAGAGTGCAGTTATTCGAAGTTCCACTATATGTAATGTCTATATAAATTCTTCACCTATAATGCTACAGCTTAGACTTGAAGAATAATGAAACATTTCTATATCGACCTATAATTGACCACTACAGGTGAAGCTTCTCTCAAAAGAGTTGGAGCTGCTGAGGGAGGCGGGAGCAAAGGCTGCAGAATCACTTCAAACAGCAGAGAAAACAAACCGTCAAATGGATAAACAGCTTCAAAGAAAGGAGTGGGAATTGAAAGATGTAGTCGCCTTAAATGAAGTCAGGTATGTGTTGTGTGAAAATGTTTATTTTTCATTTTTTTATTAAATCCCTTGAGATATGACTTACAGACCATCGCCATAATCTGTTGGATTTTTTGACAATAATGTATAAATACTAGCTAGTGGGTGTAGTTTACTTATTTTTGTTATACATTTCTGTACATGAAGCTTTTCAAATAGTTATAACGTTGTTTGGAAGTGGGTAAGGCACTGGCCTTTCACTTCTAGGATCTGAGATCAAATCCAGGCTGAAGGACTGAAAGTATAATGGTCCTACTTGAAGTGGGTTTGGGCATCCTCTATCCAACATCAACAACTTTTTATTTATATAGCGCCTTTAACGTAGCAAAATAGTCCCAAGGCGCTTCACAGTAATGATATAAGAAATTATAGCAGATGATCAAAAGCTTGGTTAAAGAGGTAGGTTTTAAGGAGCGTCTTAAAGGAGGAAAGAGAGGTAGAGAGGCATAGAGGTTTAGGGAGGGAGTTCCGGAGCTTAGGGCCCAAGCAGCTGAAGGCACGGCCACCGATGGCTGAGCGATTATAATCAGGGATACTCAAGAGGGCAGTTCCTAATGGCCTGACAATTGTCCCTAATTTACTTCTACTTGGCAACATGATTCAGAGGGGTCCACAGCATGGTTGGTATGTTTTCGGAGGTTGGAGCTGAGGCACATTGTTGGGACAGAGCAGAAGGAACTTGATGCTAAAAAGTTCCATTGCCCAGCACTAATATCCCTAACCATGATGATCTCAAAAACAAATGAAAGTGAATGAAATTAATGGGAAATTAACCAGGCAGACTGAAAGTCAGTTTGGAAATAGATGGCAGAATGTGTTGATAAATATACTATACTCTGCCTTAGTGGAGTGACTAATGTTGAGTTCTACAGGACGGTGCTCTGGATTTATTGATTACTCTAATTGTAAATAATATGGAAACAGGAGTGTTTAGTGATAGAGTTTGCTGATGGCACTAAGTCATGTGACCAGCAGCACTCAAGGTCATCTGGACAAATTGAGGAGCTGGATTAGCAGATTTAATTTATTGTGGATATAAAAATAAAGTTCTGTACTACTTTGTACTTCTATAAAGTCCCTTCTCAGTCACCTTCCTTCAGTGCTGAAAAGTCCAACGGGCGATAATTGCCCCTTTTTATAATGCCTCTGGCCTCCTGAAAGCAGCGGCCACGGGTCGGTGAGGAATGGCCACTGAGTCTCTGCAGAGGGGCCGCCATTTTAAAAATTGCCCTTCCTCAGGTTTGGAGCGGTGTACGGGACCGCTGCGCCCATTTTCCCACCGCAGTGTGCACGTGCTGACCCCTTACCGACCGGCGGCGATGCATTCCCGACATTGCCCCTCAGGAAATTGCACCATTCCCGGAATTGCCCCGTAGGAGTGCCGCCGCCGATCGGTGCCCCCGAAAGTTTTTGCAGTTGGTACACTCTCTGTGGCTTGGTGGCACAGCCACCCTTAATGGGGAGGTGTCGCTGCTGGCGACGCCTGTTGTTTTTTTTTCAGCCGATTGCCAGGTCGTGCTGACAATTATGGCCACGGGTTCGGCCAGCCCAAAACAGGTCCCGCTCTCACTTGAAGGAATTAATATACGGTCTGTGCTGGGTTAGCTGATTTCAGCAGGTATGCCATAATTGGCCTCGGCGCCTGTACATTAGGAAAATGAGCCATTCATATTCTGGAAATTTTTGTGTGAACATTGGGTGAAGACAGGATTGGGTTTGATTGCGATTTCTACCCATTGCTCCTACCCAGGGTCGAGTAACATAGAAAATAGGTGCAGAAGTAGGCCATTCGGCCCTTCGAGCCTACACCACCATTCAATATGATCATGGCTGATCATGCAACTTCAATATCCCATTCCTGCTTTCTCTCCATACCCCTTGATCCCTTTAGCCATAAGGGCCACATCTGACTCCCTTTTGAATATATCTAACAAACTGGTCTCAACAACTTTCTGTGGTAGCGAATTTCAGTTTCACAAGTCTCTGAGTGAAGAAGTTGCTCCTCATCTCGGTCCTAAATGGCTTACCCCTTATCCTTTGACTGTGACCCCTGGTTCCGGACTTCCCCGACATCGGGAACATTCTTCCTGCATCTACTCCTGCACCTTCTATGTTTCTATGTTAATTGTATGTGTTTCTATGAGATCCCCTCTCATTCTTCTAAATTCCAGTAAATACAGGCCTAGTCGATCCAGTCTTCATATGTCAGTCCTGCCATCCCGGGAATCAGTCTGGTGAACCTTTGCTGCATTCCCTCAATAGCAAGAATGTCCTTCCTCAGATTAGGAGACCAAAACTGTACACAATATTCAAGGTGTGGCCTCACCAAGGCCCTGTACAACTGCAGTAAGCCCTCCCTGCTTCTGTACTCAAATCCTCTCGCTATGAAAGCCAACATGCTATTTGCCTTCATCACCGCCTGCTGTACCTGCATGCCAACTTTCATCACCTGCATGACTGATGTACTATGACATCCAGGTCTCGTTGCACCTCCCCGTTGGTGAGTAGCTCAGTCAACACTCACTGTCAAGGGTCACACAAGATTTGATAGCCACTTGAGTGAGGAGAACTGGCATGAGTGGAACTATACTCCAGCAGGGGCTCAATGCCTTCAGGAGGAGAGGGGAAAAAATTGGGGAAGAAAAATAAAAAAAACTTCATTTCTGACCATGTTCATCTATATCTGTGTATTGTAATATCAGGGAGTGGCCTGTTGCTGGCAGACTTCAGTCACTGGGCATTGTCTGCTGGTCTCAGTTAGTGTATGAGCATATTGTCAACTAATCACACTTATTTGTTTGGGTAGAATATGACCTGATTGTTATTGCAGTAACTTTATATTCCATCATATAGAAAAAATTGCAAGGAGTTGTGAGTGCTCCAGCATTAAGGTCATGTAAGCTGCAATTTTAAAGTGTTACTCTCCTTTCAAAGTGGAATAGAAGCTCCCATTTTCATGCAAAGTTTTGAGTTGGATAGATCTCTGTGAAACAGAAAGTTTTGTACATTGTGAGTTTCTCTTTATCTGTCTATCAGGATAAAGGAACTAGAGGACAAAATCTATAGAATGGAAATTAACTTGAAAAAAGAAGAAGAAATGTTCCAACGCAAGTAAGTACATTTATTAAAATTTATATTCTAAAGTCACACGTAGGTGTGCATCATGTGAAATACAGAACCCTTGCGTAGCAGCCCAGAAGACATGACCTGATAATAAATTGCACTTTTTGAAATGTCAGGTTTGTTTAGGAAACATCCTCTATTTCCATAAATATTTCAAATATTCTGGTTTAAAAATACACTGCCTATAATTTAATAGTGTTAGCATGTGGCAGGCGACTTAGAGCAGTGGTTCTCAAACTGGAGTCCGCAGAGACGCGAAACATTGACAAATTGTCCTTCTATCTCTCTCCCTACTTTTAAGTAGTTAGTGCAAAGTGGTTTGCTTACAGATTGCAGTTTGACTTCTGAAAGCAAACGCTCTGTGGAGAGAGAAACAGTTAATATTTCAGGTCAATTACTTTCGTCAGAACGTTAACTCTCTTTCTCGCTCCACAGATGCTGCCTGACCTGCTGAGTATTTCAATCATTTTCTGTTTTATTTCATCTCCAGCATCCGCAGTATATTATTTTTACACTCTGCTGGGTGGTCGGGTTTAAGTATTTTTACCCCTTCTCGTACCTCACTTCACGAGTGAGGCGTTTACTGTTGACACCGACTAAACTTTATAAACAGAAATTCCCTGACGTCGGGGGCTGATTGACGGTTCTGTTATCCAAACACCGTCTTTGGTGGTTTGTTTGGCACGTTATTAATGATTATCATCCAATCGGTGTGTGGCGAAGGTGGGACTTCCTGCGTGTGAAGGTAGGTTGAGGGGGAGTAGCCTCAGCCTACCTTGTAGCGTGACCTCGGTACCTTCCTGATTCAATTGCGTGACGTGGCTGCCCTCCCGGTGGGGTTTGCACAAGAATCCGCTGGGGGACACCCGGCTGCAGTGAGTCAACAGCAGGCCCGCTCAAACACTCCAGCCGCAGGTTTCAGGCCTGTAAGACGGACTGACATAGGGACCCTGTGAATGCAAACGGCAAATCAGTAGGGTAGCGAGCGGCAGTGCAGGGATTATGTAGCGAGAAGCCGGCAGCGGAAACTACATCAAGTGTATCTATTCTAAGGGTATGGAGGAGAAATACAGCAGCAACATCATCTCTAGCTTTGCACGAGATCCTAATCATCATTGAGGAATGGAAGATGCCTGTGCGTGAGTTCTTTTAGCGTGGGGTGGTCGCTGCCACACAGGCTTAGCTGAGCAAGGTCTTGATCCAGTGGCAAGGGGTCCAAGACAACTGGAGACCAGACACTGCTATATGGGCCTAGTTACCTACGGCGAGATGTTGACCGCAGGCTCGGCGCTGAGTAGCACCCTTGATGGTAGGTGGTCCGAGGCTTGTTTGGGGGACGGCATTGGGATGGTCAGTGGCCCACTGGGATTCAGAGTGGAAGGTCGGGGGGTCACAGCCATAGTACTCACCCGTGCTGGAGGAGGAGAAGAGGCCAGGTCATCAGTGGGGTAGGAGAGGTCCAGTCGTCGCTGAAGGAGGAGGGGGGGCCAACCGCTGTTGTAGGAGAAGAGGATCCGATCGCCATTGAGGAAGTCACCTGTGGGGAAGGAGAGGTCCAGCCATCGTCGTGGAGGAGAGGCCTGATCGCTGTTGGAGGGGTGAAGGCTCGTCGCTGGAGGACTAGAGGCCCAATCGCCGTTGGAGGGGTAAACACAGCTGGTAATCCTTCCAATCGCATTAAATAAAATTTGGATCTTCCCAAGCATCCACACGTGATTCCGAATCAACCCACCTCACTAAATCCTGGTTGAAATTGACGCAATTAATGTTAATCCATTGAAGAGCAGCCTGCTCCAATAGGTGAATCAACTGTTTCGATTTCAAGTTGAGCAAGCAGAAATAAGCAAATCGTGGAATTAAATTTTATGTATGTGAATTGATATTTCCGATTTACTGGAACATCTTTTTTCAGAAATTAAACTATTTTTGGGGGGGTGGACAAATCCAAGCATTTAGAAGTGAGTGTGGGGATCTAGCTAAAGGGCGAACCAAGTTAAATTAAATCAAAAGGAATGATGATAGCGGTCTTAGGGATAGAGGACATTAATGAACAAATCTTTCTAACGAGGTCGTCAACAGGGCCCTACTGAAATGAAACATGAAAGAAAAACTTGTGGATTTAAATTTTCACCTAATTTCCTCCCTTCCTGACCTGAAGCTATGAGTATTGGTTTTGGTGCTGGCTGTTCTGTGGTACTTTGTTCATATGTCCATTTTTTGTGTGGACCTGGATACTAAGTATTGGCATGCTATGACAGCTGAGCTGATCTTGACCTCATCCGTACCCGCACAAGTACACTTCCAGCAGGAGTCTTTGGATAGTAATCAGGATTGGGAAATTTGACCCCTTTTACTTTTCTCTTGGGGTAGGGTGCTGACACCAATTGTAGCGATCCTCAGCACTCTTTGACACCAACCAAGTCATTGGAGACCAGGGTTCTAACCTGAGACCTTCCTGGTCTGTGAAGAGTGTCACACGTGTGAGTGTATTAACCATGAAGTCATTGGAGGTGCTCAAGTGACATCTGGCTTACTGGAGGGTTGAAGAGATGTTAGCAAAGGGAGGCGTAGAAATAAACTGTTAAACATCACACCAAGATTAAACAGATTGCAGTGAGAAGCAGGCACATCCACCTCACTGATATCTGGAAGTAAATGCCTGTTTTTTTAAAAGCATTATTAAAACACTCTTTACATGCAGAACTTTCAAAGTATGAGTATTATAGTATAATTTAGATGGGGAGTCCATGATTATTAATCAATTTGCAAAGGGGTTCTTCGGGGGTCTGTGATTACTAATCAATTTGAAAGGGGTCCTTCAACCAAAAAAGATTGCGAATCATTGACTTAGAAGGCTAGTGGAAATCTAAATTATGGTGATCAGGGAGGAAGCTCAAGATGCTTATTACAACTAATTCTCAAACATTAGTTATGTTAGCTTATCCCATTTACATAGGCTGGCAACTCTAGAAGTAGTTTTCATATTTGCATAATCATCATATTACAGTGACTTTTATTGTCACTCAATTAATTTTTCTGATTTGTGACAATAATTTAGATTAAAAAAAATGTATCCATTTTCTTTTTTCTCTGCTTGCCAATTTTGACCTCCCCTCTTCCGTTCGTAAATATGTTGAGTACTTTCTGGGCACCAATTCATGGACAATGGGAACCACCTGGTATCTCGCCCAAGTGTTCATTTTTAATGTGTGACCCTAGTCAGTGAGTTTGAGCAGGCTGTTTGATAGTGACATTTATCACAGCCATGCCATATCTTCACCCAATGTCCACACATACACAAAGGTCACTGGATAGCAATGGCTGGTTTTCCTCTCCATAGTCCAGGGGTACTGAGGCCAATTGCATAGCACCCCCCTCCCCCATCCCTGAGATGAATGAACTCAGACATGAGATTAAACTTGGAGCCTTCCTGATCTGTATGGCTCAGCTAATTATTGCTTTAACTAATCAGGGAGCCTCAAATAATATTTTGCAACCAAAAAGTTCGAAATATCTAATACAAAATCAAAATACTGTGAATGCTGGAAATCTGAAATAAAAACATAAAATGCTGGAAACACTCTGCAGGTCAGGCAGCATCTGTGGAGAGAGAAACATAGCTAACGTTTCAGGTCAATGACCTTTCTTAAGAACACCCATTACAACTTGCATTTATATAGCACCTTTAAAGTAGTAAAACATCTCGAGGCGCTTCACAAGAGTATTGTGAGACAAAAAATTTGACACCGAGCCAGGTAGGTTTTAAGGAGCATCTTGAAGGAGGAAAGAGAGGCTGAGAAGTTCAAGCAGGGAATTCCAGAGCTTAGGACCTAAGCAACAGAAGGCACGGCTACCAATGGTTGAGCGATTATAACCAGGGATGCTCAAGAGGGCAGAATTAGAGGAGCGCAGATATCTCTGGGGAGGTTGTGATTTTTTTTTAATTTTTATTTTTTAATTTTTATTTTTTATTTTTTTTATTATTTTTTTTTTTAAAATAAATTCGTAGCCAATCGTTCCAATTCTTTGTCAAATCACAAACGCCAGAGGTCACCTTGGGCCCATTCAAGGATCACTCTGCGCCAATGCTCTTAGCCAAAAGGCCTAGAGCCACTGCACCGTTCCTGGAAGTACTGCAATACCAGGTTCGTGCCATGGACGTGGATGGGTCAGGTCCCCCACACACCTCCGTGGAGGTGGATGGGTCAAGCCACCCCACCCACTGCTGAAGGAGATTAGAGAGATATGGGGTGGGGCTGAAAAAAGTTAGAGCTATAACAGGTTTTAAATGCAACAGCAGGGAAAGGGTAGGAGAGGAAAGAACAAAAGGGAAGGTCTGTGATAGGGTGGATGCTGGAAAGATTAAAAGACAAATGGGATGATGCTGGGAGGTAAAAGGAGATGGTAATGGGACAAGTAAAGGAACAAAAGATGGGTCTAGAAGAGGTGTAAATGGGAATAGCAGAATCGTCAGCAGCTGACATCCCAAAAAAATGGGGGTAGAGGTTATGATCTGAAATTGTTGAACTCAATGTTGAGTCCAAAAGGCTGAACCTATCGAAAGATGAGGTGCTGTTCCTTGAACTCATGTTGAGCTTCGTTGGAACAGTGTAGGAGACTGAAGTCAGAGAGATAAGAGTGGGAATGGAGCGGAGAATTAAAGTGACAGGCAACTGGAAGTTCGGGGTCACACTTATGGACTGAACAGAAGTGTTCCACAAAGTGGTCACCCAATCTGCGTTTGGTCTCCCCAATGTAGAGGAGACCGTATTGTGAGCAGCGAATACAGTATACTAAATTGAAAGTACAAGCAAATCGCTGTTTTACCTGAATGGAGTGTTTCGGGCCCTGGACAGTTTTTATCTAATGCTCAGCAATGTGTTCGTGATCTAACAAATTATGCCATGTGAATTCATACGTCAGCCAAGTTATTGATAAGATGACAAGAAAGAGCTAGGTACTCTGCAGAGAGAGCGAAGTAAAATCTGAAGGTTTTATATTGAGCTATTTGATGCAGCTCCTAGTGGTTAACATAAATCCTACATCGGCAGTGGTTAGTGAGCATACTGTATTTTCCCCACCCGCTCCCCACGGCAGCGAAGAGTGATGTAATCAAGGTCCAGATTGGTGATTGGAGCGTGGGCAGATACAGCAGGAGCGGGGAGAGACTGTGGAGGGATATGATCGGGGCCCATGAGAGGCGTGAGTTCAGGGCCAAAGGCCCAGGGGCGGCACGGGCCAGCCCACACTGCGATATGTGTGCGCGCTCGGTCCGTGCAGCAGAGCTCGTTTCCAGTCGCCTTGGTTAATCCTTGCCACTGGACCAAGGCCTAGCTCTGTCAAGCCCGTGTGGTGGCTGGTGTGCAACGGCCACCACATGTTAAAAGAAATCTAAGCACAGGCATCTTCCACCCTTCATGATGTAGTTCAGGACCTGGAATATTAGGTTCTTCATTGAATCACGTGAACTCATCCTTTTTTGGCAAGGAAGCAAGTCATCCTCGTTTCGAGGGACTGCCTATGATGATGATGTATTTTACCCTCTCAGCTGGTAAGCGTGAACAAAATTTTAAAAATACTTAATGCCACTCCGTGTAACATATTTGTTTCTACTTGTGAGGTCTAAATGTTACCCCAGAGTTATTCAAATTTATAGAATTATTAAAAAATCATAATTAATGCTGTGACATTGAATTTCTGACATATAAGAACATAAGAAATATCATCCAAGAAGAAGTGGGGGAACACCTTGCACAAATATAGTACCTCTCACACCCTGAGGTTGCTGGTGTTTAATCTGTTGCTGAATGTCTCACTTCAAAATAGGGGGAAAAGGACACTTATTAGCTGTGCACAGAACGATGTTGGCATTGAAGTCATCAACAGGATTGTAACTCAAGTTATCAGTTGACTCTGCTTTCGAGGAGTTTGAAAGGAATGAGAAAAATCGGAATGGACAAAAAAATGAAAAATAAATCCACTACTTTTGAACTGGATTTAGACTGTTGTGACTGCAATGATAACCTTGTTTTTGAGGCCTTCAAAAAAAAACTAGCTCAGGTTCTCAGTAATCTACTTTAATATGGTATTATGTAAGCGGTAATTAGTTAAGTAGCTTACAGATTTAATTTAGATTATGATGCTGTCTTTATAATTTCAAGACTATGCAGTAAACAATTTATCAAACTAGGACAATACTTTTATTAAAAATGTGTTTAATAAGACAGTAGTTTTGTAAAAAAATATGTTTAATTTTGTGACTGTAAAACTATTTTTCACAAAAACTGAAATCACAAGAGAGAAATATATCACATATGACAGTTGAATAAATGCTGTAGTCGTTAGCTGTCCTCCTCAACCTCTTCAAATACTTTGTGCACTGAGCAAAGAATTGGTGGGCTCCCTGAGATTTGATGAGTTTATCCAGTGAGTAGCTCAACCATACAGACCAGAAAGGCTCTAGGTTCAGTCAGTTTTGTGCTGTTAGTTCATCTCAGCTGGAGTAGCTATAGCAATAAACACAGTTGGCTTCAGTCCCCTCAAGCTAAGGAGGGTAAAGTCAGCCAGATTTTCGCTGTTGATTGCTATCCAGCAAGCCATGCTGGAAGTGCTCCTTAATGGATAGTTAAGTGAGGTACCAGAGGTGACCAGCACCCGTGGAGCCATATTGCAGCAAGGAAGTTAGCATCTTCAGCAGAAGAGGTCGGGAGAAAACATTAAAATATTGCCAATATGGACAAAATTGACAAGAAATAAAAGCCAAGTCTATGCCTCTGAGTCAAAAGGCATGGATTCAAGCCTCACTGAGACTTGAACACATTATCTAGGCTGATACTTCAGTGCAGTACTGAGGGAGTGCTACACTATTGGAGCTGCCGTCTTAAGTTAAGATGTTAAAACGAGACCCCTCAAGGGTAGACAATAAAGATATTATTGCACTTATCCTGGTATATTGGCCATCATTTATCTTTCATTTAAAAAACATTATCTGGTCATCTTTCCGTGCACAGTTTGGCTACCATGTTTCTCTACATTACAACAAAGACTGCACTTCAAAAGTAGTTCATTGTCTGTAAAGTACGTTGGGATGTCCTGAGGTCGAGAAAGGACCTGGACTCTGATGGTGTGCTGTTTTGATGCTCTAAGTGTGCTGCATCACAGAATGGTAGAATGTGACGTCTGTAATTTAATTCACTTAATGAGTGGTCATATTGCCAAAGGGAAGTGAAAATCTGAGCTCTCTACCTTCCGAGAGAGCTGGGACAGAAGAAAATGAATAAGTAAATGATCATGACCTACTACGCTTGTACTGTGTATTTTTGCAGTTTGCTTGCTAGTGCCAGAGGTCGTGGAGGCAAGTTGTCTGCTTTCCCCTTTGGCTGGGGAATGGTAATTAATTTAAAGTGGGGGAATGAAGCAGCAATTAAAAAAAAATGATATATATATATATGTAAAATTATAGTGTAGTAGCAATGTGAATGGTTACTTGTCTGATCTCACAACTGTCACGTGTATCATTAAGCCTTTTCTTAGCACAGGCCAGCCCACACTGTGATCTATGGATAGTAGGATTATGTGTGCATGCTAGGTCCGTGCAGCAGAGCTTGGTCTCCAGTCGTTAACCCTTGCCACTGGGCCAAGATCTAGCTCTGTCAAGCCACGGCCAGCCCACGCTAAAAGAATCCACGCAAAGGCATCTTCAACCCTTCAACATGTAGTTCGGGACCTGGAATATCAGGTCCCTCATTGAAACATCTGTGAACTCATCCTTTTTTGGTGTGCAAACGGGTCACTTTGATACGAGGGACTGCCTAATACTATATCAGTTACCTACCTTTCTACCTTGCTAATTGTTCTGAACGTAACACTGCACTAGCTTGAAGCTTTTTCAAAATGACAGCTGACTTAGTTGGTTGCATTGTTACCTCTGAGGCAGAAGGTCGTAAGTTCAAGCACCACCTTGAGCACATATTCTAAGCTGACACGCAAGTACAGCACTGAGTGTTGCATTGTGGGAGGTGCCATTTTTCAGATGGAATGTTAGACTGTGGCTCCATCAGGTCAACTTTAAAAATCTCTTGACATTTAAAGATCACTTGTTCTCATAATGTCCTGACCAACATTCACCCCTCAACTAACACTGCCAACAATAGATTAGCTAGTCATTGATTTCATTGCTGTTTGTGGGCTGCTGTACATAAAATGGGGGCGAGGTTTATCTATCTAACAGCAGTCAATATAATTGTATGCAAAGCTCTTTAGGACATTTCTGAGAGATGTTTATCTACTGTCCGAACTTATAACTACAAGTTCTTCTTTCACTCTGATCTGGTCTTAGTTACGAGGTGTTGATTTCCTAAATAAGTTATACTCCATTTGCTAAACACTTTTTTTGGTCAAGTTTATTTTGATCAGATTTTAATATCATGCAGTGATCTGGAGAAACTTGCTGAAAATACTAATCAATGCTGGTCGTTTCAGAATTCCAACATCTTCATTATTCTGCTTTTTACCTGCATATTTAGGTCTTTTTCTCATGTTACAGTTACATTGCAATAACAGACACTGGACAGGAAAGGTAGTACTGTAATGGCTTGAAAACCCATGATTTCTCTTCAGATTAGCCTTCATACCTGATCACAACTGGAAATCACATCTCCGTCTCTCAGCCATAATTCAAATAACTTATCCTAACAAGCAAGGTAACTTTTAGCTGATTGATTTTTGAAGTCAGGCATTTGCTTCTTTCCCACAGACACACTGCCAGGATTTTCTGTTTCAGTGCTCCTGGCACATGCCAGGAGTGCACGTCGAAATATTCTGCACTATACAATTGGAAAATCAAAGCCTGAGTTGCGGAATTTCCCATATGTGCTCCCGATCTATCAGGAATGTGGAAACAGAATATCCTGGCCACTGTCTGCTGCTTTCCATTGCAATGTTGCAAGGAGGCACTTGGACTCTACTTTGACAGTATCACAAATTTAAATTGATTTATATAATATGCCTCATAGGATAAAAACTCTATTACCGTCATAGATGGTTCCGTTAAGTTTATTTTGTTTTCCTTGATAACCTCTATTCAATTTTTGTTGCTTGTCCTCTAGGGCATTCAAAAATATAGGGTTTTTTTCTAATGTTGGCAGCTGACACAATGATTCAGTGTAGCTATTGCTGAGAGTATGTGGAAGCCTATTGAGCCTAATTAAGAAACGTACAAGAGGTGCATACATGAGAATATATTCCAGACTTCAAATTCTCTATTCACAGTCAATAATTAGTGGTCTTAGTTACATTAAGTAAACAAAGCTTTGAAAAAAGGACAACAATTCCTTCTCTGTTTAAAGGTACAAACTACAATGGGCTCATTTTCCCCAATGCCGTTTTTTGGTGTAGTTGAAGAGTTACGCCCATTTTTTTTGGGGCCCAACTACGGCAAAACTTTCCCCGCTATAATTTTTGAATTGGCGCCGTGCCGCCTGTCATTTAGTTTTGCGGTGGAGCCTAAGGTTTGCGCCGAAAAAAGGAGGCCTCCCTTCTGCGCATGCGGGGGAAATAAAATGACGTTTTCTACGTGACTGGTATGGGTGCACATGCCCTGTACACCTCCCGGTCTGCAGTCAGCCATTTTTAAAGAGTCAGTTGTGTGTGAGAACTTTTCTCCTGAGTGGGAAAAAATTGGCACTGCAATATGCAACGCGACTCAAAGACCAAGAATTTCTTACAGGACGAAGTGGAGGCCCTGGTTACTGTAATTGAGGCCAGATGGCACGAGCTGGTTACCAGCAGAGGTAAAATAAAAGTTACACCAAAAGAAATGCTGGAACCAACTTTCGCACGATGACTGTGCAATGGTGACCCCACCCCCGAGGTCTGGAGGCCAGTGCAAAAAGAAGTGGCAGGACCTTGGTCAAGCAGTTGGTGTAAGTAATACTTTCATTTATTCACTGGAATTGCAATTGTAAATGTGACCATCTGAATGTCCCTCCCAGCAGAAAGACATCCTCTCCAAAAAGTTATATTTTCATCTTTGCAGAGGAAGGTGGCCCACAGCAAAAGAGAGAGAACTCGAACAGGAGGGGGTCCAGCAAATGTGCAACCACTGACCCCTGTGGAAGAGAGGGTCGCTGCTTTGATGGGCCCTGCCTGGAGAAAAGTAACCACCACTGCACAAGTTGGGCCCGCACTCGAGGGAGAGGGTAAGTCTTGCAAATTCCACAGTCTGGCTTTGCTAAATGTTAAGTACTGCGCGGGCTAGCCGTGCTTCGATTCATGGGGATGTCTCCGTCAGCTACGCTTCGGTTGATGTAATGTTTTCATTCATCATGGTCCTTCAAATGAGCCTGCTGCCTGCGTTGTGTGAGCCTACTCATGCCGCCCTGCCCACTCCTCTGCTGCTGACCATTTGTCTGTTCTGTTGTATTTTGTAGAACTTGAGGCTAACAGTGACGAGGCTGAAGCCGATGCAGAAGGAGATTCAGACACGGGCGAGCCTGAAGAGGAGAACATCTTCCAATCCCACCTTCCAGACCAAGAACATAGGGGGTGGAAGGGGGAAGATGATGCTCCCACTGTTGTACTCACTCTGGAGGAGGTGCTGGTGCTGCCCATTGAGGTGCCAGCCCCTTTCCTGAGTGGTGGGACATTTCCTGGTTTCACACTGTCTGAGGCTGTGGGTTCCAGTGCTGTGCAGCGAACCACACCCAGGGCCTCACCGTCCGAGGCTGCCGGTCCCAATGGGGTGCAGCGAGCCACACCCAGGATGAGCAGGGGAAGGCGAGCTCGACAGCGCTTTCCTGAGGTGCAGGATGTAACAGATGTGATTCACATGATGGCAATGAGTGGAGAGAGCATTGACCTTACCCGATCACTCCTGGACACCATCGGTGGGGTGGGCGATGAGGTAGCGGGACTGTCGGGAGAAGTAACAACACACTCGCGAGAAATGGGAACACTGCCTGGTCACGTTGGGGATGGAACGTCACAGGTAGCTGATACACTGTCGGTGAACATGAGGGAGGGAATGTTGTAGGTAGCTGATACACGGTCAGTGCACACGAGGGAGGGAATGTCGCAGGTAGTTGAGATGCTGTCGGGGCACATGAGGGAGGGAATGTCTGAGGTAGCTGCTGCAATAAGGGAACACGACCAGACTCCGCGGCAATTGACGGAAGCCGAGCCCCGAGGTCCTGTGACCGGGCGAGGGAGCGATTCTGCCGGCTGGCGCTCTGACCCTCGAGCCCAGTGAGGAGAGGTTCAGTGGTGGGGTGGTACTTTGAAAAAAAATCTAAAATTCAAGAATTGCATTACACTTTCAATCTCTCCCTTTTGACTTTCATAAAGTGAAGATTGATGGTGCATGTTCTCTGCCTTCTTCACTCCCTCCAAAATTTCGGCTAAAAGCAATGGTGTCTTTCTGCGCTGATTTTGTTATGTGCTCTGATTTTTGTTAAGTATCCAGAAGGTTTTTTGGGAGTGTTCACATATGCCGTCGTAAAAAAAAAATCTAAGTTGCCCAAACTTGCTTAAATGTCAAAAACTGGCGTAGACATCAGATTACACAAAAAAATCGTACCCAGTGAATTACGCTGGCGCAAAAACTTTGGGGAAACTTGGACATTTTTATTTACTCAAAAAAAACTCAGTGCAGATAATTGGGGAAAATTGAGCCCTATGTTCTTACCAAAATGTAATACCTTTTAGGGAGTGAATCAATCTTGCAGCCTTGTCTACAATTATTGAATAAGCAACCTATTATCTTTCCTGTTTCACCAAACACCTCTGCAACCTGACTTATTAATAGTCCTCTAGATATACATTCTTTCCTTCATCAGCTGAGATCCGATGCATTCTTCGCAGGCAATATCCTTCTACTTTGAACCCAGTCACCCCTACTATTTTTAAACTTAATAACATTTATTTATAAATAGTCTGAATAGTCCCATATCTCTGTCTGAGATTTATAGTGCACGTGCCATTGTGGTAGCAGGAATAAGCTACAGGGACTAGGGCCCCTATTTTCCCCAGGATTCGGCGCACAGCGATTTTTCTGGCATGGATGGACATTTCAAAGTTTACCCGATGTTTGAGCGCCGGCGCCGACTAACAGCGCTAGAATTTTTGCCGCCATATATTCTGGTGCTGGTGTATGGTAAAAAGCTGATTACGTGCCGTTTCTGGCCATTAAGGCCACTTTCCCCAACAACGTTTTCTTTTTAAACTGTGCACAGACACATTGAATACCGTTTGAAAAAAACTATACCTACACTTAAAAGAAATCGGCGCAGTTTAAAAGTAATTTAGTTGAAATAAAACTTACTTTTAAGGCTCCTCCTTGGTTGAGAAAACTGCAGGCAGGCAAATTATACACAAATCTTCCCCACTCGCCTTTTCCCTCAAAGTTCCAACTGGATACAAATTGCCAAAGATACTCCAAGGAACATCACCAAAAATGCAGAGTAGCCTCCTTCTAACAAACGGCAGGCAAAATCACCACATCAAGAGGAGGCATCCTTCAGCAAACACCCAGGGCAGCCTTTTCCTTAGCAGATAAACTCTTCAATGCAGCTGACTTGACCCGTTGCTATCCCTGGCCGATAGTCCTTCACGCACACGGCCTGCTGCTAACCCTGGCCGATGGTCCTCCACACAAGACAGTGCAACACACTCCAGGCACATTTGAAAGGATTAGTGAATTATATTAAAGACTGGACATTGAATTAAAAAAAAAAATATTCCCCCTTAAATGTTCAATATTGTAATACAGTGTTGCAATGTTTAGGTGGACCTGAATAAACAATAATATATTTGAAAGGATATTTAATTAGCATAAAAATGTTTTTATCCACAAGAATAGGATCTGATCAACCTCATTAGTATGTTTAGTATCTTGTATTGAAGCCTGTCTCCACTCTTGCCTTAGCCCATCTGCTGAAACCCGAATGTGTGCCTTTTTTATGTCCCAACTCAACTATTGCAATGTTCTTCTAGCTGGGCTTGCATCCTCCACCTTCCTTAAACTTTAGCTCATCCAAAACTCTGCTGCATATATCCTATCCCGCATAAGTCCCGCTGACCCATCACCCCGTACTTGCTGACCTACATTGGCTCCTGGTCCACCAACACCTCCAATTTTAAATTCTCAGCCCTATGTTTAAATTTCTTCATGACCTCTGCCACCCTAGCATTCTAACCTACTCCAGCCTTAAAATTGCCCCCAGAACTCTACATTCTTTTCTCCCCTTGCCCCACCATTGGCAGCAGTGCCTTCAACCATCTAGGCTCCGCATTCTAGAATGTACTCACTGAACCTCTCCGCCTCCCTCTCCTTCTTTAAGACCCTCCCAAACCCATCTCTTTGACCAGGATTTTGATCACCCCTCCTAATAGCTCCTTTCTTGGCTGGGTGTCCATTTTGGTCTGATTACACTTGTGTTAAGCACCTTGAGACATTTTTCAATGTTAAAGGCGTAATATAAAAGCCGGTTGCTGTTGTTCCTCCAGTGACTCAATAGGCAAAAGTATTGCATGATATGCTCCTTAACGATAGGAAGTGCCTAATGACAACTTGATTCCCAATCAGATGTTCTTACCGATTTCAACATGTCGATGTCAAATGGCTTAATTCCTTGTAACCTGTAAGTTTAAATGAAACAGGGGCAGGTTCCAGTACTAAGGTGTTCATGGATCCTGACTTGTTCAGGGTCACTGATACATGTAGCATTGTCCTGCATTGCTTGTCTCGGTAACCCAGAACAAGTCAGGATCCATGAACACCTTTGTACTGGAACTTGCCCCTGTTTCATTTAAACTTATAGGTTACAAGGAATGAGGCCATTTGCCATGTTGAATCTGTGACATAATCTAAAATGATTTTATAGTGCTGGATTAAAAAAAATAACGTGCAGGAGTCAGGTTAAAAGTCCTAAATAAATATGTTTATTAAACATTTGTACAGCACAGTTGTACTTAGCTTAACATAACTTATCTTTTAACTTTAATAACTTTAAAAACTTTAATAAATTTCATGTCAAACTTTTAAATGAACAACCAAACAAACAAACAAGCCATCTCTCCTCCTCCTTAGCGCTGTGCGCCACTCCTCCCCTAGTTGATGCTGCTACCCCTGCGCGTGCCCGTTGTTACAGACTTCTGCTTCCTCGCCCACTACCCCAAGGTTTATTCTGTTTTTTTTCCGACAGGGCGTCTCTTGTTGTTGGGTTATGACAAGGACAGAGCTAGCATGTGTCAATGCGGAAGGTCCGGGTTCCTCTTTGGAATCATCCTCAGCTTCTGGATCAACCCCTGACTTTGGTCTGGGGGGTTAGAACGTTCCTGGCAGCAATGACAGCCTGGGTGTGCCCCCTTATTTCTGTTACTACCTCTGTCATCTGTCCAGAAAGTCTTGCCACCTCTAATGACAGTCCCACAATTTCTCCCCTTACCTCACCTATTCCCCCAGCCAGTGTTGCTACTTCATGTGTCAGTCCTACTAATTCTACCCTTGCCCCGCCGAAGGTTTCCAGGAGCAATCTCGATTGTTGGACGTTCTCCCCACTCATCCCCATGAGATGTCCTATGTTCTCTGCATCTGTGTTTCTGCTTCAGCTCTCTCTTCCAACCTCCTCTGATGTCTCGCAGGTGTGGCTTGCTGCGACACACTGGGACCCGCAACCTCAGACGGCACACTTAGAAATGTCCCGTCGGTTGATTCGCTCAGGAAAGGGTTTGGAATCCTCAAGGGGTTCACCATCTCCAAATCCAATGTAACCATCTCGTGGTTGAAGTCTTCCTGCTGCCCTTCATTCTCCTGATGTAGAATATCTAGAATGGCAGTTTCCTGAGCATGCTCTTCTTCTACTTCAGGTGCACCTTCTGTCTCCTCCTGATGTGCAACATCTGCAAAACATAACAGGGATGCTTGGTTAGCAGCAGGGAGGAAGGAGAAACGTAGCCAGTACATGCAGCTCGTAACATTTAGCAAACCCAGACTGTGCAATTTGCAGGGCTTACCCTCTCTTGGAAACTGGGCCCAGCTTCCGCGTTGATGGTTGGTCTCCTTTTAATCATTTAATCATATCAGCTATCCTCTGCTCCACGGCTGTTTGTTGCAGCCTACTTGCTGGACCTCCTCCAGTTTGTGACCATTCTCGGTTGATCTGTGACACCATCTTCTGCAAAGATGAAAATGGAACTTTTTAAGAGAGGGTCCTTCTGAACACACACACACAAATCACATTTACAGATGTTATTGCAGTGCATAAATATAATTAAAAACATAGATAAATTTAAATTAATATTATTACTTACAGTCACTGCTTGTCCGAGGTCCTGCCACTTCTTTCTGAGCTGTGCATCGCTTCTCGGGATAATGGACAATGGACAATGCATTAAACTCTACTGTGACCTGGCCTCAAACTTTTGCGAGCACTTTTTACCGAAGCTCCCCTTGTTTTCAAGAACTTCCCATTTACTCTCAATTATGTCTACCAGGGGCTCAATTTCTTCCGCGAGAAATTTCTTGGCCCTTACAGCTTCCCCTTCTCCGTCTCTGACCCTTTCGCCTTCTCTGCGCCCTTCCCTTGCATCCATCTTTTGATTGAAGCTGCATTTCCTACCTGCAAATCCGCCTCTGCCACCAATGGATTCTCACTGGTGACCCAGTCAGACCCAACACGTGCCGATTTTTTTTTTTTACAGTGCATGCGCAGAGGTTTTTAATTTTTTTTAAATTTAAGTGTATGCGCAGTGCATTTTAGGTGCACACTGTTAGCTCCGCCCCCCAGAGATGGACTCTGGTAGCGCAGCGCTATATTTAGCTTTCGTTTCGGAGAGACTAGCGGGGTTTTTTTCGGTGCTGACGGTGGTGAGAAAAACATGTGTACAGGTAAGTGGACACCAGAAATTTTCATTGGGGAAAATGGGGGCCATTGTGCTGTCCCTGACAAAAATTTTAATATTTAAAGTTTCTAAGACCAATATTTATTCAGGCAAATCTATAGTATAGAGATATATACTAAGAATTGTAATACTTACCAAAGGGAAGTGATAGTTAATTCTTAAAACATGTTTGTTCATTTGTCACTGCAGTAGTCATAGTTTCAGGAGGATACCTGTGTTATAAATTTAGGGATTCCCTTCTTTTGGGTTCAGTGGTCACTCCTGTATATGGATATCTTGGCCTAGAAATTGCATTGTGCAGCACCCGTTCTTCAGGAGCTGCTGGACACCTAAGGTCTCAAAACGCTGCTCTCCATGTTGGGCAAAGACAAAGGAGGCGTCCTTTACCCATGCCTGAAGCAGGAGTCAGGCCCTCTACATATGCAAATAAGGGGCCCGTTCCAAGATTGGTTCCCTCTGATTTCCTCCCTAAACCTCTCCGCCTCTCTACCTCTCTTTCCTCTTTTAAGACGCTCCTTAAAACTTACCTCTTTGACCAAGCTTTTGGTCATTTGCCCTAATATCTCCTATGTGGCTCGGCGTCAAAATCTATTTTATTTATTACTCCTGTGAAGCGCCTTGGAACATTTTACTACATTAATACCAGTTGTTGTTGTTGATGCATCCAGCGCCATCACAGGTAAGTAACATACTGGAATGTGGAACTGGGAGGAACAGGAGTGCTGCTTCTGGCCCCACATTAAAGGACCCAAGTGCAACTCCAGGACCCTCTTTCCCCCCCCCCCCAAATCCGCATTACCGCATTACCGCTCCTGACCTGATCCCAGCAATCCCCGACACCCAACTACTGATCCTGAGGTCTCTGTAGGTCAATGTAAAATCAATTATTCTGCAGGACATGTGTGATTGAACAGGATAGTGTTTCCAAATTGTTTTTAAACTTCTGCTATATCACTTCCCATAACATTAAACAACAACAGCTTTCATTTATATAGCACTTTTAACATCCCAAGTTGCTTCATAGAAGCCATAGCAAATCAAATTTGACACTAAGCCACATAAGATGAAGTTAGGACAGACATGGTCAAAGAGATAGGTTTTAAAGAGCGTCTTAAAGGAGGAGAGAGAAGAGGAACTACCACAGTTTAGTTCATAGGCAGCTGAAGGCACGGCTACCAGTAGTGGAGCGATTAAAATCAGGGATGCGCAAGAGCTCAGAATTGGAAGAGTGCTGATGTCTCAGAGGGTTTTGGGGCTGGAGGAGATTACAGAGTTAAGGAGGGGCGAGGCCATGGAGGGATTTGAAAACAAGGACAAGAATTTTAAAATCGAGGCGTTGCTTAACCAGTGTAGGTCAACGAGCACAGGGGTGAAGGGTGAGCGGGACTTGGTGTGAGTTAGGACACAGGCAGCAGAGTTTCGGATCACCTCAAGTTTACTGATGGTAGAATATGGGAGGCCAGCCAGAAGTGCATTGGGATATTCGAGTCTAGAGGTAACAAATGCACAAATGAGGTTTCAGAAGCAGATGAGCTGAGTAAGGTTCTGGAGGTGGAAATAAGTGGTCTTGGTGATGGTGCGGTTATGTGGTCAGAAGCTCGTCTCGGGGTCAAATATAACACCAAGGCTGTGAACAGTCTGGTTCAGCCTCAAAAAGTTGCCAGGGAGAGGAATTGCGTCGGTGACTAGGAAACGGAGTTTGTGGCAGGGACCGAAGACAATGGCTTCGATCACCCCAATATTTAATTGGAGGAAATTTCTGTTCATCCAATGCTGGATGTCAGACAAGCAGTGTGACAATTTAGAGACAGTGGAGGGGTCAAGAGAGGTGGTGGTGAGGTAGAGCTGGATGTTGTCAGTGTACATGTGGAAACTGACGCTGTATTTTTGGCTGATGTCGCTGAGGGGCAACATGTAGATGAGAAATAGGAGGAGGCCAAGGATAGATACTTGGGGGACACCAGAGGTAACAGTATGGGAGCAGACAAGAGAAGCCATTGCAGGTGATTCTCTGGCTACGATTAGATAAGAATGGAACCAGGCGAGTGCAGTCCCAAGCAGTTGGACGATGGTGGAGAGGCATTGGAGGAGGATGGAGTGGTCAACCGTGTTAAAGGCTGCAGACAAGTCAAAAAGGACGAGGAGGGATAGTTTATCTTTGCCACAATTACATAGGACTTTGATCAGAGCCGTTTCGGTACTGTGGTATGGGCGGAGACCCGATTGGAGGGATTCAAGCATGGAGGTGACAGCATGTTCAAGGAGAGGAAAGGGAGGTTGAAGATGGGGACGTAGTTTGCAAGAATGGAGGAGGTCAAGGTTTTTTTGAGGAGCTGGGTGATGACGGCAGGTTTGAAGGAGAGGGGGACTGTACCAAGAAGTTAACAATATCAGCTAACATGGGAGCCAGGAAGGGAAATTGGGTGGTCAGCAGTTCAGTGAGGGAGCAGGAAATTCATCTCATGGGCAAGATGAGCTCAGAGAGGGCATAAGGGGAGATCGGAGAGAAGCTGGAGAAAGATGCAAGTTCAGGGCTAGAACTGGGGGGATCGCTAGAGGAAGTTTGGTCCGGTGTGCTGACGAAAGGGAGGGAAGTGGCAGAGGCAGCTGATCAGTTGGTCTCAATCTTAATAACAAAGAAGTCCATGAGCTCCTCACACTTGTTGGAGGTGAGGATGGATGAGACAGGGAAGAGGGGTTTAAGAAGTATAGAAAAGAAGCTGGGGGTTATTGTTACATTCCAGGATGATTCTGGAATAGTGAGCAGTTTTGAGAAGTTCAATACCGTTTCCATTTTATATGAATCTACAACACAAATTAACTTCATATTCAGCATTAATTAGTGCTAATTTGGCAGCCATTCTTTGGGAAACAAGAGTTTATAAAGAGGGTCTCATTCTGTGCTTAATGTTAAAGGTGCATTATTCAAACAACATAGGAGAGTTTTGAATTGTGTTTTTCCTATAGGAACTTGCTATAATCACTGTGGACAAAATGGGAGATGTTTTCAACAATGTTGGGCACATTGTTCAAAATGAAGAAAAGCATCTAATTTGAATAACTGCTTTATTATGTTAAAAGAAAATTAAAAGGTCTAATATTTCTTTAGACATTGTGAGTTGGATCGCTTTGCTCGTGAGAGAGATGCAAAGCTTGCTACTGCAAAGCAAGTACATGCAGAACAGATTCGGGAGCTGGAGAACAACGTACGTGAACTGCAAATAAGTTTGGAGACAGTCGAAATGGAGAAACGGCGGATGGAATGGAGCCATGCAGATGCTACAAAAGAGAAAGAGGATGTCATTGAGAAGTAAGTGACATTATTATTTTTTTCCTTGATCTAGTCGATCTCTCATGGCATTGCACATAAGGAGTTAGGACAAGTACAGTATTCAGGTGGGGGAATAATTGGACCCAGGCAGAGGAGAGGGTAGGTTCAGGAAAGAAGGAGAGATGAGGAGGATGGTGGTGGAGACTGGAGAGAATGGGTATTGCTAAGTATGGAAGAACTCCACAAGACTGAGTACTGTGAGCTAAAACTGATGTGACCTTAGTCTCTTTAATACAACTCCAGAGTGCCTAAGCAGCATGACAGACAATCTTTTATACTCCCTTGCACGAGGTGTGTAGGTGACCCTTGGGCCTCCAACAGTTGCACCCTCTGGTGGCAAGTCTTACACAGTTACAATGTTTACATACATAACATCACTCCCCCTCCGAAAGTCTTTGATACAAATTATTTACAAGTTGTGACGATCCGGGGCCCTACGCTCCCTGGTTGATCGTCTGAGTTCAGACTCTGGCATAGGTGAGTTGGTCGGACCATTGCTGCACTGCGGCGCGGTTGGTCTGACAGGACTGTTGGGAATGGTGGGTTCATCCTCTTGATTGATAGCGAGGTCGATTGCTGGTTGGGTGTGTGTTGGTGGATCGATGATGGTGATGTCCTCTTCAGGTTGTTCCTAGTTGTTGATGAACCGCAGTTTGGTCTGATCCAAATGCTTTCTGCACGTTTATCCATTCAGTAGTTTGACTATAAATACTCTATTCCAATCCTTGGCCAAGACAGTGCCAGCAACTTATTTAGGACCATGACCGTAACTCAGGACAAACACAGGATCATTAACATCAATGTCACGCGATACAGCCGCGCGATCGTGGTACATGTTTTGCCGGTGACGCCGGGTTTCCACATGATCATTTAGATCTGGGTGGACTAGGGAGAGCCTGGTTTTGAGTGTTCTCTTAATTAACAATTCCGCAGGGGGAACCCCAGTGAGTGAGTGGGGTCGTGTCCGGTAGCTGAGCAGAACCCGAGATAAGTGGGTCTGCAAGGAGCCTTCCGTCACGCGTTTCAAGCTCTGCTTGATAGTTTGGATTGCCCGTTCCGCTTGACCGTTGGATGCGAGCTTAAACAGGGCAGACCTGACATGCTTGATGCCATTGCGGGTCATAAACTCGTTGAATTCCGAGTTGGTGAAACACGCTCCATTGTCACTGACAAGGACATCGGGCAAGTCATGGGTGGCGAACATAGCCTGGAGGCTTTCAATAGTGGCAGTGGATGTGCTGGATGACATGATTATGCATTAAATCCATTTAGAATATGCGTCCACTACAACTAAAAACATCTTTCCGAGAAAGGGGCCAGCAAAATCTATGTAGATCCTGGACCACGGTTTGGAGGGGCATGACCACAGACTCAATGGAGCCTCCCTTGGTGCCTTGCTCAGTTGTGAGCACGTGTTGCACTGGTGTACGTATGACTCTAAGGCTGAGTCAATGCCGAGCCACCAAACATGAGACCTGGCTATAACCTTCATCATGACAGTGCCTGGGTGGGTATTGTGTAGGTCGCGAATAAACGTTTCCCTGCCTTTTTTTGGCACAATCACGCAATTATCCCATAAAAGACAATCTGACTGGATGGACATTTCATCTTTGCGTCGGTGAAATGGCTTAATTTCATCTTGCATCACCCCGGGAATGGCCAACCAGCTCCCATTAAGGACCAAACTTTTTACAAGTGATAACACAGGATCCTGGTTGGTCGAGGTCCTGATCTGGCGAGCAGTGACAGGTGATCCCTCGCTCTCAAAAGCATCCATCACCAGAAGCAAGTCTGCAGGCTGCACCATTTCCACCCCGGTAGTGGGCAATGGTAGCCGACTGAGGGCATCAGCACAGTTCTCCGTGCCTGGTCTGTGGTGGATAACATAGTCATAGGCGGACAATATTAGTGCTCATCTTTAGATGCGGGACGAAGCATTGGTGTTTATACCTTTGCTTTCTGAAAACAGCGAATTGAGCAGATTCTGGTCGGTTTCAAGCTCAAACCGAAGTCCAAATAGATATTGGTGCATTTTCTTAATCCCATATACACATGCTCACGCCTCTTTCTCGACTATACTGTTCCTCTAGAAGATGGCAGCAGCCGAGTGAATCCCAAAAGGGCACCTGTGGTATATAAACAGTACTTTGTGCGTGTTGATGCAAGTCACTCTTTTTGAAGATTCAGCCAGTTCCTATGTCATGTAGGCGGAGGTTAGGTCCAACTTAGTGAACGACTCCCCCCCCCCTCCCCCCACTAACGTTGCAAACAGGTCTTCCGCCTTGGGTAGTGGGTACTGGTCCTGTAACGAGACTCTGTTGATCGTTACCTTGTGGTCTCTGCAGATTCTGATCATGCCATCGCTTTTCAACACCGGAACAATCGGACTAGCCCACTCATTGAATTCGACTGGCGATATGATTCCCTCTCGTTGAAGTCTGTCCAGTTCGATCTCGACTTTCTCCCTCATCATATATGGAACCGCTCGAGCCTTGTGATGAACGGGCCTTGCATCGGGGATGAGATGGATCTGCACCTTTGAAGTTGCCGATGCCTGGTTCAAATAGCGACGGAAATTTGCTCAGCACTTGGGCGCACGAGGCATCATCCACTGAAGATAGTGCTTCGATGTCGTCCCAGTTCCATCGAATCTTTCCCAGCCAGCTTCTGCTGAATAGCGTTGGGCCATCGCCTGGTACAATCCACAGTAATAAATCATGCACACCTCCATCGTACGATACCTTAACTGCCGCACTGCCAATGACTGGTATGAGCTCTTTGGTATCGGTGCACAGCTTTGTCTGAATCGGGCTCAGTTTGGGCCTTTGTGCCTTGTTGCCCCACAGTTTCTCAAAAACCTCTAGCTCATAATTGACTGACTCACCCCCGTATCCAACTCCATTGATATCGGAATACCGTTCAGTTTGACTTTCAGCATAATAAGAGGGCTCTTGGTGGTGAAGGTGTGTACCCTATACACTTCTTCCTCGGTTTGAGTTGCCTCTCTTGTTTGTTCTGCATGATCCACGCCGGATCGATCATTCTCTGCCGACACTGCCATGTGGTGAGTTGCAGCACTCTTGCACATTCGCTGGAGGTGCCCCATTGTTTCGCAGCCTTTGCACACGTAGTGCTTGAATCGACATTGATGGGCTCGATGATTACCCCCGCAGCGCCAACATGATACTAATGGATTTGCATTCACACCCAATGGCGGACTCTGAGTTATCCTAGGTCTTGCAACTGCAGATGTGTAGGCTTTGCCATATGCAGTTCTGCCTGCTAGCGACGTTATTTTATGCACAGTACTTGCCGGTGAGCTTCGATGCTGGGAAGATATCTGTCTGGTATTATCGCTCGTGGTTATGAATGCCTGGGCTTGCTAAGGTCTAGGGATTCGGCAGACAGCAGCTTGCGAAGAATGACCTCGTGGCCGATGCCAAGCACAAAAAAGTCCGCAGCATTTCCCCCAAAAATCCAGCAAATTCTTAAGTTTCCGCAAGGCGTCTCAGGTCGGCGACATAACTCGCTACGGCTCTCGGTGCGGTGGTGCATGTAGAAGCGATACCTGTCCATCACGACGCTCTCCTTCAGCTTGAGGTGTTCCCGAACCAGCATACAAAACTCTGTATATGTCTTCTCTGTTGATTTCTCCGGTGCTAGCAGATTCTTGATGAGGCCGTATATTGTGGACCCACACACGGTGAGGAGAATTGCCCTGTGCTTGATCGCTGTCTCGTCCCCATCTAGCTCGTTGGCCACGAAGAACTGGTCGAGACGCTGAACAAAGACTTCCCAATCGTCGCCCTCTACAAATCTCTCTAAAATACCAACGGCAACCATGACCGTGTGAAAGTTCGTAATCTGTTATTCGTCACCAATTGTTAAGTATGGAAGAACTCCTCAAGACTGGGTACTGTGAGCTAAAACTGATGTGACCTTAATCTCTTTAATACAACTCCAGAGTGCCTAAGTAGCATGGCAAACAACCTTTTATACTCCCTTGCACGAGGTGTGCAGGTGACTCTTGGGCCTCCAACAGTTCCGCCCTCTGGTGGCAAGTCTTGTACAGTTACAATGCTTATATACATAACAGGTATAAGGAAGACGGACGGGGGAGGGGTGGGATAGATGGGGCATGGGAAGAACAAAGGTAGGGAAATGATCACCTCGGAGAAGAGCTGCCCAGACCTTCTGTATCACCACAACATGACATTTCAGTTAGGGAGGAGAGGGTTTGATGTAGGTTAAACTTTGCCTTCCCCTTTTAGAGAAAGAAATACAATTTAAAACCCTACCATTACAGACACGTCTAATGTGTGAGACACTAGGTTAGGCTTGATATTAAAAACGAGTTGACTATTTGTACTAATGCTTTCTGCGCATGTGTCCTCCCGACTCCGTCTGCCTCCCCGCAACCTCCCCGACGCCTCACGCCAGAAACCAGAACCGGAAGTGGGACCCCGAACACATTCATTCTGAACTGATCACGTTGTCCAATTGGGCCGCCAGCCTCCTAAGCCTCCCGCTGAGCCCCGAGCCTCCCGCTGAGCCTCCGACCATATTAACCATGTTTGGAAAGTTTGTAAAATTCAACTTGATTGTTTTTTATTGTCAATAAATTTCATTAAATTTTTTACATTATTTCCATGTCATTTGGGTCAGTGGCTATTGCCAGCTACTAGGGCTTTGGGTTAAGGGACTTTGGCTGGGGGAGGCAGCACTTGCTCTGGAGTAAGGCACTTCGGATGGGGGAGGCAGCACTTGCGCTGGGGTAAGGGACTTTGGCTGGAACTTGGTGGCTTTTGCGGGATTGTTCGAGATGTGTCCTTTTTTGGTTTCTGAAGTCAGAATGGATTAAATTGCAATTTGCTTAGTCAGTCACATCTTAGGCTGGGCAGTTTCATTTGCACATTCCAGAGAAACTTCAGGGTGTGACTTATCCTCCAAGGGGACCAATCAGCAATAGGTTATGTGATAATGGAGAGCCAATCAGAGAAATGGTGGTCATTTTGTTAATACAAATAGACACATCCTATTAAAAACTATTGCAGTACCACCTGCAGGCCTAACTATTACTACAGGCAGTATAATGGGTTTGCCCATATGGGAATGGTTACCATGAAAGTTTTCAGTGAAATGCACAGCCCATGTACAGAATTTAATACATAACTATAATCTTCTGTTGCATGTGGGCAGTCAAGACCATTTTGAATTTTTCAGTTAAAGCAGGGTTAGAGGGTGGGGGCTAATGGAATCGCTGTGGGGGAGTAGAGAGAGGAATAGACGGAGGAGAAGAAGGTAATAGGAGGTCGGGAAGCGGGGAAAGGAGAGGCAGCCGGGAGGGGAAAAGAGAGGAAGACAGGAGATGAGGAGAGTGGGACATGAGGGGAGGGAGGAGAGAGTAGGAAAAGAAAAGAGGAGAGGGGACATGGAAGGGAGAGCTTAAGGCAAGGGAATTCAGATCAGCAGGGGTTGAGGGATTGGGGCATGAAACAGCGGGGGAGAAGAAATGCAGTCAGTGGCGGGTGGGGTTGCTGCAGATGAGAAATGCAGTTGAGGAGGTATGTTACTGTAAAAGGGGAAATGAAGCAGGAATGGGGTGGCCTGTGAGGGGGAATTGGCAGCCAGTGGGTGGGTTGGAAGATGCATCCAGCAGGCGGGGGCGGGGGGGTTGGTCAAAATCTTATTGATCAAGGGAGGATTGAAATTTGGTTCGGGGGAGGAAGCCGAACTCTTGCTCATCAAGGGGTGGGGTTGGTAATGTCACGGTCACAGCGGTAGCCACAGGTTAAATACAATCTTGAGATGACTCAACATTTTTTATATATATATATGTTTTCTGCAGTTACAGAATTTTACAACACATGCTTCAATTTGGCCCATCTTGTCTGTGCTGGCTCTCTCACAGAGCTACCAATTCGCTGGCCTTTGTTTCTAAATTACCTATAATTTTCCCTTTTCAAATATTCATCCACTTGCCTTTTAAAAACTATTATGGATTTTACTTCCATCACTGTTTTTTGTAGGACATTCACTTACTCCTTTAAAACTTTTAGCATTGTACACAAGATCTCACAAGCCGCACTTAGATGAATTACCAATTTTTGATGCTGTTGGTTGCAAAAGTACATCAGGAGAATTTCCTTGCCTTGAATGGTGGCATCCAGCTAAACCATTTGTAAGATTTCTAAATCTCTGGCATTAAATTTGACAGCGAGACAATTCTTTTAAAACAATTGGAATAGTTTATTTTAAAAAAAACACATACACACATGCACATCCACCTTAGTTACAACAGATACAATGAGGTTATAATAAAGAGTGATACACGTTGCTTCCCTTTGGTTGGCTGGTTCAGGAAAGAGAGGAAAGTCTTTTGCTGAGTTCTTTTAAACCTCTCAAAGCCATCGTCCCTCCGAAAGCCTCGCAATTGGACCTTGGTTCCAGGGCAGTTCCTTATTGGCTCTCCTCCCTCATGTGGCTGTCTGGCCTGGCTCAGCCATCTCTTGATTAATTTAAATGGCTTTCCAATACACAAAACCCATGTGGCAGCTCTGTGGGCTTTCATTTTGTTTCTTTCAAAACTCAGCCCACGTTGGCAAACTGTGGGCTTTCATTTTGTTTCAACACAAACAGGCCTTTCTGTATAACCTACACTTTTAACATTTCTACATACACAGAAACAATTTTAATCATTAATAAACACGTTTATTCTTACAAACTGGACAAGCAGTTTAACATCTTATCTGAAGGATGGCACCTTTAACAGTGCAGCACTCCCTCAGTATTGCAGTGGAGTGTCAACCATAATTATGTGCTCAGATCCTAAATTGGGACTTGAACTCACAACCTTATAACTCAAAGATGGGGGTTCTACCAACTGAGCCAAGCTAACAATTACTCACCAGTTTGTAATTTTGAAAAGTGTCTATCACCACCTTAACATAAGAATGTTTAGGAATAGGGAAAGGTTATTAAGCCCAATGAGCCCAGTCAAGATTGTCACGTCACAGAAAATGAGCACATAATGCATGATGAAGTTAATATGCTGTTTGCCACAACTGCCTGCATAGAAACACAGAGATAACATGACAATATAAGAATACATGAGGATCATCATGACAGTAGGTACATGCATCACTGGAATTACTGCTGGGGTTCTCCAGCAGAAGATTGGTAGAAGCTCTGGATGTAAATGGCTAAAAACTGCTATTTCTGGAGTTTTTGTGGACGTTAAGTGAAAGAACCTTGCGAGAATTCTCTCCATCGTGTCCCTACACCCATCATACAGACCTGAACAGTATACTAGCATTTAACTACTAGCACTTTATGAGATAAAGATTTGAAGAGACAAGTAAGTACCCAAAATAAGCAAAAGGATTGAAAAAATGAGGAGCCTAGTAAAATAAATTGTAGCTTAATAAGAGTTAGTGTCTAGCTGCACAAGGAGTAGTTGTGGCAGAGACAATTGTAGCTTTTAAGGGAAAACTGGATAACTATTTGAATTAGAATAAGATACAGGGGAGAGAACATAACAGTGGGGTTAGTTTTAGATTGCTCTAGCAAAATGCAGGCACAGACATTATGAGCTGAATTGCCTCCTCTTGTGCTGTAAGCTTCCATGGTTCTATATCCCTGACAAAAATGATGCAAAAAAACACCAGCACAGTGGTTGTATTCATTATGTATTACAGGTATCGCATTGCATGTAGAAAACCCTTGGGTAATGCTATACCTAGGGTGAATCTTATGATCACTCTGAAACAATCTGCATGGGCAACTTATAATTCCAAAAAATAATTCGGACTCAGTAGAACAGGATTTACAGTCCTTGATGGGAGTCTTGCGTTGCATTCTCGCATTGCCGAAAGCGCAGTCCTGACTTTGGAAAACAGACTTATAATGTAGATAAGACAATTATGGTGGCACTAGGTGTCAAGATGTGTTTTCTCCTCTGTTGCCAGTGATATACCACGACCAGTTTTGCATTGAAGCCCTGTACAGACATCACAGAAGGTCTGCCAAAAACTTAAAGTTTCAAATTTGGTGCAATGAAATGCAGACAGCTTTGTGAATAGGACAGGAGCTAGATCCTGGCCAGCATCCAGAATAAGCAGAATGCCTCTTTGAAGCTTTAGATAGGGTATGCTTAAATGAGGTTCGATAAAGAACAGAGAGGATCATTTAGAGCGAATGTTTATCAGATGAAATATTTGAAACTTAGAAATAGTCATTGCTCCTTTAGCCACATTGTCCGCATGCCTGACACAAGACTTCCAAAGTAAGCGCTCTACTCGGAACTCCTACGCGGCAAGCGTGCCCCAGGTGGGCAGTGGAAACGTTTCAAGGACACTCTCAAAGCCTCTTTGATAAAGTGCAACATCCCCACCGACACCTGGGAATCCCTGACCGCCCTAAGTGGAGGAAGAGCATCCGGGAGCCGCTGAGCACCTCAAGTCTTGTCGCAAAGAGCATGCAGAAAACAAGCGCAGGCAGCGGAAGGAGCGTGCGGCAAACCAGACTCCTCACCCACCCTTTCCTTCAACGACTGTCTGCCCCACCTGTACAGAGACTAATTCCTGTATTGGACTGTACAGTCACCCGAGAACTCACTTTGAGTGGAAGCAAGTCTTCCTCGATTTCAAGGGACTGCCCATGATGAACCACAACTGTGTCTATTGGTGCGACCTACCAAGGATTGTAATGCCAATTACAATGTGGACTATATTCCTAATACCGTAAAATCCTGTTGATGGGTATCCTATTAATAGAATCATCAGTTTAAATAGAGCAGTTGCCCAGGCATGGTTTGGTTCTACATGCATTCTACAGAAATTGCTTCATAGGAATGATTAGAATAGAAGAGGCATTCTATTCTTTCCAGGAGAGTTTTTCAATAATTGGTTTCTATTGTGTAATGTATAGTTTAATGTTCTTTCAACCAATGTTTCTCGCATCTTCACTTTGTCTGTGCAGCACTACATTTTGACGGCTGCAGAATAGTGTTTGGATCTCCTGTTCCTTCAACTAATTTTTTTGAATATAATTAAATGTATTGAATTATACCCATTTCTGATATGCACAACTGGCATAGTATCTAAGATACACACTGTGCATTAATTGAACAAAAGGTCATTTCCATTGTTTTTCCAAAGTGCATGTAAATGCTGCCCAAGTGACATTTATTTTGTTTATTCTTCCTAAGTCCAACAGTTTCCACATACTACAGGAATTAGCCTATACCGTCAGTTGCGAAGATTGTGAGGGGCACTCTCCCCTTTCAGACTTTTTTTCTCCCCTCTTTTGAATATGTAAGCTTCTTGCTGGGTTACAGTTCTATAAATATTATCTGCCCTTTGGCACCTTGCCCAAAAGTGAGTGGCCTTTATTTAAACATGAACAGCCATGGTTAGTGTTGGTTCGATATTTGACTTTGAGAGCCATAATAGCCAAGCCTGCTCACGTCCTCACCTGGGATCCATTGTCACGCACTTCCAGCAAGGTTTGCTGGTTAGCACTCACGAGCAATGTCCCCACGAAGCTGTGTGCCTACGCAGCGATCTGGAAGTCCCGCGCACATATTGAAGAAACTGCATGTGCGAAAATTTGAATGACCGCGCAGCCAATTAAAGGGCCCGCGGAGGGAGGAAAAAAAATTCGAGGGAACTTTGGTCATGAGTGGGAATTCTGGGTGATTGTTCCCTCTCCCTTACCCATGAGCACGCAGACCAATTGTAAAGCCTCTACCACCATCCTGGCTGAGAACAATTAACTCGACACAGATTGGGGATCAAGTCTGGTACTCTTCCAATCTTTATGGCTGAACGACTTACTGGATAAATTCACTGACCCATCAAAGCAGCCATTAAGATGTTTTCAGCTAAGAACCTTGCCTGCTTGTTCCATTCTGCATTGTATCAAACCATGAATTGGTACTGTAATTACTTTCCTCTGTTGTTGACCGTTAGACAGCAATACTGTTCCCACATGATTAATAGTTTATTTAAGTAGTTGTTTCACCATGTTTTTTGTAATTTATTTAGGTTTGTGTTACAGAATTTTCCAAAAGCAAATTTTTCCCAAATTCTGTATGGCCTTTAAGCAATGGTTCATTTGGTTGAATTGTTTTTTTTTAAATCTAAAGATTTTGGTGAGTATAAAGTAGCAGCACCAGATCTCTGTGCTGGCTAAATGCTGGTCCCGAAACAAAGGAAAGGAACAAAGCTCATCCCTCCAGGTGGCTCCTCCATATTTATTCAACATGACACTTTGCCCGTATACATTTAAGACCCTAAAACAGCCTTCTGTAGCCTACACGAGGGCATCACCACATCCATTTAGCCCATGAAATCTGTTGAGGTTACTCTTTAAAATTTGAGTGAGGAGCCAAAAAATTTGGAATCATATCAAGGACCTTGTGCTAAGAAGCATATTTGGTAAAGTCACCGATTTGCTCAGGCAGCTGTGACAGGTTAGAAAAAGGAATTTTACTTTGTTAGCCCAAAGTGTCAGTCGAAAGCCTGGAATTAAGCCAACTGAATAAACTTCACAGAAAGAAATTCAAACTGCTCTTTGTCTCAATTATCTAGGCAGTCTGTCCAGAGGAGCAGCTAGCTGCCTTCAGACAGCTTTGTTGATGCTTACTTTCAAATCGCCTTTGGACAACAGAATCAAAATCTCCTGGGGTTCTAATTTCAGGGAAAGATCGACCAGTAGAGATTTCCATTGGCCCTACATCTGTCCTTACAATTTTCACAAAATGCTTGTTTGTGTTGCAGGCCATTCACAGCTGCAATTTTTCACATTGGCTTGAAAGAGCAGTTTGCCTGAAGGCTGCTCAGGGAGCAAAACAACATGTTTTCTCTATCTTTCAGTTTTTGGTCTGATGGCAGTCATTTTTTGAGACCTCTGCTACTTAATTTCTTCTCCTAATTGTCTTCAAATGAATCACTCCAATTCTTAATATCTCTGTTAATGCGAAAATAGATTGAGCTGCAGCTCAGGAGATGTGATGGTCCCAGGAACAATGAGCAAGTTGAGGCTTTCAGCTCCTTCTTTACAACAACAACTTGTATTTATATAGCACCTTTAACGTAGTGAAATGTCCCAAGGCGTATTATGTGATAGGAGTATTATGTGATAGAAATTTGACACTGAGCTGCATACATAGAAATTAGCACAGGTGGTCAAAGAGGTATGTTTTAACGAGCGTCTTGAAGGAGGAAAGAGAGGTAGCGAAGCGGAGAGGTTTAGGCAAGGAGTTCCAGAGCTTGGGGCCTAGGCAACAGAAGGCACGCCCACCAATGGTTGAGCGATTATAATCAGGGATGTTCAAGGGCAGAATTAGAGGACAACAGACATCTTGGGGGGGTTGTGGGGCTGGAGGAGATTACTGAGAAAGGAAGGGACGAGGCCATGGAGGGATTTGAAAATAAGGATGAGAATTTTGAAATTGAGGCGTTGCTTTACCGGAAGCCAATGTACGTCAGCGAGCACAGGGGTGATGGGTGAACGGGACTTGCTACAAATTAGGACACAGGCAGCCGAGTTTTGGATCACCACTAGTTTATGTAGGGTAGAATGTGGGAGGACAGCCAGGAGTGCACTGGAATAGTCAAATCTAAAAGGTAACAAAGGCATGGATGAGGCTTTCAGCAGCGGATGAGCTGAGGCAAGGGCGGAGACGAGCGATGTTACAGAGGTGGAAAAAGGCGTCTTAGTTATGCTGCGGATATGTGGTCGAAAGCTCATTTCAGGGTCAAATATGACACCAAGGTTGCGAACATTCTGGTTCAGCCTCAGATAGGAGTTGGGGAGATGGATGGAGTCAGTGTCAAGGGAACGGAGTTTGTGGCGGGGACCGAAAACAATGGCTTTGGTCTTCCCAATATTCAATTGGAGAAAATCTCTGCTCATCCAGAACTGGATGTCAGATTAGCAGTCTGACAATTTAGAGACCATGGAGGGGTCGAGAGAAGTGGTATTGAGGTAGAGCTGCATACATGTGGAAACTGACGCTGTGTTTTCAGATGATGTCGCCAAGGGGCAACATGTAGATGAGAAATAGAAGGAGGCCAAGGATAGATCTTTGGGGAACACCAGAGGTAACGATGCGGGAGTGGGAAGAGAAACCATTACAGGTGATTCTCTAGCTACGATTAGATAGATAAGAATGCAACCAGGCAGGTGGAATCCAACCCAGCTGGACGACGGTGGAGAGGAGTTGGAGATGGATAGAGTGGTCAACCGTGTCAAAGGCCGCATTACAAGTCCAGAAGGATGAGGAGGGATAGTTTGCCTTTGTCACAGTCACAAAGGATGCCATTTGTGACTTTGATGAGAGCCGTTTCGGTACTGTGGCAGGCTTGGAAACTGGATTGAAGGGATTCAAACATGAAATTGCGGGAGAGTTGGGCATGGATTTGGAAGGCTACAACATGTTCAAGGACTTTGAAGAGGAAAGGGAGGTTGGAGATGGGATGGTAGTTTGCAAGAACAGAGGATTCGAGGGTTGTTTTTTTGAGGAGAGGGGTGATGACAGCAGATTTGAGGGAGAGGGGGACAGCACCAGAGGAGAGCGAACCATTAACAATGTCAACTAATATTGGAGCCAGAAAAGGATGTTGGGTGGTCAGCAGTTTGGTGGGAATAGGGTCAAGGGAGCAGGAAGTGGGTCTCGTGCACAGGATGAGCTCAGAAGGGTCATGAGGGGAGATCGGCGAGGAACTGGAGAAAGATGTGAGGTCAGGGCTAGGGCAGGGAGCTTCCTTAGAGGAAGTTTGGCCCGGTGGGCTAGGGGAAGGAAGGGCTGTGGCAGCTGAATGGATGGTCTCAGTCTTAGAGTCAAAGAAGTCTATGAGCGGCCTCATACTTATTGTCAGAGGTGAGGGTGGAGACTGGGGAGAGGGGTTCACAGTTAGCAGTGGAGAATAGAAGCCTTGGTTTATCTTTACATTCCAGAATGATTCTATGTCAGATGCATCTCTGACAGATATGGGGAGAGCAGACTGGAGCTCGCGTGCAGGTATCTGGAGTTCATGGGTCTACATGGTATAAATTGACTCAAACATTGAACTCTAAATTTAAACCTAATAAACTTTGAGACTCTAATTCAAAACAAAGTGCATTTCTGGATGCACAACCCCATAATAATCCTTTACATCAATCCTTTATAGTACGTTGTGGAACCAACCAGGGAGCAGACTGTTTTAGATCTGGTAATGTGTAATGAGACTGGATTATTTAATGATCTCATAGTAAAGGATCCTCTTGGGAAGAGTGATCATAGCATGGTAGAATTTCAAATTCAGTTTAAGGGTGAGAAAGCTAGGTCTCAAACTAGTGTCTTGAACTTAAATAAAAGAAATTACAAAGATATGAAGGCAGAGTTGGCTAAAGTGGACTGGGAAAATAGATTAAAGGGTAAGACGGCAGATAAGCAGTGGCAAACATTTAAGGAGATATTTCATAACTCTCAGCAAATTTATATTCCAGTGAGAAAGAAAGGCTCTAAGAGAAGGATCAACCATCCCTGGCTAACTAAGGAAGTAAAGGATGGTATCAAATTAAAAATAAAAGCACACAATATTGCGAAGAATAGTGGAAGGCCAGAGGATTAGGAAATTTTTAGAAAGCCGCAAAAGACGACTAAAAAAATAAAGAGAGAGAAGATAGTTTTTGAGAGTATAGTAGCAAGAGATATAAAAACAGACAGTAAGAGCTTCTACAGGTATATAAAAAGGAAGAGAGTAGTTAAAGTAAACATTGGTCCCTTAGGGGATGAGATTGGGGAATTAATAATGAGAAACAGGGAAATGGCAGAGACTTTGAACAAATATTTTGTATCGGTCTTCACGGTAGAAGACACTAAAAGCATCCCAAAAATTGATAATCAAGGGGCTATTGGGAACGGAGAACTTAAAACAATCACTATCACAAGAGAAAAAGTACTAGGCAAACTAATGGAACTAAAGGTGGACAAAGTCCCCTAGACCTGATGACCTGCATCCTAGGGTCTTAAAAGAAGTGGCTGCAGAGATAGTGGATGCATTGGTTGTAATCTGCCAAAATTCCCTGGATTCTAGAGAGGTCCCAGCAGACTGGAAAACCGCAAATGTAACACCCCTATTTAAGAAAGGATGGAGACAGAAAGCAGGAAACTATAGACCAGTTACTCGAATATCTGTCATTGGGAAAATGCTGGAGTCCATTATTGAGGAAGTAGTAGCAGGACATTTTAAAAAAATCATAACACAGAGTCAGCATGGTTTTATGAAAGGGAAATCATGTTTGGTAAATTTGCAAGAGTTCTTTGAGGATGTAACGAGCAGGGTGGATAAAGGGGAACCAGTATATGTCGTGTGTTTGGATTCTGGAGAGGCATTTGATAAGGTACCACACAAAAGGTTTCTGCACAAGATAAGAGCTCAAGGGGTTGGGGGGTAATATATTAGCATGGATAGAAAACAGAGAGTCGGGATAGTTGGATCATTTTCAGATTGGCAAACTGTAACTAGTGGGGTGGCACAAGGATCAGTGCTGCCGCCCAACTATTTACAATCTATATTAATGTAGCCAAATTTGCCGATGATGCAAAGATAAGTGAGAAAGCAAGTTGGAGGACACAAAGAATCTGCAAAGGAATATAGATAGGCTAAGTGAGTGGGCAAACATTTGGCAGAAGAAGTATAATGTGGGAAAATGTGAGGTTATCCACTTTGGTAGGAAAAATAAAGCAAATTATTCTTTAAATGGGGAGAAATTACAAAATGCTGCAGTACAGAGGGATCTGGGGGTCCTTCCTTGTACATGAAACACAAAAAGTTAGCATGCAGTTACAGCAAGTAATTAGGAAGGCAAATTGAATGTTGGCCTTTATTGCAAAGGGGATGGAGTATAAAAGTAGGTAAGTCCTGCTGCAACTGTACATGAGATCACACCTAGGAGTACTGTGTAAAATTTTTGTCTCCTTATTTAAGGAGGGATATACTTGCATTGGAGGCAGTTCAGAGAAGGTTCACGAAGTTGATTCCTGAGATGAAGGATTTGTCATGAAGAAAGTTGAGCAGGTTGGGCCTATACTCTTTGGAGTTTAGAAGAATGAGAGGTGATCTTATTGAAACGTATATTCAAAAAGGAGTTAGATGAGGTCCTTACTACTAGGGGGATCAAGGGGTATGGCGAGAAAGCAGGAATGGGGTACTGAAGTTGAATGTTCAGCCATGAACTCATTGAATGGCGGTGCAGGCTAGAAGGGCCGAATGGCCTACTCCTGCACCTATTTTCTATGTTTCTATAAATTTCTGAGGGGGCTTGACAAGGTAGATACAGAGAGGATGTTTCCACTTGTGAGGGAATCTGGAACTAGGGAGCTTAGTTTCAGAATAAGTGGTCGCCAATTTAAAATGGAAATGAGGAAGAATTTCTTCTCTGAGGGTCGCGAATCTTTGGAATTCTCTACCTCAGAGAGCTGTGAAGGCTGGGTCATTGAGTATATTTAAGGTGGAGATGGACAGATTTTTGAACGATAAGGGAGTCAAGGGTTATGGGGAGCAGACAGGGAAGTGGATTTGAGGCCAAGATCAGAACAGCCATGACCTTATTGAATGGTAGAGCAGGCTCAAGGGGCCAAGTAGCCTACTCCTGCTCCTATTTCTTATGTTCTCGTGTATGAACAAATGTAACTTTCAAACTTTTATTGTAATTTTCTCCAGAATGATTGCGTGGGTAACACCAATGACCAATGTGAGTTAATGTGTACTTTTTCAAAAAAATTCAGAGGGAGAATGTAATTGTAATACTGATCATATCCTCCAATGTTCTTCAGTTGTTTTATGCCACTTCTTATTGCACACCATCGCCTTTGATTGTCAAGTCAAATTCAGATACAGTAGGCTTTTGTTTAATAGCTTGGCTATTGAACAAAAGCAGGCTCCTACTTTGATGGACACATAGTCAGATAACATGCCTACATTTGTATATGAAGGGCCCACGTTTCCGCCCCCTGTAAAAACGGCGCACCTCATTAGAATAAAAAGGGCGCCGAAAAGTTACCTTCTAATTCTCCCCACTCCTCAGGACATCTTCGGCCTCGGTGTAGCGCAGCACAAGGGGTGGGGGGGCGGAGCCAGGTCCCGGCGCTGAAAACAGTGCCTGGACCTCTGCACATGCGCGCTAGAGTGTACGCACATGTGCAGTAGCTCCTCGCAGCCCGACTCTCTGCGACGCTGCGTGGGAGGGGTCCGAAGCATGCTTCCCCTAGCCTTGGCCGAATGGGCTCCCCGGGCATTGAAGATGTGCTTAAATAGTTATCGGGGCTCGGGCTTCCTAGAAACACCCACACCGATTATCGCTGTGATGATGATCTGTAACCGGGCAGAAAACTCGCACACAACTCCTATTGACAGACGCAGCTTGCCCGATTTAACAAGATTATGTTCTGGCTGTGAGAAAACACTCCAGGTAACTGGCTGATACGGACTCGTGACTGAAAAGCTCAGATGTGGAACCTGCCCGATATTGACGACTCTGAGCTGGACTTTGAACATTCTCTGACGACCACAGATTTCGGCAAAGTAAGGAGATGACACTTCAAGACCACATCCGTGGGGAGCGTGCCCAGACTGGGGGAGAAACGCCCTGCTTTTATTCTGTACTGGTTGGAATTCTTGCAATCTGGAAGCACCAAATTAATAAATACCTAAATTAATAAATGTCTAGGTACAAAATACGCCAATTCCAGTGCGTGCTCCAGTCGGCAAAGTCAGACTTCTAATTTTTATTACTTGATTTAATGTTCATTTATTGTTATTTAAAAATTATTATGGTTTCTATGCATCTTTATGGTTAAAAGTGAAGTGTTTTATGCTTTGTAAAATCACCTAACTTCCATCTAACTTCCCTTCCCCCCTATCTCTCGCTGCCTGCGCCTAATTTATAAAGTGTAGGCAAGGTTTTTCTGAGCATACAAAAATCTATACTTGCTCCATTCTAAGTTAGTTTGGAGTAAGTTTTCGCTGCCTAAACTTGCAAAACAGGCGTAAGTGGCTGGTAACGCCCCCTTTTGGAAAAAAAAAAATTTCTAAAATGAAACTATTCTAACTAACTAGAATTGGAGCAAATTACATGCCTAGAATTGCAATTTCTAAGATACTCCATACTAAACTAGTTGCTCCAAAAAAATAGGAGCAACTCGAGACGAAACTTGAGCCCGTAGAATGGCCACTTAGGTGAGTTACCAGCAGACTGTCTGCACCTGTGAGATAATACTCCAGTGTGATTCACAATATTAGATACCAGGGACGGGGAGTGGAAGAGAGAATTATAGAGAGAGAAAAACTGAGGGTTAGAACTATAAAATGCATATGGAAATTTCTAGATGTGTGTGAATCTGTTTGAGGTGCAGCAAATGTATACACGTGTATAGAGGATTTTATGTATGCATTATAAAGTCTTGTTCTTAGAAATCCTTACTTTTACAGACTGCGTACGAAAATCCTTAAATTTTTCTGCTTTATGGTCACATGTTCTGCCTTTTTTGTGTAGGTGTAAAAAATACCCTTCCACAAAGGCTCAGAAGGTTAATGCAACATGGAGTGTCTTCCTGCCCCATTATGACCAGCAGGTCCCAATTTCAATTCCATTTCTGTGCAGAGGTAGCTGGCATGCAGCTGAGGTGGTTTTGAGAGCCACCACAGTTATCCTCTCTGATCCTGGGCTCGGGAGGAGAAATATTAGATAGTATTTCCACTCCTGATCACTATCCAGTAACTTCTGTGGAAAAGTGTGGGTATGTTAATGTCAGATGAGGACTAGGGGAATATCTTGAAAAGACTCTAGACCAGGCTCACACATGAAGAATGGCCATTTGATTGTTGGTGCCTGTGGAATCCTGCAAGAGAAAATGAAAGTTTTTTAAAAAATTAGTTCCGATCCATTTATCACTGACTCCTTGAATTAGTAGCCTTTGATACGTTATTTGGCTCACTGCCAAATCCTTTGCTTTTAACTTGATTCTGTCAAACACATCATTTGGAGACAAGTTCTCCTAAAGAAGATAATTGTTTTGTGAGTTTCTAGAAATTCTTTTAAAAAGGACTCAATGTAATTTTTGACCAAATCTGTATTATACACAAGAGACTTAAATAAAAATCAAAAGAAGAAAAAATCTTCACTATTAAGAGTGTCCTCCTATGATATACTACTACCCACTAAAATGTCAATTTGAGTTGGGAGCCTTTGGTTGTAAATGGGAAAATTAACTTTGCAAGGAGAGAAAGGAGTTTTCTGAAACCTCTTTGTTAATTGTGACTTTGAATGCAGAGCTATACAGAGACCAGACTGACAGATGGAATAATTGTTTAGATTGCTAAGAAGCAGGCTTTTGAATAACAGAACTGTCCAGTTATTAATATATCTCAGGATGAAGTAGAATGGAAAGAGCCCTCATTTATCTTAATGAAGTTGGGCCTGTTTCTAAGTGCACTTTTTAAATAGAGATAAAACCGGGACAAAGCAATTTACAGAAAATGGTCCTATACTACTCTAATTGTTTGGAGTTGCTGCTGAATGGACACAGTGGCATATTTAATAGAGCAGCACACTGCAGCTGTTTAGCTTGTAGTGGCTTGAAGAGGGATCATTTATTTTATTTTGTAACAAGCTTGCAGAATTTTCATTTTTTTTTGTCCTCTGTTTTTCTAGGTTACGGGGAGAGTTTTCAACAGTGAAGATTGGCTGGGATAGTCACATAACACAGATCTCCAAGGAGACCGCTGCTAAGGACATTCAAATTAAAATGTTGCAGGACCAGGATTCAAAGCTGAGAGCTGAATTAGCAAGACTCAAGGAGGATGTGGAAAAGTAAGCTGCATTATAGTTCAGCTGAGAAATGGCACATCAGGCTCACTTGAAAAGATGCAGATCAATCATTGTTAAGTTATTTTTTTGGAATAAGGCCTGGAGTTTCTTAGGCCCCAAGTTTCCACATGATTTGCGCCTGATTTTTAGGAGCAACTGGTGGAGAACGGACTATCTTAGAAATCGCAATTCTCCACATTTTTTTTCTGCAGTTCTAGTCAGTTAGAACAGTTTCACTTTGGAACAGAATTTTTTCTTCAAAAGGGGGCGTGTCCGGCCACTGACGCCTGATTTCAAAGTTTCCACAGTGAAAACGTACTCCAAACTAACTTAGAATGGAGCAAGTGAAGATTTTTGTAGAACTGAAAAAACCTTGTCTACACATTAAAAAATCAGGCGCAGGTTACAAATTAGGCGTCCGGAACGAGGTGGGTGGGTGGGGGGAGGAAGGGAAGTCGTTAAATTCTATAATAAATCCTTATTTATACTTATACAAATATTATACCAATAAATCCAACCTGAATAAAAATTTATAAGACCATCTTCCTACCTGTGTGAAAGTGCTTCAGCCAGGGAGAATGCTGCAGGAAGCCTCACAAGTTGAGGCAGCCATTCCCACGGCGGGGGGGAAGAGGAGGCAGCCGTTCGTTCCCGCGGGGGGGGGGGGGGAGGAGGAAGCCGTTCGTTCCCGCGGGGGGCGGGGGGGGGAGGATGAAGCCGTTCCCAACGGCGGGCGGGGGGGGAAGGAGACAGTGAGAAGGCTGCAGGAAGCCTCAGAAGTTGAGCAGCCATTCCCGACGGCGGGCGGGGAGGCCGTCGGGAAACGGCTGCCTCAACTTTCTGAGGCTTCCTGCAGCCTTCTCACTGCTGCAAGAAGCCTCAGTGCTGATGGCAATGTGCTTTTATTAAAAAATGTTCAAAAATTAAACAGCTACAAAGAACTACAAAAATGGCCGAGTGCCAATGTTTCCTTCACACTGCGCGTCCAACGCGCACGCGCAGGGTTGCCGGCAGGAAAAAAACTAATTTAAATGGTACCCGCCCCCTCCCACTTACAAAATCGGCGCGAGTGGTAGGCTCCGCCCCCCTGGGCGCCACGCCAAGCAGACATGGAGCTGCAGGGCGCTCCAGAATCGCGCGTTATTTTTCCGGCGCTGTTTTCGCCGCGAAAAACGGGTGCCCAGCTCGGAGGGGTGCCCGTTTTGTAGCGTGTGGAAACTTGGAGCTTTATAAAGCGCCATGGGATTTGAAATTCTATTCCGTTGAGGACTTTTTAGGATGTAAACTTAAACTCTGGTTTTCTTTAAGTCCATGATTGGTGGCCCAGAAGCTCAAACAGAAGGAGTATTTAGAGTTCTCAAAATTGCCACTTGAGCACACCTGCCTTTTTTAAGAGCTCTGGATGAGGCTGCAAGATTGAGTGCCTCAGGGAGGTAAGGCGTTGCATCACAAAACCTGATTTACACCCTTGCTAACAGTTCTGGAGTGGCACTGATGCACTGCGAGAAAGTCTACAACCGAGAACATCCTGCCAATAATTGGATGTATAATCTTGAGTGGCACCACTGGGGAGAATGTGAATGTGTCATCATCATAAGCGGTCTCTCGAAACGGGGATGACTTGCTTCCACGCCAAAAAAGGATGAGTTCACAGGTGTTTTTATGAAGGACTTGAACTACATCCTGAAAGGTGGAAGATGCCTGTGCGTGGATTTTTTTTAACGTGTGGTGGCCGTTGCACATCAGCCACCACATATTGAAACATAAGATGTCTAGGGGGAGGGAGACAACTAGCTTTTCAAGTCTTCTTTGCTGTATTCTACCTTGGGTACATAATGTACAATGCTCAATACCTGCATAATGTTTACTAATCAATCCCCTGTGAGGTTGCAGATGGGGAATTAAGATCAACTATAGTCTTCAAGTGATGGGGTAAGATCACAGGGAATAACTAGGTCAGGACACGCAAGCATACTTCAGTTCCCATTTTAAAGTTGTATATTCCATTCTTATTTTAATGTACAACTATGATTTATTATTTATAATTAAATAGTAAAACAGATATTTGGGGAGCAAAGAAGTGGAGTTAGTTGGAACATTGGCATGTTTCTCCAGTATGAGCTGGAAGGTGCATGACTGAGAGATGGTACAGTGCCAGCATTGGCAGGAGAGTGTAACTACAGCATGACAGGTTTACATGGACCGTCCAAATTCAGAATTTGGACATCAGAATTTATAATGGAAAAAGTTGACAGAAAATTAGCGTGGATGTAAGATTTTAAATTACTAATTGATCGCCTGGGACAGGCTTCTGCGACAGCACCTCCCAAACCCGCGGCCTCTACCACCTAGAAGGGCAAAGCATCAGGTGCATGGGAACGTCACCACCTCCAAGTCACACACCATCTTGACTTGGAAATATATCGTCGTTCCTTCATCGTCGCTGAGTCAAAATCCTGGAACTCCCTCCTTAACAGCACTATGGGAGTGCCTTCACAACAAGGACTGCAGCAGTTCAAGAAGGCGGCTCACCACCACCTTCTCAAGGGCAATTAGGGATGGGCAGTAAATGCTGGCCTTGCCAGCCATGCCCACATCCCAGGAACAAATTTAAAAAAAATACTTTGCATAGAGAATGTTGAAACCTAATGTAGTCTTCAGCTGAACTGGTTTGGAGGACTGGCTAATAGCTGGACCAATGCTCGCAGGCATTCAGTCCCCACCTTAAAGTCATCCATTCTGTCCTTTTTTTATATTTCTATTCTAAATTTCTGTGTCCATATTTTCAATGAAAAATGCCTATGTACATTAGTCACTCTATAATTGCCCCCTTCTGTCAGTGGTGGCACTGTAGAATGGAAAAAGTTGACAGGAAGTGCGCACAGACACAAGGGAGGGGCGGGGAGAGAGGAAAGGGAGGAGGAGACGGTGAAGAAGCGAGGCTTGCATGGTGCTAACCTTGCTGTAAAACTTGTCATGCTGCTTGCCTGATGGAGGGGTTGGGGGGGCAGTGGTAATATGCTCGCAATGATGATCAATGGCAGGGCGGGCGAGTACTGGCCATTGTAATCACTGGGGGGAGGGAATAATGACCCTGCAGGAGTGATGAAGCTCAATGAGGGAGGGGGCAATGGCCTTGCAGGTCAACACGGGTCTGAGTATTAGTCATGCTGCTAACTGTGGGTTCAGCATGTTATCCGGGGAGATTTCAGTCAGGACAGAGGGGCGATGTGTGGGACGCATGCATGCCATCGTTTCAGGGTATGACTCGGGAGGCTTGACCAAGAATATATCTATCATTGACTCCTTTCCTCGCCTTCCTCACCCTCCCCATCCTACTTTTCTTCACCATCCTGTTTTCCTCTCTGACCTGCTCCCCATCCACCGACCCCAATGCCTCCATATTCCTCATCTCTCCCCACTCCCTCCTCTGCACCTATCCTCCCCATCCATCTCTCTCCCTTCCCATCTCTTGTTCTTCCCTTGCCTCTCGTCTGCATCCTCCCTCCTTCCCCGCCTAGTTTCACTTATCCCACTGTCTTCTCATCCCGCTTGACCTAAATACTGTAGAACAACTTATAAACAGCATTTTAATGGCAGCTTTAATGTATAAACATATCCCAAGGAAATTCACAGAGGCTTAACCTCTGAGGAACCACAGAGGAATGTTGGCCTTTATTGCAAGGGGGCTAGAGTATAAAAGCAGAGAATTCCTGCTGCAACTGTACAGGGCGTTGGTGAGGCCACACCTGGAGTACTGCGTACAGTTTTGGTCTCTGTATTTAAGGAAGGATGTACATGCATTGGAGGCTGTTCAAAGAAGGTTCACTAGGTTGATTCTGGAGATGAGGGGGTTGACTTATGAGGATAGGTTGAGTAGGTTGGGCCTATACACATTGGAGTTCAGAAGAATGAGAGGTGATCTTATTGAAACTTATGATAATGAGGGGGCTCAACAAGGTGAATGCAGAGAGGATATTTCCACTCAGGGGAAACTAAAACTAGGGGACATAGTCATAGAATAAGGGGCCGCCCATTTAAAACTGAGATAAGGAGAAATTTCTTCTCGGAGGGTTATAAATATATGCAATTCTCTGCCCCAGAGAGCTGTGGGCCATTGAATATATTTAAGGTGGAGATAGACAGATTTTTGAGCGATAAGGGAGTAAAGGGTTATGGGGAGCGGGCAGGGAAGTGGAGCTGAGTGCATGATCAGCCATGATCTTATTGAATGGCAGAGCAGGCTCGAGAGGCCAAATGGCCTACTCCTATTTCTTATGTTCTTAACTAAAAAGGAAAGATTAGGAGGGGTGACCAAAAGCTTGGTCAAAGAGGTGGGTTTTAAGGAGTCACTTGAAGGAGGTGGAGGCAAAAGGCTCTAGGTGGAAATTGAGCGTGCGGCTCAAACAGCTGAAAGCATGGTCGCCAGTGATAGGATAAAGAGAGGGAAATATGCACAAGCGGCTCGAGTCAGAGGAGCGGAGAGTTTATGGACGGGTTGTAGGGCTGAAGGAAATTGCAGAGATATGGAGAGGCATAGCTATTGAGAGACTTAAACACGAGGATGTGAATTTTAAATTTAAGGCCTGGGGGATTGGGAGCCAATGTAGGGTAGCAAGGGCAAGGGTGAAGGACAAGCCGTGCTTGGTACATCTTGCAACAAGTTTCAAGTTAATTCACTTGAGCAGTTCTGATGCTGTCAGATATTCACAATTGGCAGCAGATGAATTACTGTTCCACATTCAGGGCCAGCCATCAATCACAGTCTTCAATAGATTAATGGATAATTATTTTGCAAAAGTTATTATTTCTCTCATACTGAAACTGTTCTGGGTTTAGATATAAACAGCAACTTGTCCGAGCAGTAGAGAGAGAGCGAGGTCTGGAACAAATGAAAGTACAGGGAGAGTTGGATTGGCAACGACGCTGTGAGGAGCTTGAAAGAAGTCAGTACCTAAAATCAGAAGATCTTATTCAAAGCCTGAGCCAAGCCAGAGACCAGGTGAGTCACAGAAAATTGAATGCATGAGAACAGTTTTTCAGACCAGACCTCCACTTCAACATTCCATTTTGAAATATTTGAGTCCATTCCCTCAGATTATTGTTTTTGGGATGTCTAGTTTAAGTGTCAGCTCCAATTTGTATGGTTGGACGTCAATCCGTAAACGTTGCAAGCAATACCATTACGAACAAAATCAACTGGATTAAACTGTACAGTTTTTTTTCCCAGAAGTTTTCACATTTGGTTGATTCATTGTTTACAATTTTTGCAGCAATATATACTGATAGTTTGTTGTCATGGGTGTACATAGTTTGAAAGCTTTGTGTGTACATTTAATTTTCTTGCTCATTTTTCTCTCCTCATCTCCCTTCCTGATGGATCCTAGACAGATGAGACTCTCTAGTTCCTTGCAAACGTAGTTATTCATATATATAGAAGCCCCAATGGTGAGTTTTAGCAGATTATTTAATGGGAAAGCATTACAGATGAGCCCAATACTCACAGTTCTCACCTTACGTCTGTGTGCACAAACTTCCAGCAGAGGCTACTTGATAATAATTGGAACCCTAATCCTGGTTAATTTTCCCCTTCACAATCCAGAGACTTGAGTATTGATGCTACCTCTGCCTGGGTTGAGATCAGTCAACTCTGCATATACTGGGGATTGCATCGGAGATCTTCCTATTGGCTCAACTAATCACGGAATAAACACATTGAGCTATCAAGGGAGAAAGCAAGTATTTACAAGACAAAACATTTTGTCCAGGGCTCAACCTGTCTAGTGATGGTGTATGTTTCTGGTTGGTTTAGATTGTTTTCTCTCGTGCATTGAGTGGATTATTGACACTTGTACATCTCCCCTTTTGCACCATATATTTTCCTCTTTCTGCAAGGATAAGAAAATGTGGTTATCGTGAAATCTTGAAAAGGTGCTGCTGCACAGCCTGCCAGAAAAGGCCCAGGAGATGAGGCCTTGTCTGACTCGCACATGATAGGTGTTTACCCACATGTATGTTTTATCAGCTCAGCGGGGGAATACACCTCTTTGCTTTGAGGAGGAAGTATTGTGCTAGGCTGTGTCCTGTGAAGTCTTGCCTCGAGTAAGCAGACACATGGAAATGAGACTCATTTTGTGGGAATTGTGACCTAGTGGTTTCCTGCACCGCTGTCCAGATCATTGAATGTAGAACATACCCAAAATGCTCAAGCAAGTGCACCCTCCTGGCCACAGCCCCTCCACTGTACATTAGTTATCAAGGGATAGAATTTGTGGAATTTGTTTTGTGTGCAGAACATTTGCGATATGATGTTGAGTTGACCATTCAGCATTCTACTGCAAGATCTCAGTACCACTCTCGGTTCCTCCTCTGTTATCCAGTGTTCTGAGTCTCATTCCCAAGACTTCTTTAAGCTGTCTGTGTTGTCTGTTGACAGGGAAACAAATATGGCGTGGGAGTTGAAGGCATGTCTGAATATCTTTTAGGTTATGGCACTGTTGTAGGGATGGTGAGATTGACTTTGAAGTTTAACGATTAGCTCTTGGTCCTGAACATGGAGCTTTATTGAGAGGTTATGTGGAAAAGGTTATGATGAACTAAATGGAATTTGTCTGCGAGCTGCTGGAAAGCTGTAATTGTACCCTTGCAGAGGAGTCAGCCTCATTTTGTAATATTCTCCTGCCAGTTTCTGGATCCACTTGAGTGTTCATGCAGCAGACTGGAGAGACAGCGGACAGACATGAGCAGTTTGAGCAAAATAGAGGTCTTTCACCGCTGTTGTTATTTGTGCTACAATGAACGGTTCTGGATGCCTGTTCTCTCTTTGCATCTGGGGGACAGGTTATGTGACTAATTAGCAAGGGAAACTTCAAGAGGTGGTTCTATAATATCAAAACAACGTGAGTCTGCCAGCTTCAGTTGCAATATAATTAACCAGTTTTCATGTGAGTTACTCAGATTAGAAAAATATTTTTTCTGGTTGTTTTTGTGGAGGGGTGGGCCTTCATAGTCTGTATGGCCCAGCTACTCACAATATCAATTCCAAGACAAGGAAATCAACACTTGTATCCATAGTTAAAAGTGCAACAGCTACAGACCTAACTATTGGGTAACCTTTGAATATGAGCCAAAATGTTCTGTGGTGCAATAAGTAGTCTGGCTGCTCGACTCATAATTGTTTTACGTAGATTATCAGATATATCTGTTGCGTTAAAAAATGCAAGAAAGATCAGGAGTCTTTTTTTTTAAGATGTAGCACAAACTGTGAGGCAGAATGGTCATGAAAAGGGAGCTGAGGGTGTGGCTCACCCTATTTCAATTGTACATCTCCGGATGATTATGGGAAAAACTTTGATGCAAATTGTGAAGGTATCCATAGATTGGACATCCAATTTTTTTCTGCTAGTATTTTTCCTTCCCCTGATAAGTCTAATAGATATGTAAAACCTATGGTCATGCCAGAGAAGTATTGATCTCCTGGTTTGAGTCAGCAAATTTATCCAATAAGTAGCTGAGTTGTGCAGAACAGGAAGGTCCCAAGGCTCAATTCTTGCTCTGTGCTGAGTTACCTGGTCTCAGCCGGGTGGCAGTAGGGGTACCACATTGGCTTTTGCGCTCCAGGGACAAGGAGGGTAAATTTGCCAGGATTCCCCTCCTGATTGCTATTCAGTGACAGCTCCTGCAAGTGTGCTCTTGTAGACATCTCGTGCGGCCAGGATTGGACTTGGCTGTGACATCCATCATGGTTTAACTTGGGTGAGGTACCATAATGAGACAAGCACCTTTGGAACTGTATCCCAGTAAAAAGGTAAGACCTTCAGGAGAAGATGACAAAAGGACACATTTGGCTTAAAAAAATTGGCAAGAAAAATAAGGTAAATCAGACCAGCTGCTAAGTGTTACTGCAGTAAAGGATACTTCCTGGGTAATTTTATCATTCTGTAGATCTTGGCCCAGCTTCTTCAGCAAGGTTTTGAAAGTGATTGTCTGGCCATGTGATTTTCTGTAGGTTACAGCAGAACTACAAGAAAAGGGGCGTGAACTACAGGAGGTGGAGATGTTAGTCCGAGCATTGACCCTAGAAAGAGACCGAGCAATAGCAGCACTGCAGAAGCATGGTGTTTTTCCAGAGCGGGAGTCACAGGTGAAAATTATTTTTTATTATTATTAATGTAATATAATGCTAGTGATGCTTCCCTACTATCGTTTGTTTCCTTCCCCGCTCTCGTTTTTTTAAAAGGGCACGACTATATCCAACTTTGCTTTTGATATTGAAACTACTAGAGAGCTTTCTCCGCAGCTTCTTTAATGTAAGTTGGCAAAGTTGGCAAAGCTCCTCACAAAGCTCACATGAGAGGAGCAGATTTTCAAGCAAGGCTCCCCACACCAGCCTGATTCCAGATCATTTGCTTCAGAGCTAGTTCTAATTTAATATTGGTGTAAATTAATTCATACCATGCACATACTTGACCCTGTTTAAAATTGTACAGCTTGTTTAAAGTATTCTGTTCCCCAGTACCAAATTCCTGCACTTTATTGATCACAGAATCCGCACAAAACATTTCACAGAAACTAGGCAAATATCAGTGGTTGTGATTAGAAATTTAGATTCAGAATTCTCACTTTTACTACTTTTATGATGGCAGAAAAATCCAAATGGAACATTTATACTGAGCTATTAGAAATAAGTGTCTTATACTTGGATTTTCCATTCTCAAGTGTAGGGGTTCAGCAGAGGTCAGGTGTTTAATGACCCGGAAGGAAGGAGAATAGGACGAAAATTCCCCTGGATCACTGATACCCGTGCACCTCCAGTTTCAGAGTAAGAGAGGTGAAGGAGCAGGTCCGCACCTATCATGATCAGATAACGTGCTGGGAAACTTAAGAATGAGGGAAAAGCTAGTTCGAAAAAAGATAAAATCCCAGCAATCTTCACATTTTTGGCTCAATTTTATTGGTATGGATCAAATGTCGCTTCGTCTGTGGTCGGACATATATATACATGTCTGGCAGTGTCTGGCCACTGTGCTGCCCTGAGGCACTCATTTTCTTCTTCAACTGAACCAAATTGCTTTCTCAAATGATACTACAGCAACAACAGCTTACATTTGTATAGTGCCTTCTTTGTACAAAAACATCTGAAGATACTTTACAATAAGAGTGATGGACACCAAGCAGGAAATAAGAAATTCGAGTAAAGCAGGTGACCACAGGCATGGTCAAATAATTAAGTTTAAAGGAGGTTTTTCAAAAGTGAGAAGATGGGTAGCAAAGTGAGGAGTTTTAGGAGGAGAATTCTGGAGTGCAAGGACATGGGGCTGAAGGCTGTGCCACTGATAGTGGAGCAGAGGGGAGGGAGGGTTTCCCAGTAGGTCAGAGTTGGAACAACAGAGGTTGTGTGGTTTCATAAATAGGAGTATAGTGTACTTAAGCCAGGAAGTGATGCTAAACCTGTACTAATCTTGTTAGGCTGCAGTTAGAACATTGTGTTCAGCTTTTGGAGCCTTGGAAGGATTTCAAGGTTATGGAGAGGGTGCAGAAGAGATTCATGGAGATGATATTGTGGATGAGGCATTAGTTATGAGTAGAGACTAGAGAAACTGGCTCTTTTCATTAGAACAAAAAATGTTAAGAGGAGATCTCATGCAAAATTATTGGGGGGTTTGTGAAGGTATGTCAGGAAAACCCATTTCACTGGATCGGTGAGTTGATACTTAGAGGGTGTAGATTTAAGATCACAACCAAAAGGAGAGGTGAAGAGAATTGTTTTTCAGAGACTGTTAGGGCATGGGTTGCCCTTCCAGAAATAATAATGGAAACAAATCTATAATAGCTTTTAACAGAGAAGTGGATAAAAATTTGAAAAGGACATTTTCAAAGGATACACAGGGCAACGGGACAAAATGAATTGCTCTTTTTTCGAGCCAGGGCAGGTGCAATGGGCTAAATGACCTCTTCCAGTGCTGTGCGATTCTGTGATCCAATATTATTGGATGTAGGACTGAAGAAGATTGTACAGATAAAGTAAAATGTGGCTTTGGAGGGATTTGAAGATGAAGAAGAAGATTTTGAAATTGGTATTTTGGGTAATTGGGGACTAGTGGAGGTCCTCAAGATAGCTTTGTAGGACTTTGTGTGGGACAGGGTGCGAGCTGTGTAATTTTGCAGATATTAGAGTTTGTGTAGGAATGCAGCATTGATGGGCCATGTTGTTGAGGTGAAAATAAGTTCATGACAGAGGACCAGGTGTGGGATTTGAAGCTCAGCCCTGGGTTGAGCAGGACATCAGTGTTGTGCAGCTGTCAGTTGAATCTGAGAGAGCAGTTGGAGCGGCATGTGGAATTGGCACCTGCGGTGTAGAATTGCTGGGCGGAAATGAAATTGATGATTTTAGTTTTGCTATTAAGTTGCAGGTCCAGCATGCAGGCCATGGAATGGAGGGTAAAGCTGACTGTCATTGGCCTTCATGTGCAAGCTGACCCCATGGTTGTGGAAAAGGGGCAGCATATAGATAAGAAATTGTAGGAGGCAAAATTGGAGCAAATCATAACTGACCTCATGAGCTTCAGAGGAGAAACTATGGAAAAGATGAGGTGATTTTGTTGGAACAGGTCATGGAACCAGGTAGTGTCATGGAGGTGGAGGACACAGAATGCCAGTAGTGACTTTGACTAGGGCAATCTCATTGTTAAGAGTGGGCCAGAAACTAGGCTGAAGGCAGTCGAACAGTGTGGTTAGAGAGCATAAAATTGGGTTGCAATAACATATTCAAATACCATGAAGAGGAGAAACTACAGAGTATAATTGGATGGTGCAAGGAACATGATAAATCAGGAGCACATAGAGAAGATAAACTCAATTTAGACAGATCATATTGATCAGCAAAGTCCCTAGTTCTGAACCCCATTCAGTACTGAGTTAATTGATTTCTCTATTCAATGATGACCCCTGGTGGAAATGTGCGGATTGTCCACCCCTGATAATTCAAAGTTGTTGCATTGAGAAAAATCTGATCGAATCAATAATTCGAATTAAGCAACACATTAAAGTGATAATTTAGTTGTGAAAATAAATTAAATTATGCAACAACTCAAATGAAGTGACTGAGTTAGGAAACTTTGAATTCAGTGTAGCAGACTATGGGGCCAAGTTTCGGCCTGAGTTGCTCCTGTTTTTTTGGAGCAACTGGTTTAGAACGGAATATCTTAGAAATTTGAATTCTCGCCATTTAGTTTGCTCCAGTTCTAGTCAGTTAGAACAATTTCACTTTGGAACAGAATTTTTTTTTCAAAAGGGGGCGTGTCCGGCCACTTACGCCTGTTTTCAAAGTTTAGGCAGTGAAAACTTACTTCAAACTAACTTAGAATGGAGTAAGTGAAGATTTTTGTACGTTCGAAAAAACCTTGTCTATACTTTAGAAAATCAGGCGTAGGCTACAAATCAGGCGTAGGGAACGAGGGGGGGGGAGGGGAAGGAAAGTCATTCAATTCTACAATCAATCCTTAGTTATACTTATACAAATATTATACAAATAAATCCAACCTGAATAAAAATTTATAAGCAAAGAACAGATTAAATAAACCATGTTCCTACCTGTGTGAAACAGCAGCAGCCTTCGAGCTGCTGTGCTTCAGGCAGGCCTTTCATGTTGGAGACAGGCAGGGGTGTGGCGTCAGTGTCTCGACGGCAGCCCCAACAGCGGCAGCAAGCAGCCTTCGAGCTGAGCTGCGGTGCTTCAGGCAGGCCGTCATTCTCTTAATGGCTGGCCGCGAAGAATCAACACCGGACGGGCGTGAGGCCATTAGGCCATGGGATAGCAGCGGCGTCAGCGGCTGGCCGGCAGCCGAAGAATCAACACCAGACCGACGCAGCTCTTTAAGGTGCTTGAGGCCATTCGGCCACGCTTTAGGGGCGGCGTCAGTGGCTCGCCGGCAGCCGAAGATACAGCAGCAGCCTTCGAGCTGTGAGGGGGACTGAGGCCATTTGGACAGGGAGAGGCAGCCACATCGACAGTTTTATACTTAAATTTGCAGAATGGGTGCTGCATTGTCAAACACCACGTATTATTCAATGGTTCGCCATCAATTCACTGCATAGGAGAGAATTGATTAGAGCTCACCGCACCAGGAACGTCATAGCCCGTAGGTTGATGGGCAGTAGACCTTACCCACGTCGACAATATCGAACCAGGCGCTCGTACCTGGACATGAGCGAGGCTGATTGTGTGAAAAGGCTGCGTTTTCGCAGAGAAGTTGTCACTGAGATCTGTGATATGGTGAGAGCAGATTTGCAGCCCAGAAGCAGAACGCCAATTGCCCTGTCTGTTGCAGTAAAGGTAACAGCTGCGCTTTCTTTCTATGCCTCTGGATCGTTTCAGGCTACAACTGGAGATGTGTGTGCCATCTCTCAACGTGCAATACATGCGTGCATTTACAAGGTCACGGCTGCACTGTATGCGCGAAGGAATAACTTCATCAATTTCCCAATGACCGCACAAGCGATCCATGAGAGGGCTGTGGGCTTCTTCAGGATTGCCGGCTTCCCAAAGGTACAGGGCTGCATTGATTGTACCCACATAGCCTTGCGAGCACCTGTGGAGGATTCTGAGCAGTACCAAAATAGGAAAGATTTCCACTCTATCAATGTGCAGCTCGTGTGTGACGACAAGCAGCGCATCATGTCAGTCGATGCGAGATACCCTGGCAGCACCCACGATGCGTTCATCCTACGTGACAGCGTTATATCTGACCTGTTTCACCAGCAGCCAGAAGGGCAGAGCTGGCTACTGGGAGAGAAAGGGTACGGCCTGACCTCCTGGCTCATGACGCCCCTACGCGTGACACGGACAGAAGCTGACCGTCAATACAACATGGCGCACATTGCGATGCGCAGCATCATTGAGAGGACCATTGGCATATTGAAACAGCGATTCCGATGCCTGGACCATTCCGGAGGACAGTTGCTATACTCTCCTCAGATTGTCGGTCACTTCACTGTTGTGTGCTGCATGCTTCATAACTTAGCCATCATGAGGCAGCAGGAGCTAGTAGTGGAACCAGAAGACCTACTAGAGGGTCCAGTGCATGATAATAGTATTACGGAAGAGCAGGATGTGGATGATAATGATGAGCAGGAAAGCATGCAAGTGCCTGATGCCAGAGCACGAGGTCGGAAGAGGGCCGTTTATCGTGCCCCTTTAACGATTGCTCGAGCCTTGCGCCAGCAGCTCATCCGTGAACGCTTCAACTACTGATGCCTGAGGGCTCTGCGATCACGTTTGTGCATGGACATGTTTATTCTTTGCAGTTGTTCCTACGTTGTGTTGTGTTAATGGAACATGAAACAGTTTTAATGAAAAAATATTTTATTGAAAAGTTAACATCACTGTAATAAAATATTTATTGTATCAAACTATACTTTTTAATATGACGCTTGAAGATCACTTTAAAAACTTGAAGATCACTTATAAACTTGTAAAGTTACAAAACAATTTCTATGTGAAAAATTTTACACTCTAAGATCACTTACACTTCAAGATCACTTTTTAGATGCAAAATTAAATAAGTTACAGAATGTGAGAGCATTTACACTATAAGATCACTTGAAAACCCTGAGATCACTTATATGTTGTAAAGTTACAAAACTTACAAAACAATTTCAATTTGAAAAACGTTACTACAGCTACATCAAGAACAAGAACAAAAGCAGCAAAGAAAGGCTGCAACCATGTTTCATCCATATCTCAGTGAATGTTCACTTCTTCATGGGGGTGTCATTTGATTGGCTGGGCTGTGTGCCCTTATTGCAGCAGCTACCTCAACCAGGCCCTCACTGACGGCCTGTGCCGACACTTGCATGCCCTCACTGATGGCCTGTGCCATCGATTGCACTCCCTCGGACATTCCCTCCCTAAGTTCCCGTGTCATTACTGCTATTTCTCCCGTCAGGACCGTCAACTCTTCACCCACTGCACTGACGCCACCGATGAATGATCGGGTAAGCTCATTGGTCTCCATACCCAATGCCACAACCTGAGTCGCATCTGTTGCACACTGCATCTCAGTAGAGCGTGTCTCCAATCTCCTTCTCCTCTGCCTGGGTCTGCCTCGTGGGAGGCGCGGGCACAGACGGTGGGACGCTCGGTGTTGCAAGCGGCACCACTACACAGGGAGGCGCAGGCTGGGACTGTGGGACGCTCTGTGTTCCAGACGGCAGAACTGGAGGGAGAGGCTCGGGCTGGAACGGTGGGATGCTCTGTGTTGCAGATGGCAGAACTAGAGGGAGAGGCTCGGGCTGGAACGGTGGGATGCTCTGTGTTGCAGACGGCAGTACTAGAGAGAGAGGCTCGGGCTGGGATAGTGGGGCGCTCGGTGTTCCAGACGACAGCACTCGAGTGCGAGCCATGGGCTGGGATGTTGGACGAATGGGTGTAAACTGCTCCATGATATCAGCAGCAGCACTGGGACCCGCAGCGTTGGAATCAAAACCATAGAAGGTGGAACCAGAACCTATGCGAGAGGGAAGCGCAGGCTCGGACAGTAGTGCACTGACTGTCCGTAGCTGGTTGTACTGGTTCTTGTTCTGTATCCTCAGGATCCTCAGGGTTGGCAGCAGCAACATCGTCATCATCATCATCATCATGTTCTGCAAAATACATCAGAACAGTCAAATGTTTAACAGCAAGGGAGGGGGCCGGATGGGTGGCATGAGTACTCTCACACATAGCAGGTTAGGCAGCAGGTTGATTTAAAGGGCCATGATGCATTTTCAGGACTTATCCTCTTCCTCGCTTGTGGGCCCAGCTTGTGCTGTACTGATTGCTTTTCTCCATGTACGACTCATCATAGCAGCTACCCTTTGTTCCAAGGATGTCAGTGGATGCAGATTGGGCATGCCTCCTCCTGTCCGAGTTGCCTCCCTTTTGTTGTGGGCCAATTTCTTCTGCAAAGAGTAAAATATAACTTTTTACAGAGTGTGTCAGTTTGCAAGGTGGGACAAACAGATAGCCAGGTTACAATTACGATTAAATAAAAAATGGAAAATATTACTTACACTAACTACTTGACCAAGGTCGTGCCATTTCTTTTTACACTGGCTTCCAGATCTCCTGGTATGCACCACTGCGCAGTAATCTTCTGCAACTTGGTTCCAGCGTTTCTTCATTTCTTTTGGTGGCACTTTTATGCGACCTCTATATCTAGCTCCTGCCATCTCTGCTCAATTACTTTGACAAGAAATTCTTTGTTCTTGGTGGACATTGATCCATTCCAAAGTTGAATTGGCACTCTTATTTCTCCAAACACGCAGTCCTTAAGTTGCATGCACCAATGCAGCACCGGTTCTGCAAGTTTAGCAGTGAAAAGCTGAACTCATTGATTTCAGCAGGTGATTTATTCAACAGTGCTGCTAAAAGCACTCCCTCACACACAAAAATATCACAAAAATTAAATTACAAGCCTTTCCAGGGGTCCAAGAGATAAATCTTCACTTTTTCTCCAGTCCCTTTAAAAATGGCCGAGTGCCAATGTTTGTTTGACACTGCGCGTGCGCACACGCTCCAACGCGCACACGCAGGGTTGCCGGCATGACGTTGGCTCATTTAAATTAGACCCGTCCCCCCACTGCTGACAGAATCGGTGCGAGTATTTGGCTCCGCCCCCCCCCCCCCGCTGTGAAGAGCGCGCCGCGCCAAGCAGAGATCGAGCCCCGAGGAGCCGGAGAATGTCGCAGTTTCTTTCATGCGCGCTTTCAGTCACATAGCCTGCCAACACTCACAGTCAAGGATCACACGTGAATAGTGACCACTTGAACAAGTTACCAGGATAATTCCTGCTGCTCGTGGAACTGTAAATCACCAAGGAGTCGGTGTGTTTAGGACAGGAGAAGAGAAAATTAGTGAAGAAGGAAATGTACACCTAAAAACAAAATTGTGTGGCAGATTGTCAGATTTTGAAAATTAAATGCTGGAGTTATGTGCCCTGTACTTTTAAGTACATGGAATGATTATGCCCTCTGGTGGAGAGAGTTATCTGAACTTGATTGGGGTGGAAGTAGACCCAGATTTTACTGCATTTTATTGCCCATTTTGTGGCAGATTCGGGATGGATGGTGGAGGAAAATTGGACAAGAATGGTCACGGTCCCCTGCCAGTTCAAAAAAAATCCCTTTTTGATATTCCTGTGCCAGGATTGTGCCCTCTAAAATCCTACCTGCTGCATGGAAATCAGATTTAAATAATATACTAGTCCACATTGGCTTACCCTCCCCTACTGCCTTTGATTTGCCTCAAACAATCAAAGCCTGTAAAAAAAGAAGCATTGCTGGTTGCTCGGTAGTGTTAGAGAGCCAGAAATGTTGCCAAAGTTTTTCTTATTTGGATAGTTTACTTGTTTAAACTTTGCTGCTAAAAATATTTCAAGCATATTTGGGGATTTTACTCTCTCCAGTTTACCAATAGTCAGCATTGCCTCAGTTGCTGGGGAGATTATTTTAGGCATAAAGCCTATGGTTTTCCATTAGGGATTCCACTATACTTGTGCTTTGAAGAGGACGAACTGTAGAATGAGGAGGAGAAACTCGGGGAGGACAAGCTGATCAGGCACCATTGGGGGCATCCGCCACTTGCTTACCCCGGATCTGGTGCACACCTACACCAGAAACTCAGCATTACCATGTCAAAGTCACTGGGGCACTTCTTTCTATACCTTGCGATTTTCAGGCAAGGCAGCCTCAGGGGTCGTTTACAATTTCAGTCAATCAGCTTCCACTACTGCGACAAGCAAGTCTTGCTTGTGTGAGCTGTCCAATTCATTTCTTTTTTTACAGACAGCTGCCATTGACAAGACCCACAAAACCATTCTTTCCCCATTTTGAAAAAGCTGTTTTCTGAGCAGGAAACAGTATATTCTCCCAATGCACAGCTGGTGTGTAATGCAAAGCACCTCATTATGCATGTGAATGCAAACTATTCAGGCAGCTACTGTTATTCCTTTGTTTTAAAACAGTCCCTAATGTCAGCGCTATTCATAAGCCAAAGGCAGGTTTCTGGATGGCTGATTAGTGACTAAGGCTACCCTCTGCCTCAGTGCCTAATGACACTGGTTTGGAACCTGAGCACTCTTGGGTGCCCATTGATGCCACCCGACTTGTCATTGAGTAGACCATCATCATCATAGGCAGTCCCTCGGAATCGAGGAAGACTTGCTTCCACTCTTAATATGAGTCCTTGGGTGGCTGAACAGTCCAATACGAGAACCACAGTCTCTGTCACAGGTGGGACAGATAGTCGTTGAGGGTAAGGGAGGGTGGGACAGGTTTGCCGCACGCTCTTTCTACTGCCTGCGCTTGATTTCTGCATGCTCTCGGCGATGAGACTCGAGGTGCTCAGCGCCCTCCCGGATGCACTTCCTCCACTTAGGGCGGTCTTTGGCCAGGGACTCCCATCATAGGCGGTCCCTCATATCGAGGATGACTTGCTTCCACGCCAAAAAGGATGAGTTCACAGGTGTTTCAATGAAGGACCTAATATTCCAGGTCCCGAACTACATATTGAAGGGTGGAAGATGCCTGTGCATGGATTTTTTTAACATGTGGTGGCCGTTGCACACCAGTCACCACACGGGCTTGACAGAGCTAGGACTTGGTCCAGTAGCAAGGATTAACTAAGACGACTGGAGACTAGCTCTGCTGCACAGACCTAGTGCTCACACATATCGCAGTGTGGACTGGCCCGTGCAGCCCCTGGGCCCTCTACCCCTTCTGGGCCCCGAACCATAACGATTCTGAAGACACACTTCAGATTCCCACATCAATCTGGGACAGTACTCTTGTACAGTCCTGCTAGGTGGCTTGCAATGTTGTGGTCTGCTAATTAATATTCCAGTGGATGAAGATTGCAGGGAAGTCAAAAAGGATGAGGAAAGATAGTGTGCCACAGTCACAGAAAATATCATTCATGACTTTGCTTAGGATCATTTTGGTGCTGTGGGAAGGGACAGAAAGCTGACTAGAGGGATTCAAACAAGAAACTGCAGGAGAGATAGCAATGCCGTTTTTCTTTATTTTGTATGTTAATGTACACCTGCACACAATCCCCACAGTACATCATTGAAACATTAGTCTAGATTGTGTGCTCAAATTCATGAGTAGGCTTGTGACTCAGAGGCAAGAGTACTATCAACTGAGCCAAACTACACAAAAGGCCCAAATTACTGTCATTGGCCATGATGTGCAGTAAAACACAGATGTCTGCATGCAGCTGATAAAAAGTGTGATGACAGGCACATACGACAAGCAGTTACATAAAGGCTTTTGTGGAGTTGACAGTGAGGGGAACACTTAATAGGTCGAGGCTAGGGATGCAAAGCGCTCCACGTACCACCTAGGCATTGATGATAAGCCATTTAAGTATTTTAACACAGCATGAGAGAGAGATCATTGCAACAACAACATTGTAAGTGAGAAACTTGCTTAGTACAATAAATAAAAACAGAAGATGCTGGAAATACGTAACAGGTCAGGCAGCATTGTTTTTATTTCAGATTTCCAGCATCCGCAGTATCTTGCTTTTGTTTCGTGTGCCTGACTCATCTTGCCTTGTTTAAGGTATGATTCTATATGAACCTAATTCCTTCTACAAGGGAAGAAAAATCCTGTCTGCCACACTTCTAGCCCTGTGGAACATCTCAGCTATGGTATCTGAATAAGGGTTGCTATTCATGTCACCTCAAGAATTCAAATCATAGGTAAATGAGTAAAACATTTATAATTAATTGAAGTGGAAGACACTGAAACAATGCAGTTACCTCATTAATTTCTAAAAGGCTGCTTGTTTGAGTTTTGCTAGTTAAATAGGTAAAGATTTAAAAAAATGTGGGGGGATTAATGGGCGCAAATTTGTCCCACCCGTTTTTTTGGTGCACTCACCGGAGATGCGCTGACTTCCTAGGGTGAAAACGGCGCCGAAAAGATCTCCCCGGATTCTGGCCGCTCTGTGGCCTCTCCCATTGCTTGGCGCAGCGTGGTCTGTCCATTAGCGGAGCTAGGGCCCTGCGCGAAAAACAGTCCGGCAGCTCAACGCATGCGCACTGGAGATTTCGCACATGAGCAGTAGCTCCTGCCCCTAGCCGTGCTGCAGTGTGGGACCCGCTGTGTCCCGCTCCTATCCCCAGCCGAGTGACCTCACAACGCCGCCGGGCTGGCTGCTGGAATAGTCAAAGAGAGCCAGATCCCTGGAATGGCTGCTGGAATAGTCAGAGAGAGAGAGTCAGATCGCTGGAATAGTCAGAGAGAGTCAGTCAGAGAGAGAGTCAGTTCTCTGTGCTCTCCCGCCCGGTCGTCCCGCCCGCACCTATCCCCAGCCGAGTGGCCTCTCACACCGGCTGGCCCATTGACTTCCCGGGCCCGAGTTAGGAAGGTAGGACTTAAGTTTTATTTTTTATTTCTTCTTGATGGTTTTTATGCTTCTTGAATGTTGTTGTGCTTTGTAAGGTCCTCTCCGCTTCCCTTTCCGCCCCTATCTCTGGCTACCCGCGCTGATTTCTTAACTCTCCGCAAGGATTTTCTGTGCTGCCACAAGTGGCCACATACGCTGGCCTAAGTTAGTTTGGAGCAACTATTAGCTGTCCAAAGTGGCTTAAATGGCCAAAACTGGTGTAGGTGGCTGGTAAATGCCCCCTTTTGAAAAAAACTAAACTAAACTAAAAAAAATCCTACTAACTCACTTACACGGGCGCAAATTGAATGTGCAAAATGGGGATTTTTAAGATACTCCAGAAAAATCAAATTGCTTCAAAAAAAATGGAGCGACTCCTGGCTAATTTTAGGCCCAATAAAACTATTTTATGGTTGTTCCTTGCCTTATTTTTAACCATTCTCAAAGTCTTTTGCTTACTTTTCAACAGTTCATTATTTTCAATCTCATGGAAGCTGTTGCAGCTGCAATCCATATTCTTCCTTTGCAAGCACAAACTCTTTTTAATTTCCATGTATTTCAATTTCTACAGAAACTTAATTTTAGTTAACATAGCACAATGATTCATAATAAACATACATATATCTGATTGTTTATCTGTACCATGAGTGCACTTTGCATCATTCACAACTGTGGTAGGCTATGCTGCGTTGCATCTTTAAAAGATATTCACATAATGTTGCAGCATACTTTTGCATTTGCTAATGATGTACCACAAAATACCAGAAGGAATGGTAATCGAAATTACATCTTCACAGTGTTTTATGTGTGGATGGTTCGATACCGTTTCGGGAATAGCGTTCTAGAATGCTGCAAAAATTTAGTCACCCCAAACAACTCCTGAATAATCTTGTGGCTGGCGATTGAGCAATATCAGTGCCGGCCTGCCTAAAGGTTTCCAGCCTGTCCTCTCAAAAGAGGAGATGCATAGCACAGAAGGAAAAAGATACAGAAAAAATTACTCAATTGCACAAAAGTATTACTTTGCTTCTCTTACTGCTAAGTCTTTTTTTCTTTAGCCTTTCAGTGTTGTGAATTCCAGTCTCTCCTTTTTCCCCCTCAGTCTTTTGCCTCTTTAGCATTCAATATTTCTTCTTTTTCTTTCTCCAGCCCAGTCAGAATGACTGCAGATGGTCTGAGTGTTTATCTGTACCATGTGTGCACTTTGCATCATTCACAACTGTGGTAGGCGTGCTGCGTTGCATCTTTAAAATATATTCATACAATGTTGCAGCATACTTTTGCATTTGCTGAGATTGCTCATGAATTGCAAAGACTGTTGCAGCCGCTCTTTGCCAGCTGCCACTTTAGTCAGTTCACAAGGGGGCTACTTCTGCCTCTGATATATGCATTTCTTTACATGAGGATTTTGATCTGTTTGTCTTTCTTGGTTTACCTAATTTGTACAATTACCACATTTTGTCTTCATCCTGACAGGCTGCAATGCTTGAGACAGGAGGTCAGGATAATGCAGAATTCCCTTCAGATGTTATTCAGAAGCTCCAGGAGCAGAACTTAAACCTGCGTACAGTTATTGCCCAAATGAGGAAAGAGATGGAGATGCTGAGTGAGCAAATACCTGCCAACCAAAGCAGAGACAAATCATTTGACGACATAGGATCATTCAAGAGCCCCAAAGAGACATCTAAAGATGTTATAACCCCATATACTCCAGGTAAACCTTAAACATGCAAACATACAAAGAAATTCTTCATAGCTTCCTCAAATTGGCTGTAAAGCGCTTTGAGACGTCCGGTGGTCATGAAAGGTGCTATATAAATCCAAGTCTTTCTTCTTTCTCAAATACTCAGTTTATAAAGCAGTGTATAACTGAGCAGTACAGATCAGAAGAACCCAATTTTATTCTTGGTCTGTGCTGATTTAAATGATCTCAACTGAGCACAGTTAAATGGGCCCGATTTTAATCGCTCTACCATTGTCTTCAGCTGCCGAGCCCCTAAGCTGTAGAATTCCCTCCCTAAACCTCTCCTTGTTTGATAACGCTCCTGTGAAGTGCATTGGGACATTTTACTGCATTAAAGGTGCTATATAGCAAGTTGTTGTTGTTCAACCAGACTGGTAGCAAGAGCACTACAAGTTTCCTCAAGCTCCTCTGGGCAAGGAAGGAAAAATCATCCAATCCTCACTATCCTGTGACATTGGAAGAGGCCTGATTTCCTGCTGCCCCAAACAGCTAGATTAAATGGCCTATTTGGCAGCTTTCCAGTTTGAGAAGTCCACAAATCAGTCGTGATCAGTAACGTTCCATGATCAGGGATTGAATTTTTTTTTTTAATACGCACAGCTCAGTTGCGCACCTTGCAGTATATTTACCCACTGAGGTTCAGAACAATGTAAATTCAAACTCCATCTCCCACTGCAATTCTCACATCCTAACAACTCAACTAAAGAGGATTATAAATCTCCTATTTGTTAGTCATTGATAGACATCAGCTAAACTTGTTAATTGTTCCACTGAATTGTTGTCTTTCTGGGATGTGAAATGGTTTTGGTAAGAAGGATTAATCTTCACATTTGTATTTTTATAAAAGTTATGGCTGAGACATGAAAGAGGAAGAATTTTATATTCGAAAGACTTCCACATCGAGTACCCTTTTTATCGTCATGGAGCTTTTACATTTCTAGCCCTGTGACCACATAGCCCTTTCAACAATTCAATTGAAGTGCAATTAAAATTTGAAGACAGTATCACAGTATCATGTTGCAATGCCTGTTCCTGTCCCAACAGTAACATATTGTTTCAGTGAAGGTATTTCTGTGTAATGAACGGATCACATACACATAATATCACAAATTGCTTTATATTAAACTTTTAAGGTATAGACTGATACCCAGCGCAGTGAATGGGGACTCGGTTGGTACAGACCGATGCTCAGTGCAGTGAATGGGAAGTCGGTTGGTACAGACCGATGCCCAGTACAGTGTGTTGGGGTGGGGGTGGGGGCTGGAGAGGTGATATGAAGCCCTGAAACCCTTGCATTTCTTTGGTCCACAAATTCAGCCAGTCTGGATGATGTGATTTTAGCGGCTTTTCACTATAAGTCATTCATTGTGGTTCAAGATAATTTCCTATCTCGGTCTGATTTTACTGTTCCACTTAATAAAATCAAAATGGATTTGATAGCAGTTAGAGTAGAATTCTGTTACACATAATGGCCCAGAAATCCCGATTTCTCCTTCCCGCGGGCGTTCGACTGGATTTTGGAAAAAAGCGCACTTGCTTGAAGCTGCTGCGCTCACGCGAGATCCCGGTCCGGAGTCCTCTCCTGACTGCGTGTCGCAGCGCGTGCACGTTGGGATGTGCGCAGGCCTGGAGCTGGAGTCACATGGCTCTGGGCAGTCAATTAGGTATAGTACATTCTCATCCATAATAATAGGAGTTTCGTAAGTCAGAAACTCCTATTACTATGAATTAGAAAAACACCCAAACACTACATAAAATATTAAAAAGACATCTCATATAAATACACTATAGAAATTAAAGATGATAGAAATGTTTTTGAAAAAAAAATATTTGCCGATTTAAAAAAAAAAAGTTTTAATTACGGTTTAAAATAAAATTACCTGAGTGGGCAGGGTTGTTAACATAAATATGTAGTTTTAAATTTTATTTTAATGTTTTTGATATGTTTTTAAACTCTTACGCTGGTAAAAGTAGGTTATGCGCCTGCTTTTTCACCAGGTGCAAGAGTTTTAAGGACATTCGCAGGGCAAGAGATGGGCAAATAGCCCAGTCTCTGCCGTGGGAATGTCCTCACTCCTGAGATGCGGGAGAGCTGTCAAGCCAGAAACTTGACAGATTGGAAAAGCCGGTTTTCAGCGCATGCGCATTGCGCGCCGAAAACCGGCTTTTGCAATGCCTTGCCGGGTCCATAGAAACTCCATATGGACCCGGGGAGGCTGCGATTTCTGGGTCAATAGATTGGATAGAGGAGTTGCCTAAAATCTCAGATTGTGTCAGGAATCGTATCCACTTACATCTCATGTACTAGCTCGCTCCATGTTCTCTCAACCAACAGCACCTTGTTGAGGTAAATTTTCTACTTTTGCCCCGAATGTACATCAATGTGAACAAACTGATGCAATATTCTTTTGAAAGAAAAGTTCCAATGTATTTCAGATTGAAATTAGTGCAATATTGTTTCTGTACATTTGCAGAGTATGTTAAATCTTTGGAAGGCGAGGTGTATGAACTGAAACAGAAATGCAGAAAGTTGGAAGAACAACTCGAGGACATTTCAAAAGCTTCCAATAAGATCAAGGCTCCCCTTCCAGGCCTCCATGTTACTGCAGACAATGCTTACCTCCAGAACCACATCCGTACTTTGAATGAGACTATTGGTGAGAATGCTATATTATGGGAAAAACTGTTTTTTGGAACATATAGAATCATAGATGATACAATTTTTAAAATTTCATTAGTGACAAAGACCCTCTAATCCACTGGCACACAATATATATCCATTTTCCAGCAGCCTTATTTAGTGTATTGGTACTGATCCTTTTAAAGGAAAACCATAGTTAAGCCAGCACTTTGGGCTCAATTTTCCCCAGTATCTGCACCGTTATTTTGGCATGCGCCACTTTTTTTGGCTTAAATTAAAATACCCAAGTTTCCCCAAAGATTGTGTACCAGTGTAACTCAATTAGTTACGATTTTTTTATGTTAGTTTTTTTTTTGCGTCATTGGGGGCGTAACCTGCCACCCGCGCCAATTATGACCATTTAAGCAAGTTTGGCCAGCTCCGATTTACTCCAATTTTTCTTACAATAGTGCGTGTGACTGTTCGGGAAAAACCTTCTGGGCAGTTAAGAAAATCGGCGCAGATAAAAAAATTCAGCGCAGCAGATGCAGTTCCACGGCCCAGACAGCAGCAGCAGAGTGAGGAGGAGGTGGGGGGGAGGCCTTTTGGCCAGGGTTAGGAGCGGTAACCAGGATCAGGAGGGGGAGGCCCTTCGGCCAGGGCTAACAGCGGTAACCGGCACCGGGGGGCCTTTCGGCCAGGGTTAGGAGCAGCACCGGGAGTGGGGGTGGGGGGGGGGGGGTGCAGCAGGGGGGGGATCGACTTGTGGCATAAACACGTTAATAACTTAATGCTGGAATGAGGGTGTAATGGGTAAGGTGCTTGTGCAGGTTGCTGAGAGCTGGTCAGAATGTGTTGTATGTTTCACTTTCCAGCCTCAGCCCGCAGTGTGTCTCTCGTTACCCTGGCAGCCTGATGTTTTTAGCATAGATCTTTGGCTCCACTCCCAAAGCTAAAGGACAGGCTTAGACGGCGCCAAAATAAACAATTCAAACGGGGAAAGTTGGATCATTTTTTTTGACGTAGTTGGGCCCAAAAAAAATGGATGTAACTCTTCAAGTATGCCAAAAACCGTCTTGGGGAAAATTGAGTCCATAATGATGTTGTGTGACACTCTTAATTCATTATCACAAATTGTTTTTATCATTATTACCACTATCACTATTATCCAAATTATTTGCCCTTTCTTCATACACTTAAAACCCTTACTTATAAAGAAAGAATCTAACTCTTTTTAAAACACCTCAATTGATTTTGAATTTATGGCTTTCTACGGAATGGCATTCCACATTCATACGGCCCTTATTGGCGTATTCATAATGATATGAGCTCAAATTCTCCAATGTGGAACTTGAAGCCATAACCTTTTACTAAGATATCAGAACACAACTTTGATTGTGTTAAATGTGCCTTAAAAACATTGTAATATTTCTTTCTGTACTGCAGAGTGTTTTATTCATCTATCACTTCCTTTCCTTACTATTAGGTGGCCTTCGTGCTGAAAAGGTCTCAACAGCTGCTACTGCAAAGAAGCATGAAGCCAGGATTGTGCATTTAGATTCGATGGTAACACAACTCACACAGCAGGTAATGTTCTGCAAACAGCTTGATAATTCATATGGAAGCATACAATGAATCTATCTTCAAACAAATGCACAAATCTCTCCATCTGCCAGCCCATGGTTTTAAAATTACTCGCCACTCTGAATCACTGGCAGGAATGAAAAGGATGCCCAGTCTTGCTGAGTTTAACTGTGTGTTGTCGAAGCCAATTCATTCAGCCAGTTCCAAACCCTTTGCATCTTCACAAGGTTATAGGAAGGGGAACTTAAGAAATAGATTTCTGTAATCAAATAGGAGGTTATCGAAATTACTGAATAACTGAAAGAAGAGAATACTTAATGTTGACTATACCCCTTCATAACATTCTTTTAACATAACTTTTAAGTGCTTCCAGTGAAAATCTATACAGTCATTTACTATTAAAGAAAAGGAAGAAAGAACTTGCACTTATATAGTGCCTTTCATGACCCAAGGATATTCCAAAGTGCTTCGCAGTCAATTAAGTAAATTTGTTGTGTAATCACTGTTGTAATGTGGGAAATGCAACATCCAATTTGTACACGGCTAGGTCCCAGAATTAGCAATGAGATAAATGATCAGATAATCTATTTTTAGTGATGTTGGTTGAAGAATAAATGTTGCCCATGACACCAGGAGAATGTCCACCTGAAAGGGTGGAAGGGACCTTGGTTTAAAATCTCATCTGCTCCCTCATTATAATACTGATTCACATCCTAGATTATGTGCTTCATTCTCTTGAGTGGGTCTTGAACTCACAACCTTCTGACTTCGTGGTGAGAGCTACCACTAAGCCAAGGTTGACACCAGTTGGTTAAGCTTACTCCATATATATTTGAATTATTGGTTTGAAATATATCGATGTTATGATAGTTCCCTATGTTAATAAGTTAACTATTCCTGATATCGCTTCCTACAAAATCATTTGTCTTGATCACAGATGCTTGCTATCTTTTGTGACAGGAAATCAAAGGGGCCAAAATTGCACCTTTTTTAAAGAGCTGTTACCGACAGAGCAGAAAGCACTCACCGCTTGGTCGGCGCAGAGTCGCTGACAATCGTGACATTGCCCTCATTTTTTTGGCCGTTGATCCACTCCCGCGAGGCAATTTTCCGCGCGGCAATTTCCCATGCAGGGCGGAAAGGGGTCGCCGCCGGTCAGTAAGGGGTCGAAGAGGCGGGTTCCTGCCTGCCGGTGTTTCTGCCTCGTCGACCCCTTACTAACCGGTGGTGACCCCTTTCCGCCCAGCATGGGAAATTGTCCCGAGGAAAATTGTCCCATGGGAGTGGATCGGCGGTCGCTCAGTGCCCCCGACAGCTTTCCCCTGCAGGACTGCTAGCGGCCCGGCTGAATCCGTGACCTCTGAGTCGGCCCTTAAAGAGGAGGGCCCACTGCTGCAGCCGCCATTTTATTTTAATTGTCGGCCGACTCAGAGGTCACGGATTCAGCCGGGCCGCTAGCAGTCAGCCCGGCACCCCCTGGTGGTCCAATGGGTGCCACTAACGTGGCTGCAAAGTTCACAGCGGCCATCCCCTTTAACTGAAGGGGAGGGATGTTGCTACGCGTCAGCGCGATGCAGGACGTCTGCGTCGCACTGACATCAGCGCGGCGCTGATGACACATGCCAACATCCACCCCGCTCCCCACGGACTTCCGCCCCGCCGCAACCTGCCTTCACCGCCCGGAATAAAAAAAAAACTATACAAAGAGCTGAATTTCACTCTACTCTCTACCCCATGGATGACCCCCTTTCGGTCAGAAGGCAATTTCAGCCCCAATGTCTCTGGGGCTGAGATTGCCCCACACCCTGTTTGGGGGCGGAAACCTTCTGGGCCCGGATCTTTTACTGCCCGGGCTGGAAGCCCACGCCGGCATGCAATTGGGCTCTGTCTCAGGCGCTCCACCTCGTTGGAGGGATGCTCCCGGGGCGTCAGCATGCCTCTGCATTCAGCGCTATGCTGAAGAGGTCAGCGCTACGCGGAAGCTCTAACTAGTGCTGTAGCACTACACCGCCTCTCCCCTCCAGCTAAAGGGGAGTGCCGCTGCGCAATCTCCCGCCACTGGGTCACGAGGGATGCATCGACTGGGCCAGTGGACCGGCACCAAAAGGGAATGCTGGGCTGCATGATGGCGGCCCGGTCGAGGCGAGGGCCATCATTGTCGGGCCGACCGAAGAATTGGCCGACAAAATAAAATGTCGGCCCGGGGCACACACGGCCTCCCCTTTAAGTGGCACCCTGGGCGATGACAGTGCCCCGCAAAGCTGGCGCAGACGTCAGCCCGCACCAGCATCGCGGCCTGCAGGGCAGTTTCCCCCGCGGGCCGCAATGGGGTCGGCGCGCACGACGATGACATAACGGCATGTTGCGTGCCGCCCCAGGGCGCTAACCGTGGGGAGCGGCGCTACAGGCAAATCGCCCCCAAAATTTCAGGAGCAATTTCGCCCAAGACACTACCGCCGCCTGCCCCCGGGTGAAAAGGGCATTAGCCCCACTAGTGCCTCCCGGAGACGCTAACCGGGTGCAAAAAAAGAGGCAATTTCAGCCCCTCTATGTATTACTTAGATTAACACACTCTGGAGTGAGATTGATTTTTCTCCCTTCTGGGGCATAGTTCCAAGGGCAAGTGGCCAATATTCATAAGTGAGTCTTGATGAATGTTGGCAGGCCATTCAAACACAGGGGCATGACAGCAAAGCCTAATCCTCTCCTTATTCAGTCACATGCATTTCCAGCAAGACCACTATAATGATCATATGATCAGGAACTCTGGCTGATTCATTTCTCCTTCCCTAAACCAGAGGACACTGAGGTCAGGTGCAGCCTGGCTGAGAACATCTAACTCAGCACAGACCAGAGATTGAATTTGGCACTTTCCTTGCCTGTATGACGCAGATGTCACTGGATAAACTTGCTGAGCCATTGTGGGAGATCTGCAGTGTATTCTGTGCCAACAATACATCTTAGAGTTGAGGTGACATTATAAACCATTCTTGCTTTGCTTTCACAGATTTGAATCTCTTTACAGGGTAAGCAGCTCAACAACTGTTTCCATAAACACGGAGTCACCTATGAACTGAAACCCGAGTCATTATTCTCTCAGCATATTGAGTTAATGTAGCCCAGGTTTAACAATTAAATTGATTATTTGAGAATACCTGGAATGTCCACAAGGTCTCCTATCAATGTGGACAATGAAAATGATCACAAGGTTACAGTACTTTGTACAAGCTAAACTACAGCCGCTGCTGCGTCCTGCCAGAATCACACCCAATTTTGGGTGCTGTCCGATATCTACCCCACATGTCTAGGCTATATAAACATATATTTTTTGCTCCAAACATTTGAATGGGAATAATTATAAACATCTTTTTAAGGTTTTAAATCCATGGTAATATTAACATTGCAGTGAAGCTTCATAACCTATTTTTCCACTGAGCATTTGTTTTTATAATGCTTGTGAACAATGGAATTCTGTGCTTTGTATGGTAACATAGAAAGAAAGACTTAAGAACATAAGAAATAGGAGCAGGAGTAGGCCATTTGACCCTTCGAGCCTGCTCCACCATTTAATAAGATCATGGCTGATCTGATCATGGACTCAGCTCCACTTCCCTGCCCTAACCCATAATCCTTTATTCCATTATCATTCAAAAATCTGTTTTTCTCTCCCTTAAATATATTAAATGACCCAGCCTCCACAGCTTTCTGGGGCAGAGAATTCCAAAGATTTACAACCCTCCGAGAGAAGAAATTCCTCCTCATCTCAGTTTTAAATGTGCGGCCTCTTATTCTGAGACTATGCCCCCTAGTTTTAGTTTCCCCTATGAGTGGAAATATCCTCTCTGCATCCACCTTGTCAAGCCCCCTCATTACTTTATATGTTTCGATCAGATCACCTCTCATTCTTCTGAACTCCAATGAGTATAGGCCCAACCTACTCAATCTATCTTCATAAGTCAACCCCCTCATCTCCAGAATCAACCGAGTATACCTTCTCTGAACACCCTCCAATGCAAGTATATCCTTCCTTAAATACGGAGACCAAACCTACGCAATACTCCAGGTGTGGCCTCACCAATACCCTGTACAGTTGTAGCAGGGCTTCTCTGCTTTTATACTCTATCCCCTTTGCAATAAAGGCCAACATTCCATTTGCCTTCCTGATTACTTGCTGTACCTGCATACTAACTTTTTGTGTTTCATGCATAAGGACCCCCAGGTCCCTCTGTACTGTAGCACTTTGCAATTTTTCTCCATTTAAATTATAATTTGCTTTTCTATTTTTTCTGCTAAAGTTATATTGTCCCATATTGTACTCCATCTGCCAAATCTTTGCCCACTCACTTAGCCTTTGCAGATTTTTTGTGTCCTGCTCACAATTTGCTTTCCCACCCATCTTTGAATCATCAGCAAACTTGGCTACATTGCACTCAGTCCCTTCATCCAAGTCATTAATATAGATTGTAAATAGTTGAGGACCCAGCACCAATCCCTGCAGCACCCCAATAGTCACTGTTTGCAACCGAAAAATGACCGTTTATCCCAACTCTCTGTTTTCTGTGAACATGGATAGAGGATTGGCTAACTAATATATTACCCCCAACCCTGTGAACTTTTATCTTGTGCAGTAACCTTTTATGTGGCACCTTATCGAATTCCTTCTGGAAATCCAAATACACCACATCCACTGCATTTATATAGAGCCTTTCACGACCTCAGGATGTCCCAAGGTACTTTGCAGCCAATGAAGTACTTTTGAAATGTAGTCGCTGTTGTATTGTAAGAAAAGTTATACTAAGATTTCATGCCACATTTACACTTGGAATGGTATAAATGAGGCACAGAAATCTCATTTTGTGCCACTCAATCCAAAACTGAGTTGATTCCACTGAGACCCACCCAAGTCAACATATCTGCTTTAGTTTAGCAGCAGGAGCTGACATAGTGCCAAATAATGACATGCACTGGAGCCATACTAAAGCCACTGAATGGCATGAAGCTGACCATTTGATTTGTAGGTACAATCTGTGTCTGCGTATACTGACTGCACAGTTGATCTGACTTCCTCCAAAATGGAAGATCACAGAATGTGAGCATGAACATAGACATTGGAACGTAAGAAATAGGTGCAGGAGTAGGCCATATGCACCCCGCCACCTCACAAGCCTGCTCCGTCATTCAATAAGATCATGACTGATGACCTACCTCAACTCCACTTTCCTGCCCTATCTCCATATCCATTGATTCTCTTAGGCAATGAATTATCATTTTTGTTTTTACTGTTGTTAAATAACTGTAATAAATTGAAAAATAGCGCAAAGTATGATTAAAAACAGAAAATGCTAGAAATATTCAGCAGGTCAGGCAGCATCTGTGGAAAGAAAAACAGAGTTAATGTTTCAGGTCTGGCGAAAGGTCATCGACCTGAAACAGTAACTCTCTTTTGCTCTCCACAGATGCTGTCTGACCTGCTGAGTATTTCCAGCATTTTCTGCTTTTATATCAGATTTCCAGCATCCGCAGTATTGTGCTTTTGACATAGAATGATTAATTCTCTCTTCCTTTCTCCAAAATTCTAACACAGTGGGGTTGCTTTTCACCCTATTTGCCTGGTGTAAACTGGCTGGTAACAGCCTCAAAATAGGTTTGGTAGCCTTACCGCCCTGTTAACACCGGTGATGTGGCCGATACCATTTAAAAAGGGCCTACCTCTGGGTGCCCAAAGCACTCACCTGTTTCAGATGAGACGTTCCATTTAATATGGAAATCGTGGCCCTATGACCTAAATAAGACCCCAGTTGCCAATTTAGGCAGTGCAGGCTTCGACTAGTTCTACGGGCGATGGAAGGGAAGATGTCCACCAAAGGTAAGTCTGAGGCCCACAAACATAATCTGGGCTGCTGCCGCACTGGGATTATGCTCCCAGGACTTATCATGCTGGCAGTAGCTTTTGCCTTTGCTAAATCTGGGGAGCTGCATCACAACACCTGTTTAGCGCCCCACAGTTTGCCTGGCAAATGTAAATGAGGCTGGAGCCTCAAAATCATGGGGGCCACTCTGCCAATAGTCAAACTAGACCCCAGTATCTTTGCTCCTATACTTACAGTTACTAGAATTATCTTGTGTTTGTTTTTTATCTCGTCCTTTAGGTTCTTTTTATGTTAGATTCTGGAACAAACGATTGGGACTCGTGCTTACTTCCCATCCAAAGAGATTGCATAACTTGGGCACAATTGCAAACTGGTGCAGAGAGTTCAGCACCTGCTTACACCTGTGTGCTCCAATGATGGGGTGACATTATGCTCTGGCATAAACCTTTAAATGTCTTATTGATATCGTGAGCAGAGGTGGATAATATAACTTCATGGTTTACTATGTCTGCCGACAGTTATTAACTGCTCTTCGATGATGATGTAATCCACTGTGCAGTGCAAGATGTTACTCAATGTCAATTGCAAACCATATTGCAGGGGAATCTTGTAGTGCTCTGATTGACATATGGAGGTCCAAGTTTGCCCCATTTTACCTGCCTGCTAAGTGTGGAATTCTGTACTGTTTCTCCTTCTTCACAGGCTCGTGGGAAGCAGGTTGAAATTGACCAGTTGCGATATGAATTAACCAGTCAGCAACAGCGAACTAACATGGAAATATTGAGACTAAATGAGCGAATTGCTGAACTGGAGTTACAGTTGGTAGAAACACGCAGAGAGGCAGACGAATACTTTAAGGGTAATCTTCAACAAAACTTGGAAACAGTGGCTTTAGGAAATGAGGTAAGGAGGTAAATCCTAGCTCTGGGTGAACCCCAAAATAAACATGTTTCATTTTTCTTCCTATTATTATGTGCCTCCAACGCCTCCTCCGTCATCCAGCTGGGTGGGACTGCACTCGCCTGGTTCCATTCTTATCTTATCGACTCGTAGTCAGAGATTCACCTGCAACTGCTTTCCTTCCCGCTCCTGAACTGTTAGCACTGAAGTGCCCCAAGGATCTATCTTTGGCCCCTTCCTATTTCTCATCCGCTTGATGCCCCTTGACAACATCATCCAAAATTACAACGTCAAGTTCCACATGTCGCTGACAGCACCCAGCTCTACCTCACCATCATCTCTCCCGACCACTCCACGGTCTCTGATTTGTCATGCTACTTGTCTGACATCCAGTCCTAGATGTGCAGAAATTTACTCCAATTAACTATTGGGAAAACCAAAGCCATGGTCTTTGGTCCCTGCCACGAACTCCATTCCTCAGCCACTCACTCCATCCCTCTCCTCGGTCACTGTCTGAGGCTGGACCAGACCATTTGCAACCTTGGCATCCTATTTGACCCTGAGCTTACGTCCATCACCAAGACCACCTCTGTAACATCACCTGTTTCAGCTCCTGCCTCAGCTCATCTGCTGCTGAAACCCTCATTCGTGCCTATGTTACTTCTAGACTTGACTAGTCTCATGCTTTCCTGGTCAGCCTCCCATCTTCCACCCTCCATAAACTTGAACTCATCCAAAACTCTGCTGCCAGTATCTTAACTCGCACCGTCCCGTTCACCCATCACTCCTCTGCTTGCTAACCCACATTGGCTCCTGGTCCAGCAGGGCTTCGATTTTAAAATTCTCATCCTTGTTTTCAAAGCCCTCCATAGCCTCGCCCCTCCCTATCACTGTGACCTCCTGCTGCCCTACAACCCTCCGAGATCTCTGTGCTCCTCCAATTCTGGCCTCTTGCACATTCCCGATTTTAAGCGCTTCATAATTTGTACCATGCCTTCAACTGCCTGGGCCCTAAGCTCTGGAATTCTTTCCCTAAGCCACTCTATCTCTCTCTTCTCCTTAAAACCGCTGGCGTACAAATACGACTCTGGTGGTGAGGCAAATGCCGGTATTGGATCTGCTGCCCATTATACACAGCACCTGATATTCAGTCCCATTGACTGCGATAGAACTGAATATCAGGCACTGCACATAATGGGCGGCCATTCCGATATCGCCCGTTTTGTGTGCCACCGCCCATGACGAAGTTCTGTCCTTTCCTCTTCGATCAAGCTTTTGGTCACCTGTCCAAATATCTCCTTATGTGGCTTGGCATCGAACACTCATGTGAAGTGCCTTGAAACATTTTACTACTTTAAAGGCGCTATATAAATGCAAGTTGTCTTGGGTCAGAAAACAAAATATTCAGCGCAGGCTTGATGGGCCGAATGGCTTTCTTCCGTGCTGTAACCATTCTATGATTCTATTTCCCATCTATCAGGGTAGTTAGTTCTTTTATTCTTTGGGTCGGCCAAAATTAGTCCTGAAATATCAACAAGGAAGAGAATGAGCATTTCCTGTTTCTGGAATAAGTGCTTCAAGTCCACTCAATACCTACTACAGGTACTGTTGTAATTCCAGAGGCACGGTCCCCTCTTGGAAAGTTGCTAACCTTGGTTAGGAGAGGTACTTAATGCATGTCAGATGTATCTCCTTAAGAAGTCACCATGAACTACAGCACATCTCGTGTTTGGTTTGTGAGTGCCATTGAGAAGGACCTGAGAGCAGGTTGCCTGCCACTTTTACTCCTAGAAACTTATGAATAGTGCTGGAAGGATAGGGAGGAAAAAAATATCATCTTAAAAAGTGATTTCTTCTTTGCAGGTTTCGGCTCTGAAGCTGGATTTGGTGAGTGGCCGTGCCCCAGTAGTGGTTGAACAGGTACATGGTTATTTCACTGCTATTATTTAACAAGGTATCCTATAATGAGTAGAGCCTTTCCCTCCCTCCCTCTCTACACAGCTTCCTGCAATGGAATCGTTTAACAGACTATTGCCCATGGGGTAGAATTGTTCTGGTCGTTATGTATAGTGATATTGGGGCATAAATTGCGATCTCCGTGACGACGTGTTCCATTCTTCGTAATCCATTTCAAAGGCTCCGGAAGTTCCAGATTTCCGCATGTGCGAAATCTGGAACTTGCTATCTGTCAAGGTACACCTTGACAGATCATCTGAACCACATAAAAAATGAGTATTGCTGGCACAGAGTTAGGCTATTTGCCCAACAACTGCCCAGCAATTGCCCACGCAACTCATTACAGCTGGTAAAAGCAGCACAAGAACACAAGAAATAGGAGCAGGAGTAGGCCATTTGACCCCTTCAGCGTGCTCCGCCATTCAATAAGATCTCAGTGGACTCAGTTCCACTTTCCTGCCCGCTCCCCATAACCCTTTAGTCCCTTATCACTCAAAAATCTGTCTATCTCCACCGTAAATATATTCAATGACCCAGCCTCCACAGCTCCCTGGGGCAGAGAATTCCACAAATTTACAATACTCAGAAGAAATTCCTCTTGATCTCAGTTTTAAATGGCGGCCCCTTATTCTGAGACTATGCCCTCTAGTTTTAGTTTCCCCTATGAGTGGAAATATACTCTCTGCATCCAACTTGTCCAGCCCTCTCATTATCTTATATCTTCTACCTCTCATTCTTCTGAACTCCAATGGGAATAGGCCCAACCTACTCAACCTATCTTCATAAGTCAACCCCCCGAGGTACCAGCGGATTGGAAAGCAGCTAATGTAACGCCTCTGTTTAAAAAAGGGGGCAGACAAAAGGCAGGTAACTATAGGCCGGTTAGTTTAACATCTGTAGTGGGGAAAATGCTTGAAGCTATCATTAAGGAAGAAATAGCGGGACATCTAGATAGGAATAGTGCAATCAAGCAGACGCAACATGGATTCATGAAGGGGAAATCATATTTAACTAATTTACTGGAATTTTTGAGGATATAACGAGCATGGTGGATAGAGGTGTCCCGATGGATGTGGTGTATTTAGATTTCCAAAAGGCATTCGATAAGGTGCCACACAAAAGGTTACTGCAGAAGATAAAGGTACGCGGAGTCAGAGGAAATGTATTAGCATGGATCGAGAATTGGCTGGCTAACAGAAAGCAGAGAGTCGGGATAAATGGGTCCTTTTCGGGTTGGAAATCGGTGGTTAATGGTGTGCCACAGGGATCGATGCTGGGACCACAACTGTTTACAATATACATAGATGACCTGGAAGAGGGGACAGAGTGTTGTGTAACAAAATTTGCAGATGACACAAAGATTAGTGGGAAAGCGGGTTGTGTAGAGGACACAGAGAGGCTGCAAAGAGATTTAGATAGGTTAAGCAAATGGGCTAAGGTTTTGCAGATGGAATACAATGTCGGAAAATGTGAGGTCATCCACTTGGGGGAAAAAAAAACAGTAAAAGGGAATATTATTTGAATGGGGAGAAATTACAACATGCTGCGGTGCAGAGGGACCTGGGGGTCCTTGTGCATGAATCCCAAAAAGTTAGTTTGCAGGTGCAGCAGGTAATCAGGAAGGCGAATGGAATGTTGGCCTTCATTGTGAGAGGGATGGAGTACAAAAGCAGGGAGGTCCTGCTGCAGCTGTACAGGGTATTGGTGAGGCCGCACCTGGATGATTCACTAGGCTGATTCCGGAGATGAGGGGGTTACCTTATGATAGATTGAGTAGACTGGGTCTTTACTCGTTGGAGTTCAGAAGGATGAGGGGTGATCTTGTAGAAACATTTAAAATAATGAAAGGGATAGACAAGATAGAAGCAGAGAGGTTGTTTCCACTGGTCGGGGAGATTAGAACTAGGGGGCACAGCCTCAAATACGGGGGAGCCAATTTAAAACCGAGTTGAGAAGGAATTTCTTCTCCCAGAGGGTTGTGAATCTGTGGAATTCTTTGCCCAAGGAAGTGGTTGAGGCTAGCTCATTGAATGTATTCAAGTCACAGATAGATAGCTTGTTAACCAATAAGGGAATTAAGGGTTATGGGGAGCGGGTGGGTAAGTGGAGCTGAGTCCACGGCCAGATCAGCCATGATCTTTTTGAATGGCGGAGCAGGCTCGAGGGGCTAGATGGCCTACTCCTGTTCCTAATTCTTATGTTCTTCTGTTCCTATCTCCGGAATCAACCGAGTGAACCTTCTCTGAACTGCCTCCAATGCAAGTATATCCTTCCTTAAATACGGAGACCAAAACTGCATGCAATACTCCAGGTGTGGCCTCACCAATATCCTGTACAGTTGTAGCAGGACTTCTCTGCTTTTATACTCCATCTCCCTTGCAATAAAGGCCAACATTCCATTTGCCTTCCTGATTACTTGCTGTACTTGCATACTAACTTTTTGTGTTTCATGCACAAGAACCCCCAGGTCCCTCTGTACTGCAGCACTTTGCAATTTTTCTCCATTTAAATTATAGGGCTAGACCCTTCACTTTTGAGGTTATTGCCCAAAAATGGGCGTTATTTCCGGCGTGGGTGGTAAAAAAGGGTTTTCAGAGCGCCAGCTTCTCGCCCATTCTCAAAACATCTAGTTTACATTTTTGAAAATGGACGTTACCGCGAGCGATATCAAATGGGCGGTAGCGTTAAATTTTTTTGACCTTCTGCTGTAAAGTGTGGCCGTCCTTGGCAACGGCATGGCAACACTCGATTTCCGTGATTCTGGAAGTCAAGGGTCACAATAACATGTGCAGAAGAGGAGACAGAGAGGGAGCTCAGAGGGACTGAAGGTGTGGCTGGGTGTGGTGTGGCTGCTTTGGGAGGAAGGGGGGAGACTTTGGAGCTTCACAGCAAGTAGGCAAACAAAAAGTAGCTGTTACCAACCACATATTTGACCGAATTTGCCCTATAATGGAGGGAGAGGAGGAGGCATCACAGCACGCTGTGGAGACTGACGCTCCAGCAGTGAGGTGGGAGAGGAGCACATTGGAGGTCGCAAAAGAGCCAGGAGGTTCTCGGACGAGGCAAATGCCTCCTTCCTGCAGGAGGTCGAGTCACGCTGGGGTGATTTGACACAGGGAGGTCGTGGGAAGCCCACCCCAAAGGCTTATCAGAGGATATGGACCGAGATAACGGAGGTGGTCTCGTCGGTGACCAACGAGGTGCGTGAGCGCAACCAATGCCGCAAAAGATGGAATGACCTTGTGGGATCCGCAAGAGTAAGTATTACATTGATTTACATGTACTTATGTATTTATATAATTTGATTTGGAACAGTCATGAGTGACTTTCAGCAGATGTGAGGTCTTGCACTTTTACCGAGAATGTTTTACTCAAAGCCTGCGGTCACGGTGAACGTCTTTAGTTAAAGAATGATAATCATAATAATCATGATTACATCTGTCGGTTATGTGTTGTATCAGTCTCTGTGACAGTACCTAGCAATGATATCACGCAATGATCTCATGCCATGTCGTCCTGTCACCTTTTACAGAAGAAGCTATCGACGATGAGGTCCGTGCAGAGGCGAATGGGTGGGGGGCCACCAGTCCCCAGCGACATCACAGAGATGGAGAAGCGAGTGCTCGCACTTGTGGGGAAGCACCCCCGAACAGCCATGGACGTATCTGCAGACCCTAAAGTGATGCCACGTGAGTAAAGCTTATACCATTGCGTGATGCAAAGTCAATAGATGCCACAACAACTTATATCCGACCAATCATATATGATAGATGATTTCTAAAAGTTTCATAGAAATAATGCTGGCCGAATGAAAATCATTGCAATGCACAATGTGTTGATGGTGATCAAATATGATGTCTGCGATGATTGAGAGAACGGTGGTGCTTTTGTCGTGCATATGCTGTGTGGAGCGCTGGACTCACCTTGTCAGCCTAGCACCCCCATCTCCTCTAACAACCTCATTTGTGTCTTGCAGCTCAGCGTGGCCCCAGGCAAGGCCACAGAGGCCAGAAGGTGGGGGCGTGGGGCAGGAGTCGGCGGACGATTCTACTACATCTGGTGCTGAGGAGCTCCGATTGTCACCTGTCAATCCGCTGGGTCTGTTCTCGACGGATGAGAGCGCAGACTTCGAAGAACCTGCATCACCATGCTTCAGAACCCATTCCACCCCAAGGCCATCTATTAGTCTTCCAGTCATTCCCGCACTCTGGAAGTGCCAGCCCCAAGCACTTCTCCACAGGGCCCCCCATTTGTCCCCAGGATGGCACCGACCCCATGGAGGTCTCGTAGACGCGCCAGGTCTGTTCCACGAGCGTGACATGACAGCAGAGAGATGGTACAGTTGTCCAGGAGGACTTTAGACATTGGTGACCAGCTCATCGAAGCTTTTGGGGGGCATATCCCGCCACCTGGCCACCATGATGAGTACATTCCGTGCATGGCGGAGTCCCTGGATGCGATAGCCAGGAACATTGCTGCCACAGCCCTCCCAGTGGTCCCAGAGCGCGGCACTCCACCCCTAGGTCCCGCACCACCACTGCAAATGACAGATGAGAGCAAGGACCAAGATCCTGCTTCTGCATCAGAGAATGTTGCCCCCTTGGCAACCCCCGCTCCCATACCCGTCCAACCAACGCATCTGTCTTCATCCCCCCCCCCCAATGAGGCACCACCTGAGGAGCTCCTCAGTCAGGAGCCGTGGAGTGAGGAGGGGAAGGGGTGGAGGTGGGGAGAAGGAGAGGGGGGAAGGAAAGTGAGGTGCATGTGCACAGGTGATGGCTGTGTTATATCTCCATCTGGGTGTATGCAATTTGTTGCAATGTATGTGGCCTGGGAACCACGCTCCTGCTTTGCCTTTATATTCTGTGTTGCTGGACATGTTGAACATGTGATTGATGTCAATGGTGGAAAAAGTGGGATGTGGGTGGGGGTTGCGTGTTATTGGCTGTGATATTTATGATTTCAGACCAATGTTGGTATTAAACTTTTGTTTTTAAACATAACCTTGTTGAGCATTGTCTGAGCTAGCTGGACCATTACACACTGGTGATTCCTTACCATGAAAGGGTTAAATACAACTTAACATCAATTAACATAAACTTTAACTGGCACTAAGGTGATGGGCACCAGTGATGTCTGAGCTGCACACACACAGCAGTGTGTCCGTGTTGTCACTCACATTAGCGCTCTTTCAGTCAAATCTTTCTGATATCAGCTCCTCACAGAAAAGTGGGATTTAACAAATGCCAGCCACACTGCTGGCGTTCGCTCCGGTTAGTTCCACTTTTTGTGGGCGTTTTTTTGAGCGAACGATTTTGTGGGCGATATGTGTGCAAGGTGGTGAAATTGAAGATGGGCGATCTCCACGGCTGCTAATTTGGGTAAATATGCTCTTTACGACAAAAAACAGTCTCCGGGCATCAATATTGAATCTCTGCGTTAATTCCGTTCGAAAAGTAAAGCTGGGCGATATTATGGGCGTTGAATTCGCCCATTCTGCTGATTCCGCCTCCAAGAAATGGGCGAGCAGTGATTTTTTATCGCCGTTAAGCCCATTGAGAAAATAACATTCGGCGATATGTCTCCTAAAAAAGCCCATCAGTTTCCATTTTGTGCCAGAATGGGCGATATATGGGCGTTATATGTAATTTCAGCGGTAAAGTGGGCGTTAAGCATGCAAAAAAAGTGGAGGTTCTAGCCCTTAATCTGCTTTTCTATTTTTTCTGTCAAAGTGGATAACCTCCCACATTTTCCTACATTATACTCCATCTGCCAAATTTTAGCCCACTCACTTAGCCTGTCTATATCCCTTTGCAGATTTTTTGTGTCCTCCTCACAATTTACTTTACCATCCATCTTTGTATCATCAGCATACTTAACACTCGGTCCCTTCATCCAAGTCATTAATATAGATTGTAAATAGTTGAGGCCCCAGCACCGATCCCTGCGGCACCCCACTAGTTACTGTTTGCCAACTGGAAAATGACCTGTTTATCCCGACTCTCTGTTTTCTGTTAGTTAGCCAATCCTCAATCCATGCGAATATATTACCCCTAACCCCGTGAACTTTTATCTTGTGCAGTAAATTTTTATGTGGCACCTTATTGAATGCCTTATGGAAATCCAAATACACCACATCCACTGGTTCCCCCTTATCCACTTGCATCATTCCCCCTTATTCATATCCTTCAGTGCATCAACCTCAATAAAAATTAAATTTTTTGATAAATAATTTTAAACATCTTAATCGGGCCAATATTTGTATAAACTCATTTAAAATGTATAGGCATCTTTTTGGATTTTTTAAATGTTTTATTTAAGCCTTATAAATACCCTTACCCTGATGAAAGCAGCCCCTGGTTGTGACACCGGCTCAATATTTGGCTCCCAAGTGCTATGCTGGGACCGCCTGTGAAAGTGTGCGGTCCGAGCTGTAGCGGCTGCAGTGAGGTAAGTAATGTTGACCTCGGGTAAGTGTGACTGTTTTTTGTTTAATTTTTTTGCAATTTATGTGTGAGTTATTTATTGGAAATGATTATGGCGGTTTTTTTCCAGTTTTTTTTTTCTCCCCTCTGAGGCCTGCTGTTTATGGGATTTTCGCATGCTCAACCCTAAGTGAGGTGTGCAGTGCCTCCCTTACCGCTCTACCCCACACTCAGGGCCTAGCTGCCGAATTTTGCTGACTGAGGCGCAAACTTTTCCCGGGCGCAAACTTTCCCACCCCGCCTCCATTACCGCCCCGAAATGAGAAAAGCCGAAAATCCAGCCCCAAGTCTTTTAAAACCCAGGCTCTCTACTTCGTGATTTTATTAAAATCTTGTTTTCTCTCTTCTAACCTTGTACCTGCACTATTTGGCTTTGACAATTCACCTTCGTTTTCAATTTAGCCTATTGGAACTGAAGATCTATAATGCTTTTGAACTATATCAATGCGCTTCGTATTTTATAGGAAACATCTCCGTTTCTTGTTTAGAGGGTTTTGTAAAAGGTGCTAGGAAATTGAGATTTTCAATAGGCTGTGATAGACTCCCACAAGTATCTGTCCTGAGGCGTACAAGTCCAGTTATATCCTTCTGCTTTGGAATAATTTGGAAGCAATGGGGTCATCAAGTATACCAGGAAAAAAATGTCAAACCTACACACAAGCCTTCATTGTTTTCATCCCATCAAATGCTCTATTATAGTATTTTCATGAATGAGTGGGTGATTACTCGTTTCTATTCCAGAGTGAACTTGTCAAGGAGCTTCAGGGAGAAATTCTCCGACTACGACAGCAACTGGTTCACTCACGATTAGGTAACAGCCCCTCACAACAGCAAAGCTTACAAGCCAAACTAAAGCAGGCAGCTCGCTACATCAGTCAGCTATCCCGTGACAAACAGCAATTGATTGAGATGGGGAATCGACTTCGTGCAGAACTGGTTAGATCTGGATTAGATGGTACGTCACCAGCCACATCACTAATTGCTTTTAGATTTTTAAAAATTATAATCTGTAGAGTAGTATGTAAGAAAGTCAGTCAACACAGAAGAATGTCAAGTCCACAGCTCGGTTCCATATCATTTTCTGCTGTTCACTGCCATGTACATATTATGATCATATTTATATTATCTCTCAGATATTGTATTTAATCTGTACCTATGCCTTTCTCTTGCAGCTTCTCAGCCCTCTGTTGGTGTAAGAAATTCAGTCCTACCTGCTCAGTCTCCCAGAGAGCTAGCACAGGAAGCGCAGCATCGTCTGTCTGCTTTGGAGCACTTACAGTACCAACTCACTACCCAGGTGATGATGTTCTCTGTGTATGTAATGTTTCTCTACCTTACTGAAATAAAGTTCCTCTCTACCGTACATTTGATCATAAATCTGCTCTTTTTAAATTTTACTTTCTTCTCTTCCCATCGCCTCTTTTTATTGTCATTTTTGGCTAACCTTTAGGTGCCCTTAGCCACCCACCACTCCCATGGCTACTCTGCCAATCATGCAATGCACTTGCTACTAATAGGCATAAAATTGCTGCCTGAGTAACTTTACCATGAATTTTACCTCCTTCCTTATTGAGAAGCATCTGGTTCTGTTTGACATTTGTATTTAGTCTAGTATTTAGTTATTCCCATCATCGGTTCACCGCTGTCTTTATATACAGAACTAACCACAGCGGAATCTTGTATGATTTCAGGAGTTGCAGTATGCACAGCTGAAAGACTTCAAACAAGTTCCCATCACTGTGCAGCAGAGTTCATCGGAGAGTGAAAATGGCCAGAATGCCCAGAATAGGAAAACTGGAACAAGAGAACATACCAGGAATACGGTAAGGTGCTAGAGAACACTGCAGAATGAGATCATCAGTCTTTTTGCCAATTGGGTAATTGCTTCAAAAAGTTGATTTAACACAAGATATGGTGCACAATGTAAATTAGCCCATGTGTCCAAATTGTATCTGATATTAAAAGTTTTTTTTAGCCAGTCAATACAGTCGTTCCTGTACTAAGCTGCTGGTCCCAGGCATAGTTGTAGCAAATCTGTTTACTTGGTCCTTCACCCGTGGTTTCAAAAACATCCCAAGTTGCCTCACAAAGGCATAAGGAAAAATGGTTGCAAGCTGAAGAAGGAAAGATTAGCAGGCGTGATCAAAAACTTGGTCCAAAAGGAGGCTTTTAAGCAGAGCTCTGAAGGAGCAGAGCAGAGAGATTTAGAAAATAAATTCCAGACATGGGTCCTAGGTGGCTGAAAGCACAACCACTAATAATCGGGCAAAGGAGGGGGTTATGCAAGATGCTGGAGTCAGAGCAATGGAGAATAATTGAGGTGAGAAGGTTGTAGGAGGTTACAAAGATAAGAAGGGGTGAGGAAATGGAGAGATAAGAATTTTAAATTTGAGGTGTGGGGTGACCTAGAGCCAATGTAGGCTAGCGAAGACAGGGGTGATGGATGAGTAGGGCATGATACTAGATAGGATACAGGCAGCAAAGTTTTGGGTATTGCCGAACTTTACAGAGGGTAGAGGATGATAACATTGGAATAATTGAGGCAGGAGGTGGAAAAGGCAAAAATAAGGGTTTCAGTGGCAGATGAGCTGAGGTAGGGGAGGGGGCAGGCAATGTTAGTAGAAGTACGTGGTCCTTGCGATGGAGAGAATATAGGATCGGGCACTCAACTCTGAGTCAAACAGGATTCCGAGGTTGCAAGTGGTCCAGTTCAGTTTGAGACATTGTCCAGGAAGGGGAAATGGAACCAGTGGTAAGGGTACAGAGTTTGTGGCATGGACTAAAGACAATGGGGCTGAAAATACCCCTCGCCCCGATTGGGGGCGATAACCTTCCTGGGCCGAGACTTCCTGCGTCCGGCCCGAAAGTCCCGCCCCTGAAATGGAATTGGTCCATACGTCCCTCAAAGGAAGCGGAGCGCTGTCTCTGGCACTCTGCTTCCTTTGAGGGGCGCTCCTGGGCAGTAGCGCGGCGCTGAGTCTAGAGCTACACGGAGTAGGCCAGCGCTATGCGGATGCTCCACGTAGCGTTAATGCGCTACAACGCCCGTCCCCTTCCATTAAAGGTGAGGGCCGCTGAACACGCTGCATGATCCTTTTGTGGCCACCAGGGATGAGTTTGACCGGGCACACACAAAACGGAATGCACGATGGCGGCCTGGTTGTTGCGAGGGCCGCAAATGTCGGGCCGACTCGGGAGTCAGCTGACAAATAAAGATGGCGGCCCGGGGTGCTAAAGGCCTCCCCCAAGGCCTCCCCTTTAAATAATGCGCCGGCAGCGGATGCCCGCCAGCTTCCCGTCACGCGGACCAATTTTCCCCCGCGGGAAAGGGGTTGGCGTGGGGCGTTGAGGGGTTGGCGTGCACGGCGATGATGTCACCACTGGTTGCGTGCCGGCCCGGGGTGTTAACCGCGGCGCTGCCAGAACAGCGCGCCCCAAACCTCTGGGCCTATTCGCGCAAGGCGATTGCACCCCCCCCCTCCTCCCCTGGGCGAAAACACCTTTTCACCCCTATAGCACTCTCCAGAGGCGCTAACTGTGCTATAAAAAAGGGGCAATTTCACCCCAATGGCTTTGGTCTTCCCAGTATTTGGCTGGAGAACATTACGGTTCATCCAAGACAAGTTCATCGTCAAACAAGCATGACGATAGAACAGGGACTGCGGAGCACTTGAGAGTTGTGAGCAATAATACAGTAAATTGGATGAAGAAAATTAACAAAAGTTCATTGTGATCATTTATAAATCAAAGCATGTCTGGGTAACCCATCTCCTCAGCTGTTTTTGGATTACCGCCGAACATTTTTTCTCTACCAGGAGACAGCCGTCCACTGTTCCAAAATTTTTTTATCCTCACATTACCTGTATTTTCCATCACTTCTCACTGCTGCCAGCCTTTGCATTTGTCCAATATCCTGGCCCCGCTCCTTTCCTTTCCTTGTCTATCAATTATCCCCATGTGACTGATATGGCCCGATCCCTATTTCAGGACAGGTAATTTAAAATGAGTGGAGAATTGGAATGCTGCTGGATTGAAGGTTAATTTTTCAGCTATAAATCCAGTCAATTCCCACCCTCCCACCATATCAGCTGGATTTTAACCTCTTTGTGACAATATTTCCTGGGATTTCTCTCCTCTCGAGTCAGAGGCGCAAAGCTCCGTTTTTCTCCCAGGTGGCTAGCTACTGTGTCCGGGTGAGCAGCCCTGAATTCCGAGAAACTTTCAGACAATCCGGGAGCCTTGGCAACCCTATCATAGAGGTACACGAGATATAGAAAAGGTAAATCTGAAACTCTACTTCAAACTACCCATGATACAAAAGCATGGGACACTGATTCAAACTAATAAGCAAATTCAAGACTGACTGCGAGATAATTCTGCACACTTGGAACAGCCAACACGTGGAATGGATTTCCTGATAGGTTACTGCAGGTGAAAATCCTCAAATAATTTAAGAAGCAGTCGGTCTATTTGAATAGATGAGCTAAGATGGCCATCCTCATCCATATCTAGTTTGGGTTCATTCCATGATAATATTACTTGCAGTTTCACCCATTTCTGGATGTTGTTACCACTTTCGCCAATAGATGGCATCAAATGCCAAGTTCTTTCAAGCAGTGTTCGAAACTGCTGAAATTCCAGGCAGTGGTTCTGGATTCTGCTCACAAAAACCAAAGGTGTCTTTTTCCGACATTGTGCTTCCTGTGGATGATTGTCCGACCATTTAAATCAATGGTTAGAAGATTGTGCGCTGCATGCACCAGAATTCCCAATGTGCGCAGCCAGTGGGCGGGGCTCCGTACGGGAAACGTGATGCTGAAAAACTAACCCTCGGGTATCAAGTTGGAATTTTACTTTCTGGATATTCAAGCCCAGAGGTTTGCCAGGTCAACAAATCCAAGGCTGATCTCCCTCAGGCATCTTACCATCTTACCAAGCTAAACAGTAATATTGGAGGGAAAAATGATTATTATTCTTCTGCTTGCTTTCATTTTGCTGATCTATAAAATAAAAAATATATAAAATCTGCTATGTAAATCTCTCCACAATATAGAATGGCCACCTTCTGTGCCGTATCATTTTGCATGTCCCCCCACCCCACCCCAAATGATTAAAACTGAGTAGCTTAGCCAAATAAACCAGGAGGCCCCAGGATTGATCCCCATTTTCAGCTGATCTAGACAAACTGCATTTGGCCTCCGTGTCCCCTTGGTTAGGGAGGGGAAAAACAACTGGTAGTTCTGTGAACATTGGGTGAGGAGAAAATTGGGCTCAACAGTGATAGCTCCCATGGTGGAATAGCTTTCCAACACTTCGTACCTAGGCTCATACATGAAGAATGGCCAGTTTGACAAAATAAGAATGTCACCCAGCACCCATGGAGCTGCTGCCCACTAAGGAGCTAAGGCCTTCAGGAGAAAAAAGAAAAGAAAGACTTGCATTTATATAGTGCCTTTCATGACTCAGGACTTCCCAGCACTTTACAGCCAATGAAGTACTTTTGAAGTGTAGTCACTGTTGTAATGTAGGAAACACAGCAGCCAATATGAGCACAGCAAGCTCCCACAAACAGCAATGTAATAATGACCAGATAATCAGTTTTTTTTTAGTGATGTTGATTGAGGGATAACTATTGACCAGGACACCCAGGACTCCCCTGCTCTTCTTCAAAATAATGTCATGGGATCTATTACGTCCACCTGAGAGAACAGACAGGGCTTCGGTTTAACGTTGCATCCGAAAGGCAGCACCTCCGACAGTGCAGCACTCCCTCAGTACTGCACTGTAGTGTCAGCCTAGATTTTTGTGCTCAAGTCTCTGAAGTAGGACTTGAACTCACAGCTTTCTAACTCAGGCAAGTGTGCTACCAACTGAGCCACAGCTGATATTCAAAAAGAGAGAGAAGGGGATAAATTGGTAGAGAAAAAAATAGTAATTTATATACTGCATGCGAAGAAGAGTATTCCTCTTGCATGATCTGGAAGTTAAACTGTGTAGAAAAGGTATGTTTAAAGGGTTGCTTGATGGCTCAGTGAGTTTACACATGAGTATCTGAGCCATACAGACCAGGAAAGTTCCATGTTCAATCCTCAGTCTGCGCTGAATTAACTTGTCTGTAGTCAGAGCAGGAGTAGCAATAGTACAATTAGCCTCAACATTCCTGGGTTAGGGAGTTGGGAAGGAGGAGTCAATTAGGGCTCCCATTCTTGATTACTATTCATGTATTCCTGCTGGATATACACAGCTGTGGACATAGGATGGGACAAAATTTGACTTGGCTATTATTCCAATGGTCAAATAGCCTGTCAAAACTCATTGTGAAGGATCACACAAATAATAGCCATTTGGGAAAGTATTTGGTGCTCGTAGAACTATATCCCAGCAAGGAGTCAACATCTTCAGCAGATGGGAAAGTGGAAAAAATTGATAAGCGATTAAAAGGAAAGGTGTGTTCAATTCTTTGAACTGAATTTGATTGGTCTGTTTTTTTCTGTTTTGACTTGCAGGACCCAGCTGTAGCGTCAACAGGAAAAACTGTGAATGGCAAAACAAAGGAAATCACAGTCTCCGATACTAGCCAGTCACGTCTACTCGTACCAGAAACTAGCCAGTCCCAATCAATGATACACGATCCATCCACCCAGTCAGATCTACTAATGTCATCCTACGGAGCTGACAGTTCTATTCAAGATATCTGGCAGATGTTGGAGGGAGGGCCCAGTCTCTCTGTATCTACTCCACAGAAAAACACTGAAACAGGTGATGTGTGGGGAATGAGGGAAAGTGCAGAGCATTAGTTTCATTCATCTGCTCAATGGCAAATATGGAAAATGGTGAATGGCAAAGGTTATTTTAGCAGTAAGGAGAAATGTCAGCATAAGATGGAGTACAGGTACTTGTAACAAAGTGATTTACTGTCTTGTGTGGCCTCCTAATATGAGTGAGTACAGCTAATGTTACTGGAGCAAAATCTTGAAGCTCTGGAGTAATGGGCCCAAGTTTCGGGCCGTGCCTAGAACGGCGCAGCCCCCACCTGGACGCCCATTTTTCGCGCCACAAAGTGCGCCTAAAAAATACTTGCCTATTCTCCGGCTCCCTGCAGGTCCTCTGGAGCTGGGTGCGGCGCAGCACGAGCTGTGGGGGGCGGAGCCAGGTCCCTGCGCTGAAAACAGTGCCGGGACCTCTGCACATGCGCGCTACAGTGCGCCCAAAACTGTGTGGGAGGGACCCGAAGCACGCAGCACCTCGCCCTGGCCGAATGGCCTCACTGGGGCTGCGTGGATAAGGCTGCCTCCCATGCCCAGCTCCTGCTTCCTCCCGACCCGACTCGACTCCCGCCCCCCCCGCGACCTCACCCGACACCCCCCCGGACCCGACCCCCCCCCCTGCCCCCGGACCCGACTGGACCTCCCCCCCCCGGACCCGACCCGACCCGCGCTCCCCCACCCACACACACCCCCCCCCCCTTGACCCGCGCTCCCACCCCCCTCCCCGCCCCAGACCCCGGACCTGACCCGACGTGGCGCCACCATCCGGTGCTGGGGGCGGGCCCCGCCCGAAGTCTTGGGCCCGGCCGGGCCCGGCCCGTTCAGCCTCCTTCTCTCCCTCCCTTCCTTCTCCCTCCCTCCCCCCTCCCTTCCTCCTCCCTCCCTCCCCCCTCCCTTCCTCCTCCCTCCCTCCCCCCTCCCTTCCTCCTCCCTCCCCTCCCCTCTCCCCCTCCCCTTCCCTCTCCCCCTTCCCTCTCCCCCTTCCCTCTCCCCCTTCCCTCTCCCCCTCCCCTCTCCCCCTCCCCTCTCCCCCTCCTCTCCCCCTCCCCCTCCCCTCCCCTCCCCTCTCTCCCCCCCCTCTCCTCTCCCCCCTCCCTTCCCTCCCCCCTCCCTTCTCTCCCTCCCTCCCTCCCTTCTCACTCCCTCCACCCCCTCCTTCCTCTCGCTGTCAGAAACACAGACACTGACAGACAGAGAGTGAGAGAGACACACACACACACACACACAGAGAGATAGAGACACTGACAGAGACACACTGGGGGGGTGGGGGGAGGATGCGGTTGGAGGGCTCCCGCTGCTGCAGTCGGTAAGTAGAAAATGTTTTATTTATTGATTTTTTAAATTTTTTTATTTTTTATTAATTTTTTTGATTGATTTATTAGTTGATTTATTGATGTATTTATCATTTATTATTGATGATGGCTCTTTATTTGTAAAACTGAAGTGTTTAATGTTTGTAAACTTCCCTTTAAAGCCTTCCCCCCCCCATTCCCGACGCCTGATTTGTAACCTACGCCTGATTTTCTAAGTGTCGACAAGGTTTTTCTGAGCGTACAAAAATCTACACTTACTCCATTCTAAGTTAGTTTGGAGTAAGTTTTCACTGCCTAAACTTTCAAAATGGGCGTAAGTGGCCGGACACGCCCCCCTTTGAAAAAAAAAATCTGTTCCAAACTGAAACTGTTCGAACTGACTAGAACTGGAGCAAACTAAATGCCGAGAATTGCAATTTCTAAGATACTCCATTCTAAACCAGTTGCTCCAAAAAAACAGGAGCAACTCAGGCCGAAACTTGGCCCCAAAATGTTGTACTTTTCATGTTTTGTGAACCCACTCTCGAGCAGCTGATGGGCATGACCAGTTCATCATGGCAGGAATGAACAAAATCAATTTCTGTCCTTGTGAGTGTCCATGGTTCTTGCTTTCTCTCTCATCTCCTCCTTTTGTGTGAGTCAATTTATATTTATGGCTATTCTCTTTCGATCCCTGTGCATATTGTTAGTTTTTCTCTCTACTATTTCTGAACATTCTCTCTCTCTCTTACCCAAACTTCTCATTCTCTCTGTGTATGAACTTTTCTTTCTTTCTCTCTCCCCAGTATGTCTGAGCTTTGCTCTATCTCATGTTTTCACTACAAACTACCCCCACCGCCTGCTGTGCTTTCTGGCAGGTCTTCCTTTTCAGATGGCATTGTTCAATCTTCTACCTTTACTTCTAACCTCCTTTCCCGGGCTTTTCAATTATTTGCATTTTCTTTGGTTCTTCTAAAACCTTTTCATTGCTTCACTAAAATGATTTTTTGTGTTATTTAATGGATTTCTGCTAAAATACTAAATCGTTTGCAGGTCGTTCAATCTATTAATTTCATCCCCTACCAACTTTTTTCTTCCACCCTACAAAGGAGCTTACTATAGTTGCAGATGCTGATTGACTTGCGTATTTCCAGCAATTTGTGTTTTTATTCCTTCCCTTCTCCCTGCCTAAACTTACTATTTCACCCTCTGTCTAGATCCCTCTCGCCTTGTGTGTCTGGACTTTGGCCCCGCCCCCAATAAATCCAAATTTCTCTCTGTCCTTGTCTATCTGAACTCCTCTCTCTTTCTGTGTATCTGAACTTCTTGGTCTCCCAATCTTTCTGAAGTTATTTTTCCTTCCCTCTCCCCTTGTATGTCTGAATCTCTCTCTCTCTTTCTCTCTCTCTCTCCCCCCCCCAATCTTCCCTCTATCTGAACGCATCTCTCTCTCTTGTTCTGTCTAAATCTCTTTCTTACTCCACATCTTTCTCTGTGTCTGAACTTCCCTCGGTGTCTGATCTTGTATTTTCCAGTGTTTCTAAACTTCTCTCCTTCTTTAAACTTTTTTTCATCCCCAAGTTTCTGAATTTCATTTCCTCACTGTCAACTCTCCTCTGTTACTCTATATAGAAACATAGAAACATATGCCTGATTTCTCTCTCTCCCGCCTGTTCCCTCCACCACCCCCCCCCCCCCCCCACTTTGCAGTTTTTCTCCCTCCCTGCACTAGCTGAATATCTCGCTTCCAGATTGTTTTCTATTGGTGATTTAGAAAGAAGAAAGAACTTGCATTTATCTAGCACCTTTCACATCCTCAAAACAATCCCAAAATGCTTCGCAGCCAATTTTCTTGTTTGGAAGTATAGTCACAATATCCTCTGCAAGTTAGAAGAATAAGTTATTTTCTTTCTGTTTTAGTAATTTCCATAGGCTGGGATTGATCTTTTGATGTTCTATAGATGAATCCACGCTTGATCACATTCACTGAAAAATTCTCTTATGTGCAAGTTGGATCAGAACTGGATTCACCTTGTTATGTAATAATGTGTGTATCGTCCCAGTACCTTAAATGTAATGTAAGTACTATGCCACACCACAGAGGGTGCTGCGGTGGGAAACCCTGGTGGTACCTGTAACAAGGGCTATATAAGGCTGACCACCACATCTGGGAGGCACTCTGGAGCTGAACAATAAAGGACGAAGGTCACAGCAGTTAGACTTACACCAGACCGTGTGGAGTCAGTGATTTGTGTGCTACATACACCACATTGGCAACGAGGAAGCGGACGAACTCCACGCAACCATGGCTACTCTGGGCTCGCTAAAGGATTTTACCGTGGGCAATGATTGGGAGGCCTTTACGGAAAGGCTCGAGTATACTTCACAGCAAACGACCTGACGGAGGACACGAATGCAATGAGAGATAAGCGTAAGGCGATATTACTCTCCAGTTGTGGAGATGAGGTTTACTGTCTCGTCAGGAATTTGCTGGCACCTGGGAGCACCAGGGACAAGTCATACGAGGAGCTGACTGAACTCATTCGTGACCAGTTGAAACCGAAGGAGAGCATCCTCACGGCCAGATACAAATTTTACCATCACTGCAGACCCGAGGGCCAGGATATCACTAAATATGCTGCGGACCTCAGGAGACTCGCGGCGCCGTGTGATTTTGGCGCACACCTTGACGAGGCTTTGCGGGACGTTTTTGTCTTGGGGATTGGCCACAAGGGCCTCCTTCACAAGCTGCTGGCCACGGAACCCACAGTCACTCTGACAAAGGCCATCACCATCAGCCGGGCACATATGACCTCGACTTGCAGCACCAAGCAAATAATCCACACAGTCTCGAACCCGGCAGGCACTGTCCACAGGATAGCGCCCACCACGGACAAAACTGCAGAAGGTGGCTCTGCCCGGGGCAGAGAGCACGGACCTCGGGATCCTGGAACTCAGAGTCCGCCGAGGGGGGCCAATCAAGCAGCACCATGCTGGCGCTATGGAGGAAGCCATGGGGCTCACCAGTGCAGGTTTGCGGAGTATACGTACAATACCTGCCACGTTAAAGGCCACCTTCAGCGTATGTGTAAAAGAAATCGGACTCACCGTATGGCTGAGGAGATGGGGGATGATCCACTGTTCAGCGAGGAGCAGGTAGAAGGAGATGAGGTGCTTGGACTGTATACGTGCACCGACGATTCGCCCCCAGTGATAAGTGAAGTAAAAATCAACAGAGTCCCAGTGAGTATGGAAGTGGACTGTTGGGGAGGATTTAAACTGATATGGCAGGGGGATGGGAACCAATGCAGGGAGACAGAGGGAAACAAAAAGGAGGCAAAAGCAAAAGACAGAAAGGAGATGAGGAAAAGTGGAGGGCAGAGAAACCCAAGGCAAAGAACAAAAAGGGCCACTGTACAGCAAAATTCTAAAAGGACAAAGGGTGTTAAAAGAACAAGCCTGAAGGCTTTGTGTCTTAATGCAAGGAGTATCCGCAATAAAGTGGATGAATTAACTGTGCAAATAGATGTTAACAAATATGATGTGATTGGGATTACGGAGACGTGGCTCCAGGATGATCAGGGCTGGGAACTCAACATCCAGGGGTATTCAACATTCAGGAAAGATAGAATAAAAGGAAAAGGAGGTGGGGTAGCATTGCTGGTTAAGGAGCAAATTAAGGCAATAGTTCGGAAGGACATTAGCTTGGATGATGTGGAATCTATATGGGTAGAGCTGCAGAATACCAAAGGACAAAAAACGTTAGTGGGAGTTGTGTACAGACCTCCAAACAGTAGTAGTGATGTTGGGGAGGGCATCAAACATGAAATTAGGGGTGCGTGCAATAAAGGTGCAGCAGTTATAATGGGTGACTTTAATATGCACATAGATTGGGTTAACCAAACTGGAAGCAATGCGGTAGAGGAGGATTTCCTGGAGTGCATAAGGGATGGTTTTTTAGACCAATATGTCGAGGAACCAACTAGGGGGGAGGCCATCTTAGACTGGGTGTTGTGTAATGAGAGAGGATTAATTAGCAATCTCGTTGTGCGAGGCCCCTTGGGGAAGAGTGACCATAATATGGTGGAATTCTGCATTAGGATGGAGAATGAAACAGTTAATTCAGAGACCATGGTCCAGAATTTAAAGAAGGGTAACTTTGAAGGTATGAGGCGTGAATTGGCTAGGATAGATTGGCGAATGATACTGAAGGGGTTGACTGTGGATGGGCAATGGCAGACATTTAGAGACCGCATGGATGAACTACAACAATTGTACATTCCTGTCTGTCGTAAAAATAAAAAAGGGAAGGTGGCTCAACCGTGGCTATCAAGGGAAATCAGGGATAGCATTAAAGCCAAGGAAGTGGCATACAAATTGGCCAGAAATAGCAGAGAACCCGGGGACTGGGAGAAATTTAGTACTCAGCAGAGGAGGACAAAGGGTTTGATTAGGGCAGGGAAAATGGAGTACGAGAAGAAGCTTGCAGGGAACATTAAGACGGATTGCAAAAGTTTCTATAGATATGTAAAGAGAAAAAGGTTAGTAAAGACAAACGTAGGTCCCCTGCAGTCAGAATCAGGGGAAGTCATAACGGGGAACAAAGTAATGGCGGACCAATTGAACAAGTACTTTGGTTCGGTATTCACTGAGGAGGACACAAACAACCTTCCGGATATAAAAGGGGTCGGAGGGTCTAGTAAGGAGGAGAAACTGAGGGAAATCCTTATTAGTCGGGAAATTGTGTTGGGGAAATTGATGGGATTGAAGGCCGATAAATCCCCAGGGCCTGATGGACTGCATCCCAGAGTACTTAAGGAGGTGGCCTTGGAAATAGTGGATGCATTGACAGTCATTTTCCAACATTCCATTGACTCTGGATCAGTTCCTATGGAGTGGAGGGTAGCCAATGTAACCCCACTTTTTAAAAAAGGAGGGAGAGAGAAAACAGGGAATTACAGACCGGTCAGCCTGACATCGGTAGTGGGTAAAATGATGGAATCAATTATTAAGGATGTCATCGCAGTGCATTTGGAAAGAGGTAATATGATAGGTCCAAGTCAGCATGGATTTGTGAAAGGGAAATCATGCTTGACAAATCTTCTGGAATTTTTTGAGGATGTTTCCAGTAGAGTGGACAAGGGAGAACCAGTTGATGTAGTATATTTGGACTTTCAGAAGGCTTTCGACAAGGTCCCACACAAGAGATTAATGTGCAAAGTTAAAGCACATGGGATTGGGGGTAGTGTGCTGACATGGATTGAGAACTGGTTGTCAGACAGGAAGCAAAGAGTAGGAGTAAATGGGGACTTTTCAGAATGGCAGGCAGTGACTAGTGGGGTACCGCAAGGTTCTGTGCTGGGGCCCCAGCTGTTGACACTGTACATTAATGATTTAGACGAGGGGATTAAATGTAGTATCTCCAAATTTGCGGATGACACTAAGTTGGGTGGCAGTGTGAGCTGCAAGGAGGATTCTATGAGGCTGCAGAGCGACTTGGATAGGTTAGGTGAGTGGGCAAATGCGTGGCAGATGAAGTATAATGTGGATAAATGTGAGGTTATCCACTTTGGTGGTAAAAACAGAGAGACAGACTATTATCTGAATGGTGACAGATTAGGAAAAGGGCAGGTGCAAAGAGACCTGGGTGTCATGGTACATCAGTCATTGAAGGTTGGCATGCAGGTACAGCAGGCGGTTAAGAAAACAAATGGCATGTTGGCCTTCATAGCGAGGGGATTTGAGTACAAGGGCAGGGAGGTGTTGCTACAATTGTACAGGGCCTTGGTGAGGCCACACCTGGAGTATTGTGTACAGTTTTGGTCTCCTAACCTGAGGAAGGACATTCTTGCTATTGAGGGAGTGCAGCGAAGGTTCACCAGACTGATTCCCGGGATGGCGGGACTGACCTATCAAGAAAGACTGGATCAACTGGGCTTGTATTCACTGGAGTTCAGAAGAATGAGAGGGGACCTCATAGAAACGTTTAAAATTCTGACGGGGTTAGACAGGTTAGATGCAGGAAGAATATTCCCAATGTTGGGGAAGTCCAGAACCAGGGGACACAGTCTAAGGATAAGGGGGAAGCCATTTAGGACCGAGATGAGGAGGAATTTCTTCACCCAGAGAGTGGTGAACCTGTGGAATTCTCTACCACAGAAAGTTGTTGAGGCCAATTCACTAAATATATTCAAAAAGGAGTTAGATGAAGTCCTTACTACTAGGGGAATCAAGGGGTATGGTGAGAAAGCAGGAATGGGGTACTGAAGTTGCATGTTCAGCCATGAACTCATTGAATGGCGGTGCAGGCTAGAAGGGCCGAATGGCCTACTCCTGCACCTATTTTCTATGTTTCTATGTTTCTATGACACGGGCTATGGTCCGTCGTTGATGAGTCGGAGAACTTTAGATAAACTGTGGATTAACCCAGCTGCACGACCCAAGCTGGTCCCAGTCATGGCGAAGCTGCGTACCTACACCAGGGAACTAATACCTGTTCTTGGCAGAGCGATGGTGCAGGTATCCCAAGGGGACGAGACGCACGCTTTACCTCTGTGGGTCATTGCAGGCGATGGGCCGACACTCCTCGGCCGGAGGTGGATGGGGACGGTCCGTGGTAGCTGGGAAGACTTCATCACCCCACAGGCTGCTGCTCCCTGGGGTGCTGCCGTGCCCCGGGTCCCCAGAGAGCAGCGCCAACTGAGCTGGAGCTGCAGCCTCAATCTCCCCACAGGCAAGCCCCAGGCCCGGACCTCACACAGAGACCCTGCAGCCTTAATCCCCATAGGCAAGTCCCAGGCCCGGATCTCACACAGAGACCCTGCAGCCCCAGCCCCCACAGGCAAGCAGCCCTTCACAGAGGGGCCTAGTGGGAGGTGGGGGTTGAGCCGGCAGGGCGCTGCGGGCGGGGTGCTGAGGGATCCAGGGGCCGGCGGTTCGGAAGGACCCCGCAGAGGAAAAGGCCGTTGGGCGGGCCCCGCCGAGGAGCTGGTAGCGTCGGTCGGCGGCCAGGGCAGCCGCAGGGGAGACCGCGGGGGACGCGGCAAGTGCGGCCGCTGGAGAGGCCACGACGGCCGCAGGAGAGGCGACAAGTCAGGTGGCAGCGGAGGGGAGGAGAGGCTGCGACGGCGGAGGGCATCCGGAGCGGCGGAGAAGAAGATGGCGGCGGCATCGTGTCGGAGCTGCAGAGCATCAAAGATGGCGGCGCCCAAGGAGAAGCCTCGTGGAATCCTCCTGCATCAAAGATGGCGCCTTAAAAAGGAAATGCACCCGGGAGTCTTAAAAGGGCCTTACAAAGAGGTGGTCCCCACAAAGAACTTCTGTTTGGCAGAGCGAGTATAAAATGAGCTATGTTAATGTGAGATAGTGAATTTATAATAAGAATTACTTTTTTTATGCTGAATGGCCACTGTATTTGTGTAAAATAATGGATGAAGTACAATTAATGATAACGGCTAACAAGGAAATCAAGGTTCCGCTACCAGTCAATAACCAGTTAATGTACCAGATAATATGTACCATACTAACGCACTGTCTATGCCCACCTGCCTTCCGTTGGACAAGTGTGATGTTATGTAATGATGTGTGTATCGTTGTCCTGCGTCCAGGTGGGGGGGGGGGGGGGGGAAGGTGATGTTATGTAATAATGTGTGTATCGTCCCAGTACCTTAAATGTAATGTAAGTACTATGCCACACCACAGAGGGCGCTGTGGTGGGAAACCCTGGTAGTACCTGTAACAAGGGCTATATAAGGCTGACCACCACACCTGGGAGGCACTCTGGAGCTGAACAATAAAGGACGAAGGTCACAGCAGTTAGACTTACACCAGACCGTGTGGAGTCAGTGATTTGTGTGCTACATACACCACACACCTCAGCTATGGTGCTTACAAAATAGCATGCCAATACTCTGTGTCTGGGAGGAATATTACTTTGTTTGCATACTGGAGGATAGTTTGTCCCATAGAATTGTAGCAAAGCAGGAATCAATACCTTTAGGGCAGATGGGGAGGCAATAATGCTGATGGTGAATTTCAACGTATTTGTCCGTCATTTTAGCAAAGTTCAGCCATCACTGAAATTCCACCTCCTGCTTATCTGACATTTGCTTTTACAGATCTAACAGCAATCAATCTGTTGACTTTGCTGTTCAGGTAATCAATAAAGATGTCGTACCAACTAGACATTGACTAGAATTTGTTTAATCAGGCTCATGAAGATATCTTAGTTCTATCAGATCGACAATCCCTATGAGTTGGGAACATTGATAATTTCTATTTTTCACTCTTCAACCAGCCCCATATCTGTGTGCAGCTCCTGCTCGCTGACTAATTTTGCTGGGATAAGCTTCTGAAGAACCATTCAGTTTCTTGTAATTGCTCAGAACTGCTTTAAAAACTTGCCCACTTTTTGGTGAAACTGTCCCGTTTTTACTACGAAACACTGGGTTTCACCATCAGGAGGGGGGAAAAAGACAATGAAGCATCAAAAGGATGACTGCATGCTTTTTATTCACCTACCTCTACTATCAAGTACTTTTCATAGGATCTCCGGAAGCATATCCCAGCTTCCTCAAGGTGCTGTCAAAGAAGCCTTGGCAAGTTGTTGCAGTGCATCTTGTAGATGGTACACACTGCAGCCACGGTGCGAGAGTGGTGGAGGGAATGAATGTTTAAGGTGGTGGATGGGGTGCCAATCAGGTGGGCTGTTTTGTCCTGGATGATGTCGAGCTTCTAGAGTGTTGCTGGAACTGCACTCATCCAGGCAAGTGGAGACTATTCCATCACACTCCTGACTTGTGCCTTGTAGATGGTGGAAAGCCTTTAGTGAGTCAGGAGGTGAGTCACTCGCTGCAGAATACCCAGCCTCTGACCTACCACTGTATTTATGTGGCTGGTCCAGTTAATTTTCTGGTCAATGGTGACCCCCAAGGTTGTTGATGATGGGAGATTCGACAAAGGTAATGCCCCCGAACATCTCCCACCCATTGTTGGGGGAGGCAGGGGTGCGCGTTAATATCGAGACCAAAAGTTTGCTGACACTCACTATAAAGTCTCACAAATGGCGAATGGCCACTTTGGAGAGCTGTCAGCTCCTCTGGAACCACGCCCCAAAATGAGTCATTGCCGCGATGCTTCAGGACAAATGATAGCAAAATACACTCTGAGCTTTGCCAACGATCTTGTTCTGTCAAATTGTTTCTGCAGATCCCACCTGAGCTCCGTTAAAGTTTAGAGACAAGATAATGGGGCCTGGCAAAAGTTCCAGAAAATGTTTTCCAGGCCTACTATCTCACAGGAACAAAAATCAACTGAATATTTAATAGCTGTCCTGTTTACCTTCACTGCCTTTAAAAATAATTCACTACAAAGTGTTTTGAGATGTTTCAGAAAGACATGATAAGGTGCTAAATAAATGCAAGTCCTTCATTTAAAAAAAATAAAACTTTGAGGACGTAATAGGAGAGAATGTACCTCCTTTGTAAGCGCTTTGAGACGTCCGGTGGTTGTGAAAGGCGCTATATAAATCCAAGTCTTTCTTTCTTTCTCCGCAATCCCATTGCGATGGAGAAATGTCAAAAAGTTTGGATGGTGAGGCCTACTGCTGCCTCAGTGCCTCAACTGGAATTTCCCCTCCCCCTCCACTGGGTTTGGTGGTGGCCACCCCTTCCTGCCCACTGTGTACAGATGGTGTGGAGGCAGGGCCGAGGTGCCTAGTTTTCTCTCCTTTCCGGCCCAATTACTGCTGGATCCCAGGGCCTCCAGGCTGAAGATGGCAGTAGGCCCAGGAAAGTGGCAAAGCACCCCAAGAGCCCCCAAAGGAGAGGGTCTTGTTGTGGCCTCTGCTCCGTCCAGTAGTCACAAACACTTGACTGTTGAAGGCTTTGGTATGGCTGAGATCTTCAGTGAGAGCCTTCATTTTGATTTTTGCAGCATTTATGCCCCTTTTAGGTCCCTCACCACCTCATCTGGTTCCTACTGCAGTACTTGGTTACACTGACAGGCTCCTTCTTCCATGGCGGGAATCCTGCCAGAAGCCCACCATGCATATGCAATATGCCCAGACCCAGAAAAATGGGGCGAATACAGAGGGGCAGGTGGAAGTCCTACCGTACCGGAACTCTTGACTCAAACAGAAGAATTTCCCCTCCTCCCACCGTGCCCCAATATTTCTATGACCAGTAATATGCAACTCTATGGCCAGTTGCTAACTGATGTATGAGAGCACCTGAATTTACTCTTCCCCCTTCACTGCAATTCAACACCTGTCCTTTCACCCGGCAGCATGTTTGAAATTGATGGCTCTGGGTACTTTTGCTTTTTTGGCTGTTCTGAGTAGAGGAATATTAATTTGTAAATGTCCAGACCCAGAGAATAGTGGAGGTCTTTTAAGGATAGCTGCTGAGATCTCGTTCAAATTGTGACACAAATGTTAGTGTTGTAACAGGACATCTTTCGAGGCAGCATGTTGCTGAAATAACATGTAGGATGTAAGTAATTGCTGAGTGTGCTGAGCAGATCTGGCAATCTCACATGATATCATTGAGCAATATATACAGTATTGGTCAATTTCACAGCAATATTGTAAATTGAAAAAGAGTCATTGCTGCTGGAATATCTGTAGGTGTGTATCTTGCCCAGTTGGGCATTCATGTGTGAACCTAGGCATTGTCACCAGACTATTTGACTATAGAGGACATTATAGACAAGCCTTTTCCCTGTTCACAACATGCACAGGCACACACACGCTTTCCAGTAACAGTCAATGGATAGCGACCGTGAGCAGGAACCCTAGCTAACTTTCTTTAGTTCCATAGCTCAGATTGCTGGAGGAACCCAGCAACCTTCCTGACTGAGATTGGCTCAGTATTGAATGAGGCCTGAACCCTTCTGGTCTGTAATAGAAACATAGAAAATAGGTGCAGGAGTAGGCCATTCGGCCCTTCGAGCCTGCACCACCATTCAATAAGATCATGGCTGATCATTCCCTCAGTACCCCTTTCCTGCTTTGTCTCCATACCTCTTGATCCCTTTAGCCGTAAGGGCCATATCCAACTCCCTCTTGAATATATCCAATGGTTCAGTAATATACTGAATGGTGCGTTTACTCACTGAGCCATTCATGCAACACTTCTGCTGAATTTCAAGGAAAAGTTCTGCAACAAAATTGCAACTTTATTCCTGGGATTGAATCGAATTTTACTTTGTTGCATATTTTGGATCAGGCACCACAGGGACTTTTATCTTGGGAACAATTTGATTGCACACCACTGCCTCTTGACTGGGTGGAAAGGTTATCTGTTTTGGGAACGATTTGAAATAATGATGACACTTTAGATTGCTGCCTATCAGCAGACAACCTGACTGAATAAATGATTAACCAACAATGTAAGTCTAGCAGAAATCAGCAGTTCAGCACATGAGGTGACCACAATCTAGACTACCCTTACTTGCACTGGTTGGATTTTGCAACAAATTTCAGACAGTAAGATTACAGTTAGAGTTCTTTCACATTTGAAAAACAACATTGCAAATTCAGATCAAGCAATTTTGTAACTACATCTACTCCAACTTTCTCACAAGCAATTGCAGTTATCATTTATTTCAAATTAGCCCTTTCACAAGTGTATAAATTCAGTTTCAATTAAATGCTCCACGGCATTTCATTTATCCTGTCTTATGCAGACAGTATAATTTTTGCAACATTCTACGGACAGAAAAATTGAACAAGGTGACATTCAGAAACTGATTTTTGTTTTATGTCTTTTTATTAAAATCCTGAATCATTTCCATTTAACAGCTTAAAATCAGTCGCCATACAATCCTGCAAGTATCTACATAGCTGGATTCCATCAAATATACAGATTTTATTTTCAATTTTTTTTGTAACCACAAGCACAGCAATTTAAGTTATTTGTCACGCACAATTTTTACTAAATAAGATTAAATAGATAATTATTTGATTTGGTATAAACCTGAAAATGCTGTGCATTCTGGTAATCGGGAATCCATTTTGAAAGAAGTCTTGCTCGGATTGAGCTAGACATTTCCAATGGACACAGGAGTGAAGAAGGTGGTCAATATAGAAACAACCAGACATTGGGTTTATTGACCAAGATCTCGTGGGCCAGAAGGAAGTTAAATGAGAGAAAATGCAGAATTTGATCCAAAAACTTATGCAATCTGAAGGGGTATAAAGATGGTATTTTTTTCTCTTCAAAAAGACATCAAACCCGAAGAGAAATCTGACTGCTGGTGATTTCCTTTCTGTTTCAAACAAATCTAAAAACTAAACAGAGATAATAATGCAGCTGGAAATGTTGTTTTGGAAATTAAGTTGTGGCAGCTGTGAATTTTATGTGAACAGATTGACAATATAGAAAAGTAGAACTGATTCATAAACCTGAAGAGTATGTGCCTGATGATCCAGGAATAAGGGATCATGAAAATAATGAGTTCCCCTGAGTAAATAAATGAGTGGAAAGTGCTAACTGGTGACAGGTGGTGAATTATAGTATGCAGAAAATACTTACTCAGACGTAGTTAGCCAATTGTGCATAATCCAAACACCCAGAACTTATGCGCTCGATTTTTAACTCCCAGGTGGGAATGCAGCAAAGCGAGTGGTGAGCATGTGTAGGAACAGTAGCAGGCAGGCTTGGCCAATTCTTAATGGCCAGAGTTTATTAGCATGCCGAATTTCCGACAAAACAGCCGGGAAGATGGCGGGAAGCGACTGCCTGGCCGTTAAAATCTGATGGCAGGAATCCGCCACTGGGCACCCAGGGAAATGGTCCCTGGCACAAGTTGGTTGGATTGTTGTGGCTCGACAAGGGAATCACGGTCCATGGAGGGAAGGAAAGGGGGTGGGGGGGCTGGGTCAGAGGAGGCCCAAGACTTTCTTGTGATGCCTAGAAAAGCATTCCTGGTCTTTCTGGCGCACTAGGAAACAAATAAAAATTTTAAAAAACTAACCTTGTTCCCAGTAGGTTTAGCCCGGTTGGGAAAGCCATCACTACTCCCCCACTCAGGCCTCAGGTTAAATTAGCAGATCGCAAACGCGATGATGTCATTTGAAGAGCAGAGTTAAAATGTAAGAATCATTGTTTAAAAGCTTAAACTTTCCCACATTAGGACCAAGTTTGGAACTTTTCAGTTGTTTTACTTTGTTTATCTTATCTGCTGCAGCTCTTGAGAAAGTGGAAATCAGGATTGGTGGGACCAAGGCTTGGGGGTCAATCACATGAGAATGATGACCTCCCAATGAGGTGCATTAAAATAAGATTGTCTAGGTTAAGTTAAATTTGACTATGATTGAGTGTGAATGAGACTTGTTACAGAGAAGCACCAAAGTGTTAAAGGAAGTGTGTGACAATGCATGCTATATGCAAGAGATTTAATATATTGTTAGTGAATCTCCCATGGCATTACTCATTGAGTCAGAGGAGTTTGTGGCGGAGGCCGAAGACAGTGGCTTTGATCTTCCCAATGCTTAATTGGAGGAAATTTTGGAGAAATGTCGGAGAAGCAGAGCTGGATCAATGTTCCCTTTAAATTGTGCAGCCGCACAACGCTCTCGACCTCCCGTGCAGCCGCTCTTCAATGGGAAAAACATTGAATGGGCTGCGCACCCAAAAATAAATTCATGGGAACGTTGAGCTGGATGAGGCAAACTTTCCTCCAATTAAACATTGGGAACACCGAAAGCATTGTCTTCAGTCCCCGCCACAAAAGGGTGGAGATCTGGTGCTATCTCATCTTTTCGTGCCCCACTCAGACAACGACTGTTTTTTTACCACTGAGGGCCAGGAAATTCTGGGCTAGTATGTTAATGGTAATCTTAATTCTTAGGCATTGTTCATTTTATATTTTTTAAGATTTCTGATGGAATTACTCCTCTTTTATCAGTCATTTACTCACCTACTGTCCTGAAGGAAGCTACTTCTTGTCAGAGTACAATTCCATCAGAGCTGTCACACTTCAATACCTCACTCAAGCTGCCACTATTCACCTGTGAGTGTTGACAGTGTGTGTCAAGCAGGCTATTCAACCAAAGCAGCGGTCACAACGGAGCCTGATCCTCTCCTAATGATCATACATATGCACTTTCAGCTGGGTCACTGAAACATAAATCTGACTAATCCTCCTTTTCCTTGGTATTGAGAAATGCAACTTTCATCCCAGTGAGATGAACTAACTCAGTACAGACTGGGAAGTGGGTATAATTTAGTCACTCATTGGATAATCTGAGCTATTGGTAAACCTTATATCTTCCTCTTTAAAGTTCCATTATTCGATTTTCAAGTGATATGATCTACATTGGTTGGATGCCATTAACAATAAAGGCATTTTATTATCAAACACTGCAGTGATAAAACAGATTAGAGATACATGTAGAATGGCTGGTGTTAAATTATTTTTCCTGATTAGGGAAGGAGCTTGTAAGATAAGCATGCCTTTTTTATTGTTTCCGGTAAGAAGGAAACAGCAAATGATTTAAAAGGTACTACGATACCAGTGTGGCTGTTCCCTGGAACAAGAGACCGGACGTTCTGTCCACTTCAAGCACTGTCCTGGCAGCCCCTGCCTCTGTTAGCCAACAACTACAACAACTGGCCTTTATATAGTACCTATAATGTAGTAAAACATCCCAAGGCTCGTCACAGGAGTGCTATCAGACAAAATTTAACATTGAGCCAAAGGACAGTTGACCAAAAGCTTAGTGAAAGAGGTAGGTTTTAAGGAGGGTCTTAAATGAGGAGAGAGGCAGAGAGGTTTCGGGGAGGGATTCCAGACCTCCGGGCTAGGTGATTGATGGCACAGCCGCCAATGGTGGGGTGAAGGAAGTGGGGGATGGACAAGAGGCAGAAACGCAGAGTTCTCAGAAGGTTGTATGGATAGAAGAGGTTACAGAGATAGGGAGGCGTGAGGCTGTGGAGGGAATTGAACTCGCAAATGAGAATTTAAAAATTGGAGCATTTGGTATCCGGATGGCAGTGTAGGTCACCGAGCACAGGGGTGATGGGTGAACAGAATTTGGTGCGAGTTAGGATACGGCAGCAGAGTTTTGGATGAGTTCAAGCTTGTGGGAGGCCGATCAGGAGAGCATTGGAATAATCGAGGTAACAAAAGCATGGATGAGGGTTTCAGCAGCAGATGGGTTGAGGCACATGGAGATCACATAGTTTCGGTTAGGATGGAGTGCATATGTTGTGATACATAAGGTATCGCAATTGTGTAGGACAGGTTCGATGAATCAGGTGGTCTTTACCTGTCCGTCATTGTTCATATGTATGTTTGTAAGGGCAGAGATGGGGGATATTACAAAGGTGGAAGTAGGCAGTCTTAGTGATGGAGAAGATATGGTGTCAGAAGCTCGGCTTCAGGTCAAATAGGAAGTCGAGTCTGCGAGCATTCAGGTTCTGCCTGAGGCAGTGACTAGGGAAGAGGATGGAATCGATGGTTAGGGAACGGAGTTTGTAGCAGGGGCCAGAGACAGTGGCTCCGGTCTTCCCACTGTTCAATTGGAGGAAATGTTTGCTCATCCAGTACTGAATATCAGACAACACAGAGGCAGTGCAGATGTTGAGGTAAAGCTGGTTGTCGCCAGCGTAAATGTAGAATCTGACATTCTGTTTTCGGATGATGTCGCCAAGGGGCAGCATGTCGATGAGAAATAGGAGTGGGCCGAGGATAGATCCATTGCAGGAGTCAGGCTATGATTGGATAAGTAAGAGTGGAACCAGGTGAGGACACCTCTCTCAGCTGGACAATGGAAAAAGGCGCTGGAAGAGGATGTTGTGGTCAACCGTGTCAAAGGCTGCACACAGGTTGAGAAGGATGAGGAGGGATAGTGCACCATGGCCACAGTCACATAGAATGTCATTTGTGACTTTGATTAGGACCATTTCAGTGCTGTGGCAGTGGCAGTGGCAGAAACCTGACTACAGAGGTTCAAACAATGGGTTTGGGAAAGGTGAGCATGGATTTAGGAGGTTGCAACACGTTCAAGGACTTGAGAGGAAAGGGATGTTGGAAATGGATGGTAGTTTTCAAGGACTGAGTGGTCAAGGGTCTTTTTTTTGAGGAAGTGGTGATGATGTCAGATTTGAAAAGGAGGAGGACCATACCTGACGAGAGGGAACTGTTTACAATATCAGCTATCATGGGGGCCAAGAAGGGAAATTGGGTGGTCAGCAGTTTAGTGAGAATAGGATCGAGAGGCGGGCCTCATGGACAAGATGAGCTCAGAGTGGGCACGAGGGGAGATGTAAGAGAAACTAGAGGAAGATGTGGGTTCAGGGATAGGAAAGGAGGAGCCTTGGTGGGTTAGGGGAAGGGAGGGATACGGCATGGGTAGAATGGATGGTTTCAATCTTACTGATTTTAGGAACTTAGTATAGTGGTTATGTTACTGGAGTAGTAATCCAGAGAACATGGTTATGTTACTGGACTAGTAATCCAGAGAACATGAGTTCAAATTCCACATGGCAGTTTGAGAATTTGAATGATCAAATCTGGAAATAAAAAGTTGCTATCAGTATAAAGGAAAAGTGACTATGAAGCTGATGGATTGTCATTAAAACCTACTGGTTCACTAATGTCCTCGTAATAGGGAAGGAAACATGCCGTCCTTACCCAGTCTGATCTATACGTGACCCCAGACTCATACTGATGTGGCTGCCCTCTGAAGTGGCCTAACAAGTTGCTCAGTTGTATCAAACTGCTGCAAAGAATAGCAATTCACAAAGAAGGCCCACTACCACCTCCTCAGGACAACTCGGGATGGGCAGTAAACGCCAACCTTGCCATTTACGCTCACTTCCCGAGAATGAATAAATTAAATCAACATTCCCAAAGATTGAGAAATGATCCGGTTTCCTTACCTTTAAACAGTATCACCGTACATAAACCGTCACACTGGGTGCTTTCTTGTGATCAACAAGAATTATGTCTCATGCAATTTAGTTACAATTGAAAGGCTTTATCTACAAAAAATGATATTCCATATTGAGAGCATTTCTTCTTCGAGGTGCTGCACATTATGGCTAGCTCCATATATCTTATCAGCATATCATTGAAAAAAGTGTATTCAAAGAATCACATGGACTTTTACTGTAAAGAAAAATTGGTGCTTTTTCTTAGGAGGAGAAAAGGGGAAAACTTTCAACTGTTTTCCAAGGTTACAATTATTACTAAAAGATTTGGGCAGGGAGTGAAATGTCTGAATGCAGCAGACAGATACTATTTTTGGACACTATTCCATTGTATCGCAATTCATTGAATTTTCAGTTTTGCCCTTTTGAACACCTGGCCTTAACATTCTTTCCTGTGTAATAATGGGCAGTATAAGAAATCTTCTAAACTAATTTACTAAATAAGTAACTGATGGGGAAAACACTGTTTTATTCATACTCAAAATTGTGGTTTGTAATGAAAGTTTTTTTTCTAGATGATGGTACAGGAAAGCTTGGGAATAACACGGGATCGATGCCGTCAACGCAAGACACTGTTGCCATAAAGAAAGCTGGAATGGAACCAATGTACACCGTGCAAGGAGCTAAAGCTAAAGTCCATAGCAAGGCAAAATCTCACCACTTAACTGATACTGGAACAAAACAGAAACATTCAACAAAAACTGCAAAGATTAGAAATTACAATATACGCGACTAAAGACTCTCATGAACCAAAACCTGAAACAAAAAATATAAGTGTTACAAATTACAGACAAGATTTTTTTCTCACACTGAATGTCCTAAAATGGCCACTCTACAATTCCTGAAAACAACCACACACTTCAGGAATTTTACAGGCTTAATTTCACCAAAGTAGCAGTAAATTTGTCAGATGCCTTCGGAAGTCAAGAATATCACGCCATCGGGCTTACCACAGTGCAGTTGGGTTGTCTCTTCCTCAAAGAAGTCGAGGAGGCTGGCCAAGCAGGATCTTCCCATTCTGAATCTATGTTGGCTGTTCTTTACCAGATTATTGCGGTACAGATAATCCTGAGGTTTACTCCCGATAATCAGTTTGATTATTTTACATGGAATAGAAGGGAATGTGATTAACTGTGTTTGTTTTGTCACCATTTTGTATATGGACATCACATTAGCAGGTTTTCAATCTTTTGGTCCTTCCCCAGTGTCCATTGCCTTCCTCATAATGATTGTCAATGCTTCACAAATCTCATCTCTAATCTCTTTCAGTACTCTGGCATAAATATGATCTATCTCTGGGGATTTATTTGTTTTGAGCTGAATTAGCCTATATAGGACCTCCATTTCATAAAGTCATTGGGGAGAATTTTAACCCCTCAGGATGAGGGGTGGGAGTTAAATTCTTAATAATCTGAAATCCAACCCCAACCTACCACAAATGCCCCTATTTCTGGTTTATCTGTGGGGGGCGGTGGTTGGGGGGAGGGCAAGTAATTGCAGATCAATAATTTAATATGTTAATGAGGCTCCATGCCTCAGATCAAACAATTAGATTTTGACGGCTGTGGGCCAGGGCTTGGGAAATCGGACAGCTAAAGGGAGGAGAGAACTGCCATATCCAGTAGGTAAGTGCTTTTTATAGCACGGTTTGTGGGCCAGGAGGAGCAGGAGTGCTGCTTCTCTGCGACTCTCCAAGCCATCCTGCTGTGATTGGCCTCCAGTCCCACACTCCGCCAACCCCAGCCTGGAGATTTCCCCACCCCATCCCAACAATCTCCCTCCGCGATCTCTTCCCTCCTCTCCGGTTCCCGGCTGTGGCCTTCTAGCGCAGGCCTTCCCACCTGACAGCCAGCCTGCCTCTCAATCTGGCTGGATGTCAGCCGAGAAACTGAGGAAAAGAAACCAGATCTCTATCATTTTCTATTTGTGTGGTTGACACTGTCTTTCAGATATTAGAATAGGTGGTTCCCAACAGTATCAATATTTGCAAGGGGTTCTCCACTCAAAATTTTGGAAGCAACAGACCTAGGCCACAAACTACGTGGTACCATTTCAGGATTTAGTAAGAGGAGGTGTGTTTTCCAGAGCAGGACAAGTTCTATTAGTTTCCATCCGTAAAATGGAAAGCCTCGCTTTGCAGTCCAGCCAACTGGTGAAACTTCTCCAAATCGAGCCATTGCTCAGAAATGTCAACCTGAAGATCCCAAACTTTCCGTATGGTTGAGCTCACACACTTTACTTATGGAACTGAAAGGAAAATGCTCCAAATTCTGGAAATCTGAAATAAAATCAGAAAATGCTGGAAATACTCAGCTGGTCAGGCAGCATCTGTTGAGAGGAACGTAGGTTAATGTTTGCGGTCGATGACCTTTTGGGTTCTGGCAACAGATCATGAAGCTCAAACATTAACCTTACCTTCCTCTCTCCACGAATGCTTCCTGACCAGCTGAGCATTTCCAACATTTTCAGACTTTACTTTTGGACCCCCTTCTACCAGACTACTTTAAAAGTCCTATTTTAAAATTGTCTCTTGGAATGAATAGCTATAAATATTCCACCACTGCAGATGTTTTATATCATATAAAATGTTTTTTTTTCTAATTGCATCTCTGCTGTTGAATTATTGGTGAATGTATGAAGTTTGCTTTCAAAAGGAAACTTCTGCTGTACAATAAATGCAACTTGTTATTTATGGCCAAGATCTTTCTCGCAAAGGATACGATGTGGAATAGACCACAACAAGAAATCCCATCTTTTGGCAAGGGATTTAATATATCTGCTCTTCAGATAGTGTGGTTTGGTGCATTAATGTTTCAGACCTTTAAGTTATTTATGAACTTATTTCTGGGTATTGCTCCATATAGTTAGTGATATGCCAATATCAGTTACTGCAGAATTGCATTTAAAAATGTTACGGCTTGAGGCATACATTGCAGGTATCATCAGTAAGAATTTATTGGAACAGTTCCTCAGCAATACTGGTGGTGCAAATCAAAAACAGAAGAGAAACAAATTGGCAGACTGCAAACAATCATATCTTGGAAGTAGTATTTTTGTAAAATCAAAGTAAGTATTTAAAAAAATTATAAGCAAGTGTTACAAATGCAATCGTCAGTCATAATATACCTGCAGGGCTCCTACACCACTGGAATGCAATGTGCACAATAAAACTCTGCCTGGAACTTGTTCGAACCAAGGGGAACCTCTTTCCCCAATCCCCTTGAGCAGATGCAAGCCCTCCAACTGTGAGCAATGGGTTGCACATGGTCGAGAAATTATTAGTGTGACCCAATTGATAACAATGTCACTTCTGAATCAGGATGTGAGTTCAAACTCCACTTCTGTGTAATCTGGGCTGACACTCCAATGCTGTGGTGGGAGAGGTGCCATTCATGAGATGAGACTTTAAACCAAGGCCTTGTTTCAGTAGATATGAAAAATCCAATGACACTACTAGAAGAAATGCAGGGAGTTCTCCCAGTATCCTGGCCAATATTCCTCCCTCACCAACACCAGCAAAATACATCTTATTTACTGCTCATTCATCATATTGTATTTTGTGAGATGTTGCTGAAATCACAGTGACTGCCACAACAGTCACTGCAATTCATTATATGGGAAGATGGTTTACCACCCAGCTGAGATCAAGTACTTCAACACAGATTAGGAAATGGAGATACCTTAACTGCACTGGATGAAGGAGCTAATGCTAAAATCCACAGCAAAACCTTACCACCTTACTGAAACTGGAACAAATCAGAAACATTCAACAAAAACTGCAAAGATTATAAATTACAACATACGTATGTATCACTACCAACTCACATGAACTGAAATCTGAAGCAAAAAGTACAAGTGTTACAAAGACCAGATAGGAATTTGTTTCACACAGACTGTCCCAAAAAGGCAACTCTGCAATTCCATTAAGCTAGCACACACTTCAGGATTCTTCCAGGTTTCATTTCACTAATGTAGCAGATGCAGGTTTTTACTGCAGAATTGTTTGTTACTCTCTCTTTTAACAAACTTAAGGTAAATAGAATGAGCAAACTTTTTTAACCTAATTGAAACATTACTGTAAAAAAAATCAGTTTCCAGTTCAAGTATTTTAATTTTTGTTCCTTTAAAAATAAATGCATACAGGCAGACTCTGAAGCCAATTGCAGCCCACAACTGCTCTCCTGGGGAGATCAATTAATTCTGCACAGACTGGGGATTGGAAAAAACTTGCTGAATAAACAACTACTGTGGTAACTTTAAAGCTCCCTCTTTAACTATCTGATCTTCATTTTACAAGTCATGTGTGCAGATAGTTGGATGTTGTTAAGCATGAAGAAACATTATTAGAGGCTGGAATGATAAGACTTAGAGATACAGGTACATGTAGATTGTCTTGTGTTAAATTAGCTCCCAAACAGAAAAGGAGCTAAAAGTAATAGAAGCATCAGCCATATTCATCTATTTGCAATAACAATTTTAATAAAATGCTGATATGCAATCACATGCTGTGGATAATAATTTCTACATTAAAAGCACACATAACAGCAATGACAAAATGATAATTGTAAAGCATTAAAACCTATGTAAAGGTTGCCCAGAGACTGATGATCAACTGCTCCATTTCCCCCTTCAAAGAAGGTGGTTGTCTTACTGTGAATCCACTCCTAACCCACTACACTTTTCACCCATCAGCAGGACGAGTTTGGAGCAGTATCAATAATACAGCTCCTGATAGATTTGCTGCCACTAGGAGGGAGGAAAATACAGTCTGATACAGCCTTTTAAAAGGCAGCTAAACATAAGATAACATAGGATATACGACACACGCCATTCATCCCAACCAGTCCATGCCAGCGTTTATGCTCCACTCGAGCCTCCTCCTGTCTTTCCCCATCTAAATCTACCAGCATAACCCTCTATTCCCTTTTCCCTCATATGCTTGTCTAACCACCCCTTAAATGCATCTATACTATTCGCTTCAACTACTCCCCGTGGTAGCAAGTTCCACATTCTCACCATTCTTTGGGTAAAGAAGTTCTTCTGAATTCCCTTTTGGATTTCTTGGTGATGATCTTATATTGATGACATCTAGTTATGCTGTTCCCCACAAGTGGAAACATTCTCTCTGTATCCACTCTATCAAAACCTTTCATAATTTTGAAGACCTCTATTATGTAACCCCTCAGCCGCCTTTTTTCAAGAGAAGAGAGACCCAGCCTGTTCATCCTTTCCTGATATGTATACACTCACATTTCGGGTATCATCCTTGTAAATCTTCTCTGCACCCTCTCCAGTGCCTCTATATTCTTTTAATAATATAGCAACCAGAACTGTGCGCAATACAAGTGTTGTCTCACCAATGTTCGATACAGGTTTAGCATAACTTCCCTACTTTTCAATTCTATACCTCTAGAAATAAACCCTAGTGCCTGGTTTGCTTTTTTTATGACCTTGCTAACCTGTGTCGCAACTTTTAGTGATTCGTGTATTTGTACTCAGATCCTTTTGTTCCTCTACTCCACCTAGACTCTCACTCTCCCAAGTAATTCTTCCTACCAAAATGTAATACCTCACATTCATCTGTGTTAAACTTCATTTGCCAGTTATGCCCATTCTGCAAGTTTAGTAATGTCCTCTTGTAATTTGTTGCAGTCCTCAGTATTGACTGTCCCCGGCCCTGCCACCGCCCCCCCCCACCCCCCCCAACCCCCCAAATTTGGTGTCATCTGCAAATTTGGAAATTATGTTTTTGATTTCAAAGTCTAAATTGTTGAAATAAATTGTGAACAGTCATATACTGTCATATATGCAGACTATAGATATATTCTGTGTAGTCACTGTATAGTTGCATAAGATGGACACTTGTTACCTGATGTACTGTCAATAAGGTTTCCACTGTGTATATACTATGCTGGCACCACTAGAGGGTGCAACTGGTGGAGACCGGGGTTTCCTGCCTCTGTGGCAGAGGCTGTCCACCAGAGTGCACTGTGGTGGGAGACCTGAGGGTCACCTGCATAGGTGTGCAGGGCCCAGTATAAAAGGCTGCTCACCATGCTTGTGCCTCTCTCTCGAGTTACAAATAAAGGACCAAGGCCACTACAGTTTGAGTACAACACATTGCCTCGTGGAATCGTTCATAAGTGCATTATAGACATAACAACTGGCGACGAGAATATGGACTTTCATGCGATTATGGCTACCTTTGGCACACTAAAAAAAGACTTCAAAGAGGGTGATGATTGCGATGCCTTCATGGAAATGCTCGAGCAATATTTCGTGGCAAATGACCTGGCAGGGGAGATGGACACATTGGCGGAGAAGCGCAAGGCTATACTGCTGACCAGTTGTGAGCCCGAGGTCTACTGCCTCGTCAGGGACTTGCTGGCACCCACGAAGGCTAAGGATAAGACATTCGATGAGCTGACTGAATGAATTTGCGACCAACTAAAACCAAAACAGAGCATCCTCATGGCCAGGCACAGATTCTACACTCACCGCAGACCTGAGGGCCAGGAGATTGCAAAATATGCTGCCAACCTCAGGAGACTTGCGGCGCCGTGTGATTTCAGTACGCACCTCAACAAAGCATTGCGAGACATCTTTGTAAAGGGAATTGGCCACAACGGCCTCGTTCACAAGCTATTATCTGCCGACACCACAGTCAATCTGCAGAAGGTCATCAGCATCAGTCAGGCGTTCATGACCGCGACCTGCAGCACCAAGCAAATTAATCATCCTGTGGACTCAAACCCGGCAAGTACTGTACACAGAATTGTGCCTTTCACAGGCAAGACTGTAGAACGTGGCTCTGCCCAGGGCAGAGAGCACAGACCTCAAGGTTCCAGAACTCCGAGTCCGCCGACGGGTGCTAATCGAGTAGCACCATGCTGGCGTTGCAGAGGAAACCATAGGGCTCACCAGTGTCCCTGAGTATGTATGCAAAGCCTGTAACATGAAGGGCCACCTCCAGCATACCAGCGTATGTGTAAAAGAAATACAACTCACCGTCTAGTAGAGGAGTCGGTAAATGACTTTGAATCCAGCGGGGAGTATGATGATTTGGCCAGAGAGGCAGCTCAGCCCCAAGAACAGTGTATGGAGTGTATACCTGCACCACCAATTGTCCTCCAGTGAAAATGGATGTCGAGATAAACAGCGTTCCAGTCTTAATGGAAGTTGACATGGGAGCGAGCCAGTCAGTGATGAGCCAGGATGCCTTTGAGAGGCTATGGAACAAAAAATGACCCGAGCTGGTTCCAGTACAGGAAAAGTTGTGCACCTACACCAAGGAGCTGATCCCAGTCCTCGGTAGTGCGGATGTAAGTGTAATCCATAATGGCGTGGTGCACAAGTTATCTCTGTGGATTGTTGCAGGTGATGGTCCAATGCTACTCGGAAAAAGATGGATGGGGAAGATCCAGTGGAAATGGGAAAACCACTTCAGCAAATCGATGTCTTCCGTGCTCAGAGGTAGAGCAAAACCTCACCTTCGCTTAGGCCAAGCACCAGATAACAGACCAGCACAGCACCTGAGGCACAGACCGTCCATCACGACTGCATGGCAATGATCCGACCAGAACGACCTAAAAGTACCTTCCTGGCTCCAGTGGCAGGACTCCTGGGGAGGAAGATCGAATTCACAGGCACTCTTCCAGCTTTTGTGGCAGAATCGTGGGAGAGAAGGATCAAGGCAGTCAATCTCAAGGACAGAGGCAAGATGGTGTCCCTGCTGTAGTGAGGTGCAGCATGGCTGAAAAAAAAGATGGCCGCGGCCATATCACGAGGTGTAACACTGAGGGACCAACACGTGGTGTCTAACAAAGGATTTGATTGGGGCAAAGCCAGCAGGGTTCTCTTAAAGGAGACCTGCAACCAACTGAACTTAGAGACATTGTATGCATGGCAATCAATGTAACGAACCAATTAAGATTGTGAACAAAATGTTGCAAGATGTCGCTACTATTCCTAATGTAAAGAACAAAATGTTGTTGCAAGATGTCGGTATCAGTCCTAATGTAAAGAACAACATGTTGTTGCGAGATGTCGGGAATAGAGTGTCCCCAAAAGTAGCAAGCGAGTGAATTCGGGAGGGTAAAGACGCTGATCCTGATGCCCTGCCCCAGGTGTCCCTACAAGTTATAGACCAGCGACCTCAGGAGGGTGAAGGCACTGATCCTGATACCCTGCCCCAGGTCTATCCCACACTGCAGGCACTCGATGGCACTATTCGCCACAGACCTTGAAACGAAAATGGTGCCAATACGCGCAATCAGCCACCTTTACCCACCACCCGGAGACAGTGCAGCCCCCAGACCCAGTCGCTACCTCGGCCATGTCTAGGAGCGAAAGGTCAGAACCGAGTTCCCCAAACGGGACCTGGAACAGCCAGGTTCCCAACACCGTTAGAGAGCAGGCAGAAGATTCTGCAGCCCTCAAAGGAGGACAGGGAGGCCACTCACATCTGTGGCTCTGCCCACCACTAGGCAACGGCAAAGGCCCCGAGTCCTGGCTAGGTGAGCGAACCACTAACAGAGGGCGCTGCGCCGCTATCAGACAACTAGGACACCGTCCGGTTGCACTGGAACCTGCGTCCTCGCATACCTGTACTGCTACCTCAGTACTTACCATGACTGAACCATGAACACAATCTACCCAATCCTGGCGCACGACCGCAAAACGTAACGAATGTAAGTCACTGAACCAAGGTGTCACGATACAAACTGTAACTACCGTTCTTTGTAATTGCATTGAGTCTGATCCTGTATGTTAATGTAATGGGCCTGCTGCATGATCTCGCTGAGGGGGGGGGGGGGGCGCGGGGGTGAAATGGATGTGTGTAGCCATGGACACACACATGGATCACACCCAGAACCCACTGGAACCTCCATCGAACTATCCAAACTGGTAACCACTACCCAACATTGTGGCAAAAGGACTTGGGGGTTAACAGGGAGAGAGCCAAGCCAAAGCACAGCCAAGGTGCAAGGGCTATTGGCACTTAAGTCTGGGGCGAGCTAAGCCAGAGCACATAGTGCAAAGGTAATTGGCACAAAGGACTTGGGGGAGAGTGATGTTACATATGCAGACTATAGATATACTCTCTGTGTAGTCACTGTATAGTTGCATAAGATGAAGCCTTGTTTACCTGATGTACTCTCAATAAGGTTTACACTGTGCATATATAATGCTGGCAGCACTAGAGAGTGCAACTGGTGAAGACCGGGATTTCCTGCCCCTGTGGCAGAGGCTGTCCACCAGAGGGCACGGTGGTGGGAGACCTGAGGCTGCCCACCATGCTTGTGCTTCACTCGAGATTTATGAATAAAGGGCCAAGGTCACTACAGTTTGAGTACAACACATTGCCTCGTGGAGTCATTCATAGGTGCATTACAGACATAACAGTTCTGGCACTGATCCTTGTGGAACACCACTACTCATCTTCTGCCATTGTGAATAGCTACCTTTTACCCCTACTCTCTGCATTCTGTCTTGAAGCCAGCTAGCTGTCCATTCTGCTACTTCTTCCCTGACTCCATATTCTCTGTTAATACATCAGTCTATTATGGGGTGCCTTATCAAAGGCCTTTTGAAAATCTGGATAAATTACATCTACTGCATTACCATTGCCTACTCACTCTCTTACCTTTTCAAAAAATTCAATAAACCTTTCTGAATGACTGAGGAACCAGCACCTCAGGGGTGCCAGCCAGCTGGAATTTATCCCAAATTCTCAGAGGCAGCCCTTTAGGCAGAAATCAGGGCCAGAAGAACAAAATTATTGGGCATTGAGGGCAGGAAGCCCCACAAGAGGGTGATACAAGCCATTCGGAGTGAGGTGTCAGAGGCAGTCAGTGCTACCTCCACCTTCCCAAGAACGGTCACACTGCTGGAAGAGGTTTAACAACCTCACAAATGGAGCTAAAGTAAGTGCCATTATTCATCCTTTATCACTCAAGGTAGCCTTCACTCAACTTTTTATTAACCTCACATAGTATTTCTCTTGGTTTCAGGGACCCCCCCTTCTGCAAAGGACAATCTCTGCAAACACTCGAGCACCGTCTTTACTCACAAACACTGGCACTCACATTGACTGCACAAGGGCTACTTCTAGTCTTCAAGAACACCCAATTTAAAGGGACGTTATCATGAGATGTATGCACTTAGATGGGGGAACATGTCTATGCCACTCACATGTCCCTCCAAAGGAAAAAATGGCACTCAACCAACGGCAAATAGAACTGGAGGAGAAGCTGAAAACCCTGAATGCACATGATACGGAGGCACTACACAATGTGGGCATGAAGACAGGAGAGCCTGTGGAAAAGAGCAAGGTTGGAGGCCAGGTGGCAACAGAAGATTGGTGAAAGCTGGACAATGCTAATCACAGGTAGTGTCAGCTTTATGTATTTTCTCAAAAGTATTTCAATGCCCTGACTCATCAACGATTTCTTTAAAGAAAGAACTTGTATTTATATTATGCCTTTCATGACCTCAGGACTTCCCAAAGCATTTCATGGCAATGAAATAATATTGAAGTGTAGTCATTGTTGTAATGTAGGGAAATGCAGGAGAACATTTGTGCAAAGGAAGGAAGGTCCCACAAACAGCAGTGAGATATTTGACCAGTAATCTGTTGTTAGTAGTGTTGGTTGAGGGATAACAGTTGACTAAGACACCAGGAGAACTCTCCTATTCACACCTGATAAGTGCCGTGTGATTGTTTACGTTCACATGAGAGGGCAATCGAGGCCTCCGAGAGTGCAGTGCTCCCTTAGTACTGTATTCAACTATCAGCCTACGTTTTGTGGACTGGGGCTTCAAGAGGGAATGTCTGTGTGTGCCCATATAAAAAAGCTTTTCTGCATTTCACATCATAAGGGGTGCCTTACAAAAGAACATAACATAAGAATAGGAGCAGGAGTAGGCCATTTGGCCCCTCAAGCTTGCTCCACCATTCAATAAAATCATGGCTGATCTGATCATGCACTCAGCTCCACTTCCCTGCCCGCTCCCCATAACCCTTTACTCCCTTATCACTCAAAAATCTGTCTATCTCTGCCTTAAATATATTTAATGACCCAGCCTCCACAGCTCTCTGGGGCAGAGAATTCCATGGATTTACAACCCTCAGAGAAGAAATTTCTCATCAGTTTTAAATGGGCGGCCCCTTATTCTGAGACTATGTCCCCTAGTTTTAGTTTCCCCCATGCGTGGAAATATCCTCTCTGCATCCACCTTGTTGAGCCCCCTCATTATCTTATAAGTTTCAATAAGATCACCTCTCATTCTTCTGAACGCCAATGTGTATAAGCCCAACCTACTCAACCTATACTCATAAGTCAATCCCCTCATCTCCGGAATCAACCCAGTGAACCTTCTCTGAACAGCCTCCAATGCAAGTATATTCCTCCTTAAATACGGAGACCAAAACTGTATTCCAGATGTGGCCTCACCAATACCCTGTACAGTTATAGCAGGACGTCTCTGCTTTTATACTCTATTACAGGAAGAAGCTGGTCAACATGATGAGCACCCAGGTACTTTCAATGGGGAATGGCCGGCCAGACCGACAGCCTCAGCTGCTGCTACTCCCTCACCAACTGCATCGTGATGTCATACCTGCGCAAGCGCCAGCGCAGAGACCCACTCGGGAGGAAGTAACTAGTGAGTCAGGGGGATTGTCACTGGGTGAAGCACTGAGCACCAGTGAGATTGAGGACCTGGGAGTGGAAGAGGAGAGTGTTGTTTCTCCATGGGGGAGGTGGGGGGAGGAGAGAAACAACCACCCTTAACTGAGGAGTTTAGGGACCCAGATCTCAGGGGGCCAGTCTTCAAAAGACCTATGACTAGGGAGCATCAGTCTCATGGAGGCATTGAAGAACGTTTCTTTGCATATAGTGGAAATGATGGAAAAGTTGGAGAAGTCCACTACCTGCATCCTTCAAAGTATTACAAAGTATTTATAGCACAGAAACGTTCGGCCCACCTGCTCTGTGCTGGTGTTTATGCACCACATGAGTCGTCAACGTGTTGTGGGAAGTTTCCCAAGACCTGTAAAACACCCTGGAGACTGTGACAGCTCAACAGATTTCCGCAGTATCAACATGCTAAGAACAATTACTAAGGAGTGCCAGATGTGCTCTGAACAGGACACTTTCATAAGGTTTCCAAGACTTGGTTACAATTATTTGGTCTGTATTTTCATTGACCAGTACACATGAGGGAGCTATAGACAGGTGCCTGGCACCCTGCAATGGAAACACAACCAGAAGCTGGTACCTCCCGGCCGTTGCTTGCCAGCGATGGGAGACACCTCAGGGGGACCATCCCAGCCACCCACCTCTCAACTCCATCTCAATCAGGGAGCACCTCACTGGAGCAGTAGATTAGGAGCACAAGCAAATACGTTATCTTGCACAAAGGCTAGATGCAGTTTAAGAAGTAGTTGTAAATAAGGTGATTGGAATTGCTGGCCACTTTTTGAGAATATGTTGTGTGAAGTAAACACAGCTTGTGCACACTGAGTTCAGAGGTCATTTCTGCAGATGCTTTCAGCTTTTGGAGGTGTGGGGCGGGGAGGGGGTGAGGCGGGTGGTGGTTTGAGGTTAGCATGCAGTTGGGGAAATGTAGATTTTATTGTCTTCTGTAGGAACTTGGCAGAAGTCTTCGACAGTGAGGGTCTTTGTGAGATGTGGAGCGACGTTATTTATTAAAAGCAGTGAGCTATCAGTTGCGCCTTCCTTCTCTGGTTATTACCTGCTGACTGTCCTGTCTCACATCCTCTCCTTCCTGTGCACACTTCACATGTTGTGGGGAGAAACGGCCTTCCACCTTTTCTTCATTGCCTTTAGCTTCTGGAAACGTCAAGCCTTTCTTCATGGGCATGTTATGAAGAACGCAGCAAGCTACAATGATTCTTGAGACACTTTCTGGGCTGTATTGCAGGGCTCCGTCACGTTTGATAATTATTATAGTCTGCTCCATGAGACTTCTTGTAGCGACATGGGCCTCAATGTAACTGTTGCCTCATTCTGTCTGTAAAAGCCTTATTGGGATCATTAGCCATGACAGCAGGGGATAGTCCTAATTACTAATCAACCATCTGAACACATGGCTCTGTAATGAGGGCTGAAATGATGGATTGTCGCATACTGAAAACATTGTGGCAGCTTCCTGGATACCTGGCATGAATGAGCAGGATAAGGTGAGTAGCATTGCACACTAACTGGACATTAATAGAATAATTTTCCTATGCATAAAATGGAGATGATCATTATATGGGGTTTTGAGTGCCATACACGTCCTATCAATTGTCCCATACACCTGTGGGAACCCTACTGAATAATATTACCACATAAATAACTTGCCCACTTTAATCTGTGTTTTTTTAAAATGTAGAATAATGATAATTGAATCTATTGTAATGTTGCAAGGGGGAATTTTATGCAACACTGTGTCTGATGCATATTAAATAGCATTATATTTTATGATTCACTCATGAAATGAGTTTGTGCTGTTTATAAAGACAAAAAAATTGTATTCAATTTAAAATGAAATCCTTACTTTCACAGTTGATGTACCAAACCTATTGTCAATTTGTTACTGTGTTTCTTAGTATAGTGGCATGGTTATTTTTACTTAATAAACTTATCTGATTAAATAAATCATAGTCGGATATTAACTCTGTAATTCAGTTGAGGCTTGTAAGCAAATTCATCTGTTGGTTTCATAGCTGGCTATGATTAATTGTAGTTTCAATCAAATCTCAAACTTTTTGATTTTCATCAATCTTTAATAACTTTGTGTAAGAATTAAATTACATGATCTGAGCCAGTGACCTTTAAAATGTACATGCAGAGGAGGGCAAAACACTACAATGTATTCATACAAACTAATCATGATTCTTCTATCATTGGCCTTGATTTAAAAAAAGCCTTTCATAACTTAGCATTCTTTGCAGCATCTAAATTATGTACATCTTTTCCCAACAATATTAAATGTTTGTGAAGGACATTCTGTAACACAGGTTGACCTTGTGGAAACAGTACAACACTTGGTTACACTGAGAGAATTCCACTGTTGTGTCTGGAAACCACAAATTTAAATTTAATTTAATTACATTTAGTTGACTCAAAACATAATACAGCCAAGCACTGAAGCTCAGCCTTACTGGAAGTTTCTTCTCGTGCAGGGAAAGAAAACTATTGAGTATATCATTCTTCTCTACCTCCAGAGTGTCAAAGACAGAGATCTATTAGGCACATGGCCGGCGGGATGGTCCGCAATCCAAGGGGTCTACCGATATTTCTTCTGCCACATTCCCAGGCCATGGGAGCCTTTGCCTCTTTGCCACATTTTCCATTCTACCCTCCCACTTTGGAGTTCTGCTATAACCATTTACACCTCCTTTGGACTCCATCAGAGACTTGAGCACAAAAATATAGGCTGACATTCTAGGGCAGTACTGCAGGAGGTGCTGGGGTAGAAATTTACCTCCGCCCGAAAGGGGGCGCATCTTCCGCTTTTTGTAGTTTTTCCTCGGTCACATGGGTTGCGGCTGAGGTGCCATCGATATTCGGCACTTGGACGTTTTCTCTTGCTCGGGGCGGATGTAGTTGCGGCTGAGGGCAGAAGTGCCCTTGCAGCAGGTCGGCCCCCGATCACTCATCAGCAGCGCGCTAATGACGTCGGCGCGTCGTCGATTACATCAGCACAATGCGCATCGCGCTGACCCGTCACAGCGTCTCTCCCCTTCAGGTAAAAGGGAGGGCCGCTGCGAGCTCTGCATATTTTTAAGTTACGCCCATTGGGCCACTAGGGAGAGTTTCGGCCGAACTCGGGACAGTCGGTCGACATAAAAAATTAAATGGCATCACCGGCAGTGCCACCTCCCCCTATAAGGGTGGCCGCGCTGCCAACCAACAAGGAATGCACCGCCACAAAAAGCTGTCGGGGGCAGCGGCCGGCGGCGCTGCTCCCGCGGGGCAATTCCACAAAAGGGATATTTCCCGCGGGCAGCCGGAGCTGGCCAGAGGCCTTATCGGGAGGGGCAATTTCCGCCCCGCCGTCTTTTGGATGAGGCCCCATTTGCCACTTCAGGTGGATGTAAAATATCTCACGGCACTATTTCGGAGAAGAGCAGAGGGGTTATCCCCGGTGTCTGACTAATATTTATCCCTCAATCCACAGCACTAAAACAGATTAGCTGGTCATTATCACATTGCTGTTTGTGGGAGCTTGCTGTGCACAAATTTGCCTCCATGTTTCCTACATTACCAACAGTGACTACAGTTCAAAAAGTCTTAATTGGCTGTAAACTGCTTTGGGACATCCTGGGACAGGCCATGAAAGGTGTTATATAAATGCAAGTCTTTTTTTCTTTTGGACCCTGCTTCTGTTTCTTTACTTGTCCTATTTGTTATGTCTCGAATAAAACAATGTAACTGACTACCGTAGACGTGAGTAAGTGTGACCTTAGTCTCTTTATTCTAAGTCCAGAGTGTTGGTGCAGCATGGGAGGCCTGCTTATATACAGTGCTCCCAAAGGATGCTGGGATCCCTTGGGACTCCACAGATACGCCCTCTGGTGGCGGTAGAATGCTGGTTACATAGAGTTGCATACAGAACCTATTATCCGCCCCTTTTGCCTTGCACTTTTTGTCATTTAATCACTCCTACTTTCCGCCCTATCACAGACTTTCCCCTTTATTCTTTTCCTGATCCCCCTTTTTTCCACGACTCTGTATTTGCTTACAACTGTTAATCTCTACCATCTTCCAGTTCTGATGAAAGGTCAGTGACCTGAAACGTTAAGTCAGTTTCTCTCTCCACCGCTGTTGCCTGACCGACTGAGTGTTTCCAGCATTATCTGATTTTATTTCAGATTTCCAACATTCACAGTGTTTGGCTTTTGATCTATTAGGTAGTTTCTCTAGGTCGGGTAGAAACAGAAAACGCTGAAAACACTCAGCAGCTCAGGCAGCATCTTGGAGGAAGGAAGGTAGGTTTAATGTTCTAGGTCTCTTCTTCTTTTAGGTAGTCCCCCAGAGTCGAGGATGATTCATAAGACTAGAAATTTGTCTTTTGGCCATAGCGATATTTTTTTCGCCATTTATCGCCAAAAATACCGCTAATCACACCGCCATTTTTTAAAGGCTTAAGTTTCGTTAAAAATGGGTCCAGCGGTAAAAATTGGTGTTGCACGAAGATTTGCGGCAGAAACCGCTGTCTTTGCCAACTTTAGTCCAAAGTAGGGGGGAAAACACAAAAAAATTGCAAAAAACAAAAAATAAATCACAAAACATTCACAAGACTCTTATCGAGCGAATCGCTGAAAAAAAATTTAAAAAATAAAAACTTTAACTTACTTTTTTTGCAGGTCTTCATATCTACCGCTGTTTCTGGGGCTGCAACGCAGGCTTTTCTCAGGTGTTGTATGGGTGCACCAAACGGCCAATTTAAAGCAATAGCGTTTTTTTTCATCTTGTACGCTGGTGGCCCGCTTTTCAGCGGCATTTCAAAACCGCCGGCGCAAGACTTTGGCCAATTTAGCTGATCACCCTTTTCCACCAAAAACAGCGAAATATCACTGAAGAAACGGGCGCAAGGCTGGCCAATTTCCAGCCCATATCTGGATAAGCAATTGGCTGAAGGGTAGAAAACAGAGTGTACTGGTTAGGAGTAATATCAGGGTGGGAGGAAGTACTGTGGGGTAGCACCAATACTCAGTATGGGTTGCATGGCAGTTTCTAATTTATATCAAAGACTTGGATTAAGAGATTCAATGCAATTTGGTCAAATTTGCAGATAATATCTAACTTGGAAGGGTAGTGGAATCAAAAGAAATAGCCCCGAAACCACAGAATGAGACAATCAAAATTTGTGGATGGACTGAACAATGGCAGGTGCCATTTAATGCAGGCGTGTAAATAATTGCACACAGGAAGGAAACATGGATGGCACATGTACTCCAGGCATGATGTTGAAGTATCCAAGACTGAAGTTGAAAGAGACCTAAAAGTTTGAATACACTCAAAGCTCAACATGTCCAACTAATGCAATACAAATCAACAAAGCCAATAGAACGTTAAACTGCAAGTTAGTGGAAGTTGTGATCAAAGTGTACAGTGCTCGATTCAGACCATACCTCAAGTACAGTGTCCAGTTGTAATTGCTGAGAAACAAAGGAGACAAACCCTATAAATTCAGATGATTATTCAAATCTTGATTTCTCTTTCTGATTACGGAAACTCAACTTCATTTTGAGTGAAGCTCTTCATGTTGGAGTCAGCGTGGTTCTGAGCAGGTGGGAAGTTGAGCAACACCGGCATAGGTGTGTTGCTCCACGCTTTCAACAAGATAAAACCATTGGTTAAGTTCCAAGGCAGAAGGTTGAGTGTTCTCAAATGCAGTGCCATATTTCATTCCATACATGGGCTTGCGCCTGACTTATGTGGTCATTTGCAAACACAGAATTTAACTGGTGAGTGTTATTAACCCACTAGCAGGTCTCCAGTCGTCCTGATTAACACTTGCCACTGGATAAAGCCCGTGTGGTGGCTGGTGTGCAACGGTCACCACACGTTAAAAAAAATCCACGCATGGGCATCTTCCACCCCCTCAATTGGAGTTCAGGACTGGAACAGCGGGTCCTTCATTGAAACACCTGTGAACTCGTGGAAGCAAGTCATTCTCATTCGAGGGGCTGCCTATGATGGATGCAGTGCAGAGAAGAGCTACAAGGTTGATCCCTAAGAAAGACTTGCATTTATATAGTGCCTTTCATGAGCACCGGACATCCCAAAGTGCTTTACAGCCAATTAAATACTTTTTTTGAAGTGTAGTCACTGTTGTAAAGTAGGAAACGCGGCAACCAATTTTGCAGACAACAAGGTCCCACAAACAGCAATGTGATAATGACCAGATAATCTGTTTTTGTGATGTTGATTGAGGGATAAATATTGTGTGAGGAGTCTGAGGAAAGACAGGAGAGACTTGGGGGTGCAAATTCGGTTGGAGGCTAATGGCGGCGGGACGGTAAAGTTGAAAAGTGGTTTACGTCTGCAGCCACAAAATTCATCAGCTGGGCACTGAATGTGGAGTGGAGAGCTAAGGGAGACATTCCACACCTCTCTTCGGGCACTAGGCCTGTTGAGCAACTGAAAATCTCGAGCTAAAGAGCTGGCCTTGGAGCCCTAACAGAGGCTTCATTGGGAAAAAAAAATCTCCAAAGAAAACCACAAAAACATTCCCAATACCTTGCTCACCCCACATAAACATAAATTGCAAAAATAAAAACGAAACAAACAATCACACTTGCCTCGTGTAGTCATTCCTTCCCTCACCGCCGCTGGAACAGCTCGGACCGCCCGTTTTCCCAGGCGGTCCCACTATGGCGCTATGGAGCCCGCTGCAAACAAATTTCACCATGCAGTCGCAGCCGGGGGCGTTGCACACCGGCTCGCCTCTCCCGGGCGGTACTGCTCAGCTCCCAGGCAAAACCGGCACCGAATGTCCCGGCGGGGTGGTGGAAGCTGGCTGTCTGGCTGGAAATCATTTCCACAGCCATTACTGCCCCTCCGGGGCACGAACAGAGGCGGTCACAGACTGAAAATCCATGCCCAGGACTTTTAGCTTGGAAATTAGGCCTATGAGAGGCAATCTTATAGAGATATCGAAGATAGTAAATGGTATGGAAAAGGTTAATCTGGAATACTACTTTAAAATAAACAGTGGGCCTAGGCCGAGAGGAAACAGGTTCTAACTCGTAAATGTACTTTAGGATCACTCTCTTCTACATGAAAAGAGTGATCAACACTAGGAATGGCTTTCTGAGCAGAGAGGCAAAAACCCTGGAATCATTTAAGAATCAATTGGATGCAGCAATTAGGGAAGTTTAGGGTTGTTCTGGATGAATGACAAGATAGGCCGAATGGCCGCCTTCAACCTTAAATATCTTGTGATCTTGAATGTTGTTATATTTCCTTTTAGCTATTTCTGAAAAGATATCAAAAGGATAAAACAATATTTTTAGCTTCCCTGATTAATGAGCAAAGACAGTACAGAGTGGTCTAAACCACAGATTAGAAAGTCCAAGGTCTAATCGCTAGTCTGTGCGGAGTTAACTGATCTCAGCAGGGAATATTTCGAGAAATTGCAGGTGTACAGTTTATGATTTTCCAAAAATGCAATCTCTGTCAGCTCCACTCTCCACTTCGAGTGCTGCATTGCGGAATCACGACTAAGGTGTTTGATGAAAACAATATCATTGATCAGGAAACAAAGAATTACCCTTCATCTTCAAAGTAATAGTCGGACGCGGAAATCGTTTCTTTTTTGTGGTTGCATAGAATTTACTGGATTTCAGAAAGCAGTTTAAACTAAAGAGCTCAGTGGTTTACTTATTTTACATACCTTATTCCAAGGGACTACCTGTTCTAGCTTACATGTGCCTCTATGTGGTCATCTGTTAATGGCCACTGACGTGACCTAGCAAGACATTGAGCTGTACAAACAATCGCTATAGGTGAAGGCCCACTGCCTTCTCAGGGCAATGAATTCAGTGTTGTCAACATCGCCCACATGCCAAGAAAAAAAAATTTTAACTCAGAAATGAACCTGCTAAAAATTCAAATAAAACTTTCTTACGTGAAAGGCTACGAATTGTGGACTGATCATAGAGGCGGATTTTAGAGACATTGAATGTTATAATTGCAATAGGGTGGGATGCAAAGTGAATGACTGTTGGTCCAGCAGGGTCTGGAGCATTGTCTGGATGACTGAATTATGCTGCGAGACATGAGAGATTGTGTAGTGATAGTAATTCCACTAAATATTTTCACCAGATCATCGCAAATGATAATCAAACGGAATGCCTGAGTGATATAGGCTGCAGCCTAATTTAGTTAGTCAACATCTGGTGTGGGATGATGAATTTCGAGATGATCAATTTTGGGGGGGAAAAGATCTCCCTTTAGAAAAGTAATGTCTCCTTTGAACAGAAGAACAAAATGTCGGAGATGTAGTTACACTTGTGTATGATGTATTATCAGAGAATAAATATCCCAATAAAAGATATCATCTGTAGTTACTCAATCAGACAAGAGCTTCAAAGCAAAACAAAGCCAATGCAGTATCAGCGCACCCAGCTATGACAGATGTTACAGCACCATACAGGGGCAAGGGTTTCCCTAACCTGAATGAATGAGAAAACAGTGCGAGGAGCTCATGGATTTCTTTGTCACTATGATTGAGACCATCCCATCAGCTGCCTCTGCCACTTCCCTTTCTTCTCCTCGTCCACCGGGCTAAACTTCCTCTAAGGTTCCCCCATGCCCTAGCCCTGAACTCGCATTATGCTCCAGTTTCTCTCCGATATCTCTTTGTGTCCTCTCCGAGCTCATCCTGTCCATAAGCCCCACTTCCTGCTCCCTCGACCCTCTAACATCGCCCACTGCCTCAGCTTGTCTGCTACTGAAACCCTCATCCATGCCTTGGTTACCTCTAGACTTGACTATTCCAACGCACTCCTGGCTGACCTCCCACATTCTACTTGAGGTCATCCAAAACTCTGCTGCCCATGTCCTTTATTGGAGTCCATTATTAAAGAAGCAGTAGCAGGACATTTGGAAAAGCAAAATTCGGTCAGGCAGAGTCAGCATGGATTTATGACGGGGAAATCATGTTTGACAAATGTTCTCGAATTCTTTGAGGATGTAATGAACAGGGTGGATAGAGGGGAACCAGTGGATGTGGTGTATTTGGACTTCCAGAAGGCATTTGACAAGGTGCCACATAAAAGGTTATTGCACAAGATAAAAACTCACGGGGTTGGGGGTAATATATTAGCACAGATAGAGGATTGGCTGACAAACAGAAAACAGAGAGTCGGGATAAATGGTTCATTCTTGAGTTGGTAATCAGTAACCAGTGGGATGCCGCAGGGATCAGTGCTGGGACCCTAACTATTTACAATCTATATTAACAACTTGGAAGAAGGGACTGAGTGTAACGGAGCCAAGTTTGCTGATGATACAAAGATGGGAGAAAAAGCAATGTGTGAGGAGGACACAAAAAATCTGCAAAAGGACATAGAAAGGCTAAGTGAGTGGGCAAAAATTTGGCTGATGGAGTATAATGTTGGAAAGTGTTTGGCAGAAAAAAATCAAAGAGCAAGTTATTATTTAAATGGAGAAAGATTGCAAAGTGCTGCAGTACAGCCGGACCTGGGGGTACTTGTACATGAAACAAAGTGCATGACCTTACACTTTCTAACATTATACTCCATCAGCCAAATTTTTGCCCACTCACTTAGCCTGTCTATGTCCTTTTGCAGATTTTTTGTGTCTTCCTCACACATTGCTTTTCCTCCCATCTTTGCATGATTTCCCCTTCATAAATCCATGCTGACTCTGCCTGACCGAATTTTGCTTTTCCAAATGTCCTGCTACTGCTTCTTTAATAATGGACTCCAATAAAGGACATGGGCAGCAGCGTTTTGGATAACCTCAAGTAGAATGTGGGAGGTCAGCCAGGAGTGCATTGGAATAGTCAAGCCTAGAGGTAACCAAGGCATGGATGAGGGTTTCAGGAGCAGGCAAGTGATCAGGAAGACCAATGGAATCTTTGCCTTTATTGCAAAGGGGATGGAATATAAAAGCAGGGCTTGCTACAGCTATATAAGATATTGGTGAGGCCACACCTGGAATACTGTGTGCAGTTTTGGTTTCCATATTTACGAAAGGATATACTTGCTTTGGAGGCAGTTCAGAGAAGGTTCACAAGGTTGATTCCGGAGATGATGGGGTTGACTTATGAGGAAAGGTTGAGTAGGTTGGGCCTCTACACATTGGAATTCAGAAAAATGAGAGGTGATCTCATCGAAATTATAAGAACATAAGAAATAGGAGCAGGAGTAGGCCATACGGCCCCTCGAGCCTGCTCCACCATTTAATACAATCATGGCTGATCCGATCATGGACTCAGGTCCACCTCCCTGCCCGCTCCCCATAACCCCTTATTCTCTTACCATTTAAGAAACTGAATACATTTAAGACAGAAATAGACAATGTCCCAGCTTCCACAACTCTCTGAGGCAGCGAATTCCACAGATTTACAACCCTCAGAGAAGAAATTACTCCCCATCTCAGTTTTAAATGGACAGCCTCTTATTCTAAGATTATGCCCTCTAGTTCCAGTCTCCCCCATCAGTGGAAACATCCTCTCTGCATCCACCTTGTCAAGCCCCCTCATAATCTAATACGTTTCGATAAGATCACCTCTCATTCTTCTGAATTCCAATGAGTAGAAGCCCAACCTACTCAACCTTTCCTCATAAGTCAACCCCCTCATCTTCAGAATCAACCTTGTGAATCTTCTCTGAATTGCCTCCAAAGCAAGTATATCCTTTCGTAAATATGGAAACCAAAACTGCACACAGTATTCCAGGTGTGGCCTCACCAATATCCTGTATAACTGTAGCAAGACTTCCCTGCTTTTATACTCCATCCCCTTTGCGATAAAGGCCAAGATTCCATTGGCCTTCCTGATCACTTGCTGTACCTGCATACTAACCTTTTGTGTTTCATGCACAAGTACTCCCAGGTCCCGCTGTACTGCAGCACTTTGTAATCTTTCTCCATTTAAATAATAACTTGCTCTTTGATTCTTTCTGCCAAAGTGCATGACCTCACACTTTCCAACATTATACTCCACCTGACAAATTTTTGCCCACTCACTTAGCCTGTCTATGTCCTTTTGCAGATGTTTTGTGTCCTCCTCACACATTGCTTTTCCCCCCATCTTTGTATCATCAGCAAACTTGGCTACATTACACTCGGTCCCTTCTTCCAAGTCATTAATATAGATTGTAAATAGTTGGGGTTCCAGCACTGATTCCTGCAGCACCCCGCTAGTTATTGATTGCCAACCCGAGATTGAACCATTTATCCCGACTCTCTGTTTTCTGTTAGTTAGCCAATCCTCTATCCGTGTTAATATATTACCCCTAATTCCATGAACTTTTATCTTGTGCAGTAACCTTTTATGTGGCACCTTGCCTTCTGGAAGTCCAAATACACCACATCCACTGGTTCCCCTTAATCCATCTTGTTCGTTACATCCTCAAAGAATTTGAGAACATTTGTCAAACATGATTTCCCCGTCATAAATCCATGCTGATTCTGCCTGATCGAAGTTTGCTTTTCCAAATATCCTAATAATGGACTCCAACATTATGAGGAGGCTTGACAAGGTGGAATGCAGAGAGGATGTTTGCACTGATAGGGGAGACTAGAACCAGAGGGCATAATCTTAGAATAAGGGACCACCCATTTAAAACTGAGATGAGGAGAAATTTCTTCTCTCAGTGTGTTGTGGATCTGTGGAATTCGCTGCCTCAGGAGAGCTGTGGAAGCTGGGACATTGGATAAATTTAAGACAGAAATAGACAGTTTCTTAAACGATTAGGGAATAAGGGGTTATGGGGAGCAGGCGGGGAAGTGGAGCTGAGTCCATGATCGGATCAGCCATGATCTTATTAAATGGCGGAACAGGCTTGAGGGGCCGTATGGCCTACTCCTGCTCCTATTTCTTATGTTCTTATGTCCTAACTCGCACCAAGGCCCGTCCACCCATTACCCCTGTGCTCGCTGATCAACATTGACTTCCAGTTAAGCATCGCCTCAATTTTAAAATTGTCATTCTTGTTTTCAAATCCCTCCATGGCTTCACCCCTCTTTATCTCTGTAATCTCCTCCAGCCCCACAATCCCCCGAGATATCTGCGCTCCTCTAATTCTGGCCTCTTGAGCATCCCCACTTTTGATCGTTGGTGGTCGTGCCTTCAGCTGCTGAGGCCCCAAGCTCTGGAATTCCCTCCCTAAACCTCTCCACCTCTCTTTCCTCCTTTAAGACGCTCCGTGAAACCTACCTCATCTGCCCTAATATCTCCTTCTGTGGCTCGGTGTCAAATGTTGTTAAATAACACTCCTGTGATATCCTTGGGATGTTTTACTACGTTAAAGGTGTTAAATATACGTAGGCGTTGTTGTTCTAAAAGCCTGAACAGCAATGTCCAAAAAACTGAAAACATTATGGGAATACCATGTAAACGCCCAATATGTAATTTACTGCCATCGGGGTTCATTCTTAGATTGTGGCTGTTACTTCATGGGCAGAAAGCGAAGGATGCAGACTTCAGGTTGCAAGGGGTGTGGAGCCCTTCTGAATTCTTGTCAGATCGGTTGAGTGAGAAAACAATGGTTGAATAACCTGAATTGTAGCAATGTGTGTGTACACCGAGTGGGAGAATTGGATCGGACTCAGCTGTGATGCCCACGTGGGGAGAATGTGAGGTTCTTCACATGTTGGTACGGTCACAAATCAGAAGCACTGCACCAGTGAAGGAATAGTCAGGATTAAATAGATGCTTCCCTCTCCTTTGAGTCACTCCCAGACATCTCACATTATGGAAGAAATTTCCTTCAGCAAATTACATTTAAACCTTCAAGTATTTAGCATTCATGCAGTAAATTGTTTACTTTACTTTAACACAATGTCAGATTTGTAAAAATGTATGTGTTTCATGTTGAAGACAGTGCTGTTTTAGCAGTATCCCCAATGCTAGACCGTACTGTGAATGACTTTTAGTAACCCTTCAGTTCCCTGATACTGCATCAGAGTGTTCGGAGGTGAATGATCGAGGGTAAGCTTCAGTTCACAGCTTTGCAGTACTGATTTCTGCAACACATTGGCCAGGCCCTTTAAATTAAGCCCTGCCTCTTTAAGCAACACCCCATCAGCCCATCATTGCACTGCACCCATCCGCTGAACATGATTGGACAGACTTGCCACACCTCCACACCTTCCTTCTCTGAATGGCTGAGTGTTACATGATTGACTCAGCTTCCTCCTTGATTGACAGCTTCCTGCTCCGCTGTCTATGTATACCATCAACGTTTAAAAGTCTGTTTAAAAGTAATGGCTGGTTATTTTTAGGCCCTATTAAAGCTTTATTACAATTAAAAAAAAATTAATGTAAGGGGATAAAAACCCTCTACTTTTCTCTGCAACTACTGCTCTGCACTGACTTTTACACTACCACTTCTCTCAACCCCTCCACAGTCTCTAAATTGTCAAACCACTCGTCCGACATCCAGTTCTGGATAAGCAGAAATTTTCTCCAATTGAATATTGGGAAGACTGTAGCCATTGTTTTTGGTCCCCGCCACAAACTCTGTTCCCTAGCCACTGAGTCCATCCCTCTCCCAAACTTCTGTCTGAGGCTGAACCACACTGTTCGCAACCTTGGAGTCATATTTGACCCCGAAATGAGCTTCCGACCGCATATCCACAGCATAACTAAGACCGTCTATTTCCACCTCGTAACATCCCCCATCTCCACCCTTGCCTCAGCAAGTGCGTGATCCGTCATAGTGTAACTAGTGTTCTTTCTTTTCCTTATTTTTTCACCTCTTCACCGGCAGGTGCTGACTCACAGCGAGTTCAGTTCCAGTGGCACTACAGTATTCCACTGCCTCTCAAGCAGTGAGCTTGTGTGAGCTTTGATAGGGAGATGCAATAGGCTATTCAACTACAGAGAGCGTCACAGCTGAATCTGATCCCGTTCTCACCCCATGTGCATACCATCCAGGAGGTGTCGTTGAATGACGGTGTGCAGTGGGAAAACTGGCTGATATTTCCCCATTCCCCATCACTCCCTAACCCAAGGGCACTAATGCCTATTGTAACATATACTACTGCCAGTCTTGCTGTGATCATCTAACTCAGCTGGGGATTGAATTTAGGAGCTTCACATGGTTGAGTAGTACACTGGGACCTTTATAGCAAAGTCTCATTTATACTACTATGCTAACCAAGTGGAGTACTGTTTATTTTGGACCAGAACTGTTCCCATTTATATCACACTCATAGAACTGTAGCTGACAGCACTGAAAGACTTGCATTTATATAGTGCCTTTCACGACCACCGTCTCAAAGCACTTTACAGCCAATGAAGTATTTTGGAGGGTAGTCACTGTTGTAATGTGGGAAACGGTAGCATTATCCAAGAGTACAAGCAGCCTGTACCATATCTATCATTATAACGTGTACAGTATAAGTGTCCTCCCATTAGTTTCTCTATCCATGCCAACAGCAAAAACTGTTGATAGCCAATCCAGAGCTTCATCACGAAAACTCTGCAGAAACTTTAGATACTGGAATAGTTATGAGACTACATTCTACAATTGAATTTATCCCAAGTTAAAGTCTCAGTCTTTTTTTCTGTTAAAGGTTATCTAATATTTGCTTGTATTTCTGGATAATAAATTATAAATCAATGAGATCAGTCGATCTCAAGGTGATTATAGTATAGTGCGGCAAGGTAATCCATATGAACTGTTGAGTGACAAGATGCAAGTCTGTACCTACAATTCACACATGCTACGTTCCCAAACTCAGCTGGGGCATCAGAAGCAGGAGCTTAGTAGAAGGGACGCATCAGATGGAAGGACTTTGAACTGAACCAAGCATTTTCCTGTAAGGAAGGACAGCACGTTTGGATGTAAAGTAGCAAGGACGCTCTCTTGTACTTCCTGTCGGAGAGGAGAGGCCCATATAAAATATTGAAACAAAAAAAAAGAGCTAAAAAAATTAGGAATGTAAATGCTACAAAAAGACATGATTAATAAAATAAAGAATTTAGCAGTGAAATTGTTTATTACATAGTACAAAGTCATAAATCACAAACATGAAACTTAATACAGTCTGAAATATATTGTACACTTGTTGAAAACATTTCATTTATCATTAGTGGATTTTTTGGCCACAATATATGGTACATGTTCAATTTTAGGGGGTTGTGAGCAGAAGAGACTGTGAATTGAGGTATGCAAAAAGTATGAATATACATTATTAAAATCACATTATAGGAGAGTGACCCACCCATTATTCCTGGTGAGCTGGGTGCTGGCCATTGACCGAGGGGGGAGAATTTTCATATAAAAAGAAAAAAGAAATGTTAAGGCAAGATATTCATCTTTCACTTACAATACTCAAGAGGAGGAAGCCTTGCATGGCTCAGACAGATTAAAAAAGACTTGCATTTATATAGCGCCTTTCATGAACACCGGACGTCTCAAAGTGCTTTACAGCCAAAGTAGTACTTTTGAAGTGTAGTCACTGTTACGTGGGAAACGCGGCAGCCAATTTTACGCACAGCAAACTCCCACAAACAGCAATGTGATAATAACCAGATAATCTGTTTTTAGTGATGTTGATTGGGGGATAAACATTGGCCCGGTCACCGAGGATAACTCCCCTGCTCTTCTTCAAAATAGTGCCATGGGATCTTTGACGTTCACCTGAGGGGGCAGACAGGGCCTCGGGTTAACGTCTCATCTGAAAGATGGCACCTCCGACAGTGCAGCATTCCCTCAGCACGAGATTTTTGTGCTCAAATCCCTGGAGTGGGATTTGAACTCACAATCTTCTGGCTCAGAGGTGAGTGTGCTACCCACTGAGCCACAGCTGACATAATCAGTTTCTGCGACTGACCTTTTTTTTCTGTATTTGAATTCAGGAAGCATGCACCAGCAACTCTATGGGTTACCAGGAGTCAGGATCACTGTCAGGCAGCATGCAAGAGGAGGTTAATCACTAGGCCCAATCCATGACCCAAGGGGATTTTCATTTTATTTTCTGGATGTGGGAAATGCTGACAAGGCCGCATTTACTATCCATCGCTAGTTTCCCCGAGAAGGTGGTGGTACCTTGTACCACTGCATTCCTTATGGTGATGATACTTACACAATGGTTTTTGGTAGGCAGGTCCATAGTACTGCAGGGCACTGTCGATGATTGACTAGGCAGCTTGGCACACTAATGGAAACTGGAGGGCTAGATCGGTCATTGATGGCTGGGATTCTTCTCACTGGTCCAGATAACTGTACACGCCAATGTTTTAATGGCTAGGACATGCAGCAGGAAGCTTATCAGTGCTCTGTTTGGATGGCCACGCAGGTTTATCTGGTTAACTCCAGCAGCTCCTGGCACTTGGGGATCCCCAAGCTTAAACCTACACCCAAGCTCTCTGGATTTCGATAGGCGGCATGTGTCGCTATGGGGAACGATTGTGCAATCTATACTGAGCCAACATAAAATGTACCTGTATGAATGTCTCTCTCAGTCGCTTTATTTGGAGGCTATTAAGCATGCTGACGAGCACATCAAAGCAAAAGAATTTTATCTAGCCGACAAAAGATAATCTCCAACCTGTTCCAAGGGCCAAAGAATTACAGCAGGGCACATGAGTTGGGCTCGTGGGTGTAATGTCCAGTCTTCTGAAGTTTAATCATAAGTGCAATTTATTCAAGATAATTGGTCATAAGTGACATTTTTAACTTGTATTTATACTTCATAGCCTGAAAATAATGGTATTGATGTTAAATTATGGAGACATTAACATCACTTGCTATTGGTCGTCAGTCCAAACAAGCAAATTAAAAAAACACAGGTATAATTTTTTTATTTAAATATTACACCAATTCAATTATACCACAAGTTAATATCTTCCCCTGCACCCATTCCCTAATTCTTACAATAATTCTGTACTGTTAGAACATTTTAGGCAGTTACAAGTATTCCAATGCCAAAACAAAAATCAATATCCCTATCACGGAAATAATTGTTTAATTTGGTTTCAGATATTTCAACTCTACTTTTCAGCTCACATTTCATCAGAAAATTCAAAGAGGGCACGTAGGGGAATCTGGGCTTTTGCTTCACTTATGGCAATATCACAGAATCAACAACAACCTGTATTTATATAGCGCCTTTAAGGTTGTGAAACAGCCCATAGCGCTTCACAGGAGTATTATGAAATTAAAAAAAACAAGGATTAATTTCAGTTCATTAAAGGATCTGCAAATGTGTGCAAATCTAAAATTAACTACATTTAGCCCATCTCTGCAACTAATAGTGAATTAGTTCAATCTGTCTACAATGGCCATTTTCAGAACTAAGTTCACGTGATCTTTGTTGCCAAGAGAACCAGCCTCTGCGTTCAAATCCCCCCCAAAATATCGTGGGACAGATGATTAAAGAGAGGTAACGATCCAACAATTGAATGTAATTACACCCCCACATTACACTCATATTTCTCCCCATTATGCTGCACCGCCCTCCACGGGTGGGAGGGCAGTCAGGAAGGTAAGCTGCTCCCAGGCCTCTCTCTAACGAGCTGGTACATGTACTAAAGTGATGCTGGGTTGACTCGCCCTCTGATTTTGTCTCCCTGCATATCGAACCTACCTCTCGCCGGTCTGTCGGAGACCAGGATTACAGACTGGTGGAATCACAGAAAGATTCTGTATTCTGCCAGCTCCAGGGTGACACGCATTGTTCTACACTCGGCAGCTCTTAAAACAGCTCAATGTACCTGCACTCAATAATAAACATGCACTTCACAAGCAACCATGAGACATAATATATAAAAGGTATTGCCTGGAGGTCTTAAAATACATTTATTTTGAGAACAAGATATCTCCCTTTCTCTGACTACAATGAATTATTCCTCTGCAAAGTATACTTGCAAACTCTTAATTTGGCTTCAATCCAGGGCTACAGAGGACGAGGTTGCGTTTGTTTGAAGTTCCAGATCGTAAACTGCCTGTTCTCGTACCCTTTTAGCCCGACCAGTAGAGCGATGTTGCACATGAACTGTAGTAACCTCGACGGAGATCGCGTCTTCTCAGGCGTTTGAAGGGGGGGGTTGATCATCTCATGAGCTTTGTGGTCCAGCCCTGCCTCTCCTCTCATTGGACTGGGCTGAAAACCCAATCTGTCAGACCATGTGGCGTGTCGAGCCGGCGAATCAGCCATTTAAATAATGTAGAGAAGCATTGAGAAGCACAGCCCAGCTTCTGGAGAGAGCGACCCGAGGCAGCGCAGAGGGAATAGATTATATTTATTAAAAAAAATATATACTGCACTGATATCATTGAATACATCTCTAAACAAAGGACGGCGGGGCAATCAATCTTTCGGATTTGAAAGCAAGTACAGTGCAGGTATGACTTTCACTTTTAGCTATTTTAGATATATCTGATCGGGTTGAATGAGTGTACAGAGGTGGGATACCGGTCGCTCTCAGTCACACTGATCGTGGCAGGGTGAAGGGGAGGGGGAGAGAATGAAATATTCACTCGGAGGGGGGAAGCATTCCTTTCAAAGGGATTCTATGGCGCATTAACCTTGATGGAGAGAGAGTAAGTGGGCTGCCCAGAACTGTACAAAGGTTCAGTGTTTCCATTCTTTAAAAGAGTTAATTGATTCGCAGCGTTAATGGTTATCTCCAGGGCGCTGCTGCTAAGCTTCTCTCTCATCTGATTAGTCTGATTATGTTGCAGTGGAGATAAGATTACAGCGCTGCCATTTTTTTAACAGGGACTCATCGTTGTGTTTTATTTCTGGCTGTTTGTCTATACCCGATTGAAGGTAAATTCACGCTCAAGATGTATTTTCTTTCAAAAAAATCAACCGCACGGGTTTCGGTGGTTCAGACCTGGGTGTGATGTATGTATAGTGTTTAAAATATGTATATATATATAGCACACTCTGATCTGTCTCCACGTTGCGGATGCTGGGAAGGACGACATGTTGCAATTTCTCAAAGGTGGAGGCAGGCATTTCACCATTCCGATGTGCTAAGGTCCTCCTCCCACTTAACATCTAGGGAATGGGATGGGGGAACGTGAAGTCATTGTGTGAGTGCACTGCTCCCATCTCATGGGCCTTAATGTAGCGTGGGCTGAAATATATTCAGGGGGGAGAGAGAGAAAAAAAAAGGCACCACTTGGTGCTTGATTTCAAATGTATAAATTTGACCTGAAATTGACAACTAGACTGCATTAGAAAATCAGGAAGTATGCAGCATTGCAACATTGGTCACAGTAATGGCTGCCAAATAATGCAGGCTCAGTTTTACTGAGTAAGATTTCATCGATTTAGTAGCTCTTAATTCATGTCTGCATGCACACACTTCTTGAAGATTATAGCCTCGCTGTGCTGTGCTCTGTGGATTTTCCAGACCTATAATAACATGCAAACATAAATTTGCTTAAGTATCTTTGACCGTTTTAGCCCAGCCCAATCATTGGCTTGAAAGTATGTGTTTTAACTGCTGTTAAAACATATTTTTAACCTGGTTCAAAATCTCGCCCAAGGATACTGCTCATTTTTTGAGCAGATGGCCGATAATTGGTTTAAAATGGAAGTTGCTGCTTCTCATGTAATACATCTACATGGCAGAGTTCCACCGAGTTGCTTGGTTTATATTTAGGTTGTTGAACGCAGATCTGTGTAATATATTTTTTGCATTCATTCAAATGTTAAGTAATGTACAGTAAATAATTACATCATCTGACTACTATTTAACATACAAAAACATTCTATGGTAATCTATCTGTCTGGCATTAAAACTGCAGTAATTGACAGATGTACTATTTTTATTTAACGACAAAAATCCTAATTGTAAAGAAATGAAAACCACTGCATTCACACATGTAAAAGTCAAAGAAGCTTGCCTGTTTTAACTTCAGGAATATTCAGCTTGTATATTTTGTACTATTGACAACAACAAAAACAACTTGCATTTATATAATGCTTTCAACATATAAAAGGTTCCAAGGTGTCTCGGAGATGTGAGGAAAGATGGGGACCTAGGCAGAGGAGATTAGGAAGAGTTTCCAAAAACTTGGACAAAGAGGTGGATTTTAACACGGGTCTTAAAGAAGGAGAGGGGCTCGGAGATGGAATTCAAAAGAGTCGGATCAAGGTGGCTAAAGAAGGGAGGGAGGAATGCTAAAGAGGCCAGATTCAGAGAAACCAAGAGTACAGGGGAGGGCAGGTTGTAGGACTGGCTTCAGTCTTCCAAATGTTTTGCAGGAAAAAGATCCGACTCATCAAAAACGGTATATTAGATAAATTGTCTGACAGCACAGAGGCAGTGGGAGGAAGAGCTAGAGATGGGAGCTATCAGCATGCATGTGCAAGCTGACACCACGGCTTTGGATCGCACTGAGAGACAGCATGTAGATGACAAAGAAGAGGGGGGGGTGGGGCAAGGATGGATCCTTGGGGAACCTCTGAGGTGATGGTGCTGGGTTGGGAAGAGAAGCCATTGCTAGAGCTACTTTGACTATGTTTGGATAGGTGAGCGTAGAACCTAGGAAGGTCAGTGTCATGGAGCTGGACAACAGGTGTTGGAAGAGGATGGTGTGACTTACCTGTGTCAAAAGCTGCACAGGTCGAGGAGGATGAGATGGGATCATGCACCATGGTCATAGCCACCTGTTGTTTGTGACGTTAGTTAGGGCTGTTTCATTGCTGTGGAAGAGAAGGAAACCTCATTTGAAGGGACAAAAAAGGGAGTTTCAGCAGAGGTGGGCACAGATCTAGAAGGCAACAATATGTTCAAGGACTTGAGAAATTAAGGGAGGTTGGAGATGGGATGGTAATTAGTGAGGACAAAAGGTCCAGGGTAGAATTTTTATGAGGGTGAAGTAATGGTAGGGGCACAGTGCCTGCAGAGAAGGAAACAGTTAGAATGTCTAGGGGCATGAAATGGAAGTGGGGTGAGATTGGGGTCGAGGAAGCAGTATGTAGGCCTCATGAATGAGATCAGATTAGGGAGCAGCTAGGGGGAGGGAGTAACTATAGAGAGAAGAGAGTTCAATGCTAGGGTATGAATGAGATGGTGAGGTTTGGCTTAATAGGCAGAGGAAAGTGGGAAGCAGCAGAGACACTTGAATTGCTGATCACGATCTAGGAGGTGAAGAAATCTATAAGCTCATTGTTTGAAGTGAAGGTGGATGGAGCAGGGGAAGAGCAGTTTAAGGACATTGCTGGTAATCGAGAAAAGGAGCCAGGGGTTTTCTTTTCCCTCTAGGATGATTGTAAAGTAGTCGGCCATTTTGGTAAAGGAGAGCAAGGTCTGGTAGAGCTTGGTGTGTTCAAGCCAGATTTGGCGATGAATAGCTAATAGTGACAGGCACACTGAAGTTTATGCTCCATGGACTTGAGGGAGCAAAGATGGTGGTCACTTCATGGGGAACAATCAGGATGGGAGAGAGTAAAGGTTTCACTGGGGACAAGGGCATTGGAGGTAGACGTGATGGACTGGTTGTGCAAATCAGCAGCTGCAGAATGGAGCTGGTGAATGGAAGGTCACAGGCTAGGCAGAATTGTGCTCGAGAGTCCTGTTGGAAGTGACTGGCGGCAACATTTTTCCAGAAGTGGATGCAGAACGAAGTGGGGGTTGAAGGAGGCTAAGAGGATGTGTAAGTAAAGTGTTGCCCCTCCTATAGGCCAGTTTTGGTCAAAACCAGAATGTCAATATGACATCCACAATGAGGTTGTGGTTGAAAAATGCCTTGGTTCACAGATTAACAGAGATTCCGGAGGAGAGAGGCAGTGATTTTTGATCCACTGGCAGAGCCCAGGGGGGTAGTGGTAGGTGTTGAGTGAAGTGGGAAGGGGGTTGATGAAATTAGTCCCATATAGCTGTGATGGATAGGTATGTCTTTGAGAAAGTAGGTCCATCTGCCGATCCAGGCAGCGGGTGGTCGAGGGGGTTATTCAGCCCGACTGCCTGCCTCTCTTCCGCGGTTACATCTGAACCAGGGTGTCCCTCAGTACGCTCGCGGCCTTCCGTGAGAGGTGGGCGCCGGAGGGACTGGAGTGTATCATCACCCCCGGCAACCAAATTTTAATTTGATGTTTTTTGTCTAAAGTGTTGTTTATTTATTGTGACGGTTTTAGTGCCCCTCCCCCCCCCCCCCCACCTTTAGCCAGGGGGCACTTGTATAATTTGTGTTTTTAGTGCCCCCCAAAAAAAATAAGGAGGCACTTGTTTCAAAGTGTTTGGTGTCGTCGTTCCCGCCGCCTCCCCCTTTAATCAGGCGGCACTTGATTTAATTGTTCACAACAAAATAGTTGAGAGAGTAGGTCGGGCAGTTGGGATTACTGCTCTTGAGGTGGACTGTTCTTAAGGTGGCAACAACAGTTACTACAGTGGGCCTGTCTGAGAACTCTGAGAGAGGCACAAAGGGTTGTCTGAGTTCATCCAATCACAGAGCCCGAATCTAAACGGGAAACTGGAGAGGCCAATGGCATACATATGTGCACTACGTGGCACTAAAATTGACTTCCACTGTGAAAGGTACTATATTTTCACAATCAGTGGTATTAAGCAGAATTGTTTAATAAATATACTTCCCAGTGTGTACATAGGTTGGAAAAAATAAATGTGATGGCATCTGTGGGCCACCATAGATTTAATTAGAAGCACATCAACAGGAAAAATGCAATAATATTTTGCAGGTACTGAGTCACTCCTTTTCACTTTGATGCAGCGAATGTAGATTCTATGAATGTAAATTAATATGTAACCTCAGCATACTTCTGATAACGTTCCCTTCAGTTTACCGTCAGTCTAGCTTTCACAGTCTTTTAAGGCGAAGAATGTAGATTAACTTTATAACCAGTGTTTTTATACTGATAACAGTAAACAGGTTTGTTTCTCCCAATACCCAGAACAACATTATTTGACAAAGTGTAAATAGCATGTAATTGTAAATAACTAAATTTATAAATAACATTTTCTGCAGGGATCTAGAGCAGAGCTTTCAGCAGCTCGTAAAAATGGGAGGCTGAATGTTCATTGTGTTGTATGCACAGTAAAATAGCATTGAGCCCCTAAAACCATGAGGGTTAAGGTCTGCTGTTACTGTACAATGGAAAAGCTCAGTTAGCTAAGGCAGCGTGTGTGAGAACATTGGCGATCTCTCTCTATATAGACAACAGACCGTTACTAGGAGCTGGGAAAGTTCTACTGAATGGTTTCAGTTAGCCTCGAATCAAAGCGCAATTCAGATCAATTCTGCACAATGCTGTGACTTTAGAATGCAGCAGGGTAGCTTTGGTTAGGGACATTGAACAATTTGTTGCTGATGCAGTTAGCAATAGTCGTACTGTCCACATGAAAGTGTTTGAAAACAGAAGCCAGGCTTCAGATTTTTTTTCTTTATCGAGCTTTGTTTTCTTGATGCTATTGCTTCCCTGCAGATTTTGAGAGTATTTTCTTTAGCCACATGTTATTAGTTAGAGATAGTGGGGTTTTCAGTTTTCTTGCATCGTTTGCTGTCTTTGGAGTGCAAATGGATGCTTCAGTAGGACACAAAATCAGTGAGCACCATATACAGTATATGTTGATGATCTTAGTGTAGACCTTTAAACTGAAGATAAATGAATCGCCATCATCTTAACACGTCCGGTATATGCCTAATGTCCCTGGCAAAAGAGCCAGAAGTGAGATGAGGAGAAATCTCTTTTTAATTCAGTGAGTAGTTAGGATCTGGAATGCACTGCCTGAAAGGGTGGTGGAGGCAGATTCAATAGTAATGTTCAAAGGTGAATTGGATAAATACTTGAAGGGAAAAAATTTGCACGGCTACAGTGATTAATTGAATAGTTCTTTCAAGGAGCCGGCTTCCTTTTGAACTGCATCATATGAGAACATTTTACTAACCTGTTTTTATAACAGTTTTGCTATATTGAAAGAAACATGCCATTAATGTTATTGTCCTGGTATAGGGCTTAAAGTTGCAGAATTCCTACAAAGGATGACCAATAGCTGCTAACCAGTAATGGTGCAGTAAGCCTGTGTTAGAACATATCTGTGGCTCAATATACCAGCTACCGTCACTTGCTCCTTGCTAAATGTATTAATTTGGATTTATCTAACTAGTGTTAACTTAAAGCTTTGTGAAACCGAACCAATGCGAGGGCTACTTTTTAGTTGCTGTCCTGACTGTATGAGTGAAGTGGGTTGATGAAATGAGTCTGCTACAGCTGTGATGGGTAGGTATGTCTTTGAGAGAGTAGGTAGGGCAGTTGGGGTTACTGTTCTTAAGGTGACAACAACAGTTGCTACAATGGGCCTGTCAAGAGAACTCAGAGAGGCACAAAGGGTTGTCTGAGTTCATCCAATCATAGAGCCAGAATCTAAAGAGCAAACAGGAGAGGCCAGTGGCAATAGTATGTGCACTACATGGTACTAAAATTGACTTCCACTGTGAAAGGTCCTATATTTTCACAATCAGTGGTATTAGAAGAATTGTTTAATAGCTATACTTTCCAGCGTGTATATAGGTTGGAAAAAATAAATGTGGTGGCATCTGTGGGACACCATAGATTTAAATAGAAGCACATCAACAGGAAAAGTGCAGAAAGATTTTGCAAGTTTCGAGGAAGAAAGCTGATGATCTAGCCCTGAGTCGGACAGGTTGGGAATATTCTGTCTGGCTGCAGCTTTGGTATGTTCTTGGCATTCAACCAATTAGCGACGAGGACCTTTTGCAACATGCAAAAGATTAAATTATACTCATTGTCTCAACAGAAAAAAAAAAGAACAGTAAATAGTTTAAGGTTAATGTTTGGCTTTGCTTTTCTTTCAAATTCTTCTTTTCTGCTCTTTTATGGTGCCGCTATAATATTCCCAAATCTAACTGGGAAACGGTTTTCTTCCAGACACATCTTGTGTATTCTGTCCAACCGAACCTCCTCGATTAAATAGTTTTTGAAAGAAAATTAAAAAGAGAATCAAAGAAGAGTGTGATAATGGTGGGGAGTGACAAACGAAATGGCTGGTTTACTTTATTTTTCTTTAAATCATTTTGAGTCAACAAACAATATTGCTGAATTAGAAGGTAATGCAGTCTGTAAACTGAGTAGAGTGGGGGAGTGCTGAAAATGTAAAAAATAGCTTAATGTTCTCTCTCAGGCTCAATTCAATGCTGTATTATCTGGTGTCCCTGGTATGTGGTGAGGAGGTCGGAATACTGTTAGTTCCCATAGAGATACTGATGTTACATTGTATCATTTTGTTTTACATTGTATTTAAAACAAGGCAGCAGTACAGACCACCATTGCCCACGCTCTGTATTTCACTTACTATATTGGGAATTGTTGCTAATTGGGATCTAATTTATGAACTGTAACAGTTTACCAAAAATGATCCAAGTTTTCAAAATGGAATTCGGGGGATGCTCATTGAACTGAACCAGGAGAAACCCCTAGCTAAATGGAACTGCAGGAAAAGCCACTTCACGGTTAAGAATTGTTAGGTAGTAACTGCCCTGAAGACGGAGTTAATAAATTCCCTGAACCGTACAGATTAGGAAGGCCCAGGTCCAAACTCTGGTCTGTGCTGAGTTAGCCGATCTTGCCCATGGTGCTAATTTTGACCTCGGTACCCTGGGAAAGAGGACAACAAAAAGGGCAAGGGTCTCGGCTCCTGTGGGAAAGTGCATATGTGTAGATAGGTGAGGACAATATTTGGCTCTATTGTGATAATCCCTGTGGTAAAATACCCTGCTGGCACTCATTGTCTAGGGTCACACATGAACTGTGAGGCACTGATGGGAGATTGGAGTACAGTGTGTACTGGAGGGTGGCTGGAGCCCTTGGAGCAACAACGCCGCACCAATCAGCACTTTTAGGAGAGAATAAAGATTTGCTAGCTTAAGTGACAGTTACTACCGAGGTTCGATTGAGAGAAAAGAAAGGGGCTCAGAAGAGTAGGACCAGGAAGAGGGATCAGTGAATGCAGCTTTCTGAGTTCAAGGGTATTAGACTTGATGAAGGGGATCGTGATTTCCCTGTACCTGCTTGCTCCTGCCCAGGGTGGGGATGGGGATGGGAGGGAGGGGGGGGGGGGGGAGAGAGGGGCAGTTGTGGCGATTGACGTACTAGTACATTCATAAATTAACTTCCCTTTTAACACATTTGATGACTTTGTACTTGCCTTCTATTTATGCTAAGTTGAGTGGAATAAAAATGGAATTTTAACATTGTTTCCAAAAGTATTAGTCTCTGCAAATCCTGTTCAGCGATGTCTTATATGGATATGATACCGATTGACATGACACTAAAATATAAGTTGAAAGCAACTGCATCTAAATTGCATAATTATAACAACTTGTAAGTTTTGTGTTGATATTTTCATCAATACATTCTGCAAATGGCAAATATGCTAACTAATTTACTCACACACTGTGAAATATCTTGCTGTTCAAGCATGTGTTCAATAATGTCGCCTAGAAATCTCTAAATTTTGAAAAATAATTTAGTCCGTCTGAAGACATTTGGCAGTTTTGAACGTATCAGTGCACTGAGAATAATGTTTAGACTACATGTGCTGATGTTTTAATGTTAGATTTGATATTTTTCTTGTGGCTAATGCAGATAACATTTACTTCCAGAAATAACCATAAAAACTTGACCTGACGTGTGTGATTCAGAAACGGTTGGACATGAATGCTGCATCTATGATTACAACGTCATTCGAAGTTTTGAAGCTGTTTGCTGTGGTTTCAGTGCTTCTGTCCCATGAGCACAGGTTTTGTAATTGATGAGGTTTGGACCAGGATACAAGGAGGAAAATCGAATATACAGGATTCTGCCACCACAATTTGCATCTTTCCAACCTGACCTATCTGCTTCTTCCTCTCCTCTCCTCCACCCAACTTGCCTCCCTTCTGTCCCTGTTCTGTGCCATTCCTTGCCCTTCTAGTTGGCCTGTCTATGTAAAAAATCTGCTGACTTCTGAATCAATCATAAAACTAGGAGAGTTCCACCTTTCTTACAATGTGAGCCCCAGTCTATTTTCTATTGCGGGACTAAACCAGTTTTGCATTACTGAGGGGACTGCACTGTCCCTGCCTTACAGTGGCACTTCCTGACTCCCACGGTGAGAGCGGGAGGCTGCAGGGAGATGTTCTCGGAACAAGGCGGGAGGTACAACAAGTGAGAGAGGGACACAATTAGACAGGCATGCAGATTAAATGAGCGAGGATCAGACACAGAGGAGACAGAAGATCAACTATGCATGAGGGATGGAGAGCATAAACATTAGAAAGGAGGTAGCGTTTTAAAAAAGCAAAGATGGAAGCAGTTTTTCTATTTGTTCAGCCATGTGTCTAACATACACAGAAACTTATGACCATTTTTAAGTGTCCAATTCAGATGACTGAGAAATTTGAAAGAAATGAAGAACTCCCATATAGTCTCCTTAACACCCAATAAATTACTTTTGAAGTGTAGTCACTTGTTCTATGGACATATGTGACAGTCAAATTGTGCTCAGCAGAGGCCCACAAACAACCAATGAGGGGTTTGGGAGGGAGTTCCAACGAGAGAAGCTGAGCCGACAGGTGCCGATGGTCGGGTGACGGAAGGGGGACTGTATATAAGGCTGAGCCCAGGGATGCAAAGGTGCCGGAGGATGCTGAAGGGTTAACATGGGGTGGGGCCATGGAAGGATTTGAAGATAAGAACAGCGATTTTAAATTCAATGCAATGGAAGATAGGAAGCCAATGTTGATCATCCCAGGAGATGGGCAAGCAGGACTCGTGAGGCACAGGATGCAGATAGCAGAGTTTTCAAAGTGTTGGAATTTGTGGATAGTGGACGACAGGAGGCCAGCAAAGGTGGAGGGTGGGGGGTGATGAGTGTTGGGGAATTTGTACCTAGAGGTGACCAAAGTGTGGATCAGGGTTTTGGTATTGAGACAGTGAGGTAGGAGTGGCGGCAGACAAAGTTGCAGAGGAAATAAATACTCTTTGTGAACAATAGAATATGAGTTTTAAAGCTCAGTTTAGGTTTGAACAGGATACTAGTGTTGGGCAAACAGAAAATTTACAGGTATATTGTCTTTGAGCCTGAGCAGGTGAACAAATTCTGTGGCACTATTTGAAGAGCAGCCCCTCCTCCACCTTTCAATCCCGGCTCTGACCTTGCGTGCTGAACAAGACAAACAGGAGAGAGCAGTAAAAAAGGAGCAGTCAGAAAAATAAGCAGAAAAGAGAAGCAAGGGATGTGGTAAAAAGGAGCAACGTGACAGTAAACAATAGTTTTCAAATATTAAACTGTAAAGGTAGATTAAAAATAACACTACCCTGTGTGGAAAAACGAGTAAAGAAAAGGATGGAAAGTTTTAAAATTTTTTTTAATACTTTAATTGCTACATTGCTGTTAGAATTCAGCAGAGGAGGACAAAGGGTTTAATTAGGAGAGGTAAAATAGAATATGAGAGTAAGCTTGCAGAGAACATAAAAACTGACTGCAAAAGCTTCTATAGATATGTGCAGAGAAAAAGATTAGTGAAGACAAATGTAGGTCCCTTGCAGTCAGAATCAGGTGAATTTATAATGGGGAACAAAGAAATGGAAGATCAATTGAACAAATACCTTGGTTCTGTCTTCACCTAAGGAAAACACAAATAACCTTCCGGAAATACTAGAGGAGCGAGGGTCTAGCGAGAAGGAGGAACTGAAGGAAATCCTTATTAATCAGGAAAGTCACTGCCTGCCATTCTGAAAAGGACCCGTTTATTCCTACTCTTTGCTTCCTGTCTGCCAACCCAGTTCTCTATCCACGTCAGTACATTACCCCCATGACCAGGTACTTTAATTTTGCACACGGATCTCTTGTGTGGGACCTTGTCAAAAGCCTTTTGAAAGTACAAATACACCACATTCACTGGTTCTCCCTTGTCCGCTCTACTAGTTACATCCTCAAAAAATTCCAGAAGATTTGTCAAGCATGATTTCCCTTTCAGAAATCCAAGCTGACTTGGACCAATCCTATCACTGCTTTCCAAATGAGCTGCTATTACATCTTTAATAATTGATTCCAACATTTTCCCGACTACTGATATCAGGCTAACCGGTCTATAATTCCCTGTTTTCTCTCCTTCCTTTTTTAAAAAGTGGTGTTACATTAGCTACCCTCCAATCCAAAGGAACTGATCCAGAGTCTACAGAATGTTGGAAAATGACCATCAATGCATCCACTATTTCTAGAGCCACTTCCTTAAGTACTCTGGGATGTAGACTATCAGGCCCTGGGGATTTATCGGCCTTCAGTCCCATCAATTTCTCTAACACTAGTGAGGTATCGCAAGGTTCAGTGCTGGGACCACAGCTATTTACAATATACATTAATGATTTAGACAAAGGAATTGAATGTAATATCTCCAAGTTTGCAGATGACACTAAGCTGGGTGGCAGTGTGAGCTGTGAGGATGATGCTAAGAGGCTGCAGGGTGACTTGGATAGGTTAGGTGAGTGGGCAAATGCATGGCAGATGCAGTATAATGTAGATAAATGTGAGGTTATCTACTTTGGTGGCAAAAACAGGAAGGCAGAATATTATCTGAATGGTGACAGATTAGGAAAAGGGGAGATGCAACGAGATCTGGATGTCATGGTACATCAGTCATTGAAAGTTGGCATGCAGGTACAGCAGGCGGTGAAGAAAGCAAATTGCATGTTGGCCTTCATAGTGAGAGGATTTGAGTATAGGAGCAGGGAGGCCTTACTGCAGTTGTACAGAGCCTTGGTGAGGCCACACCTTGAATATTGTATACAGTCTTGGTCTCCTAATCTGAGGAAGGACATTCTTGCTATTGAGGGAGTGCAGCGAAGGTTCATCAGACTGATTCCTGGGATGGCAGGACTGATGTATGAAGAAAGACTGGATTGACTAGGCTTATATTCACTGGAATTTAGAAGAATGAGAGGGGATATCATAGAAACATATAACATTCTGACGAGATTGGACAAGTTAGATGCAGGAAGAATGTTCCCGATGTTGGGGGAGTTCAGAACCAGGGGACACAGTCTAAGGATAAGGGGTAGGCCATTTAGGACCGAGATAAGGAGAAACTTCTTCACCTAGAGAATTTTGAAGCTGTGGAATTCTCTACCAGTTGTTGAGACCAGTTCGTTAGATATATTCAAAAGGGAGTTAGATGTGGCCCTTACGGCTAAAGGGATCAAGGGGTATGGAGAGAAAGCAGGAATGGGGTACTAAAGTTGCAAAAATGATTAGCCATGATCATATTGAATGGTGGTGCAGGCTCGAAGGGCCGAATGGCCTACTCCTGCACCTATTTTCTATGTTTCTACCAACAGGGGAATATACAGGAAAAAGCCAAGTGGAGATATAGGAAAAGTGTTTGATCCATTGAAAAATTTGTCTAGGATATGAGAAGCAGTGTGGTTAAGAGCACTCTGTTGCCTCAGATGGTAATTTTTTTAGCTCGGTGTAAAATCTTGGCACGGCTCAGACCAAAGGTATTGAGTTTTGAAGATACATGAACTGTATTGGTGTCTGTGTTTATAAAGAGCTGAGAGCGGTATTTGCCTGTGTGATGATGATGATGGGATAAGGTGATCCTTTGTTACAGTACTTCCTGTTTTAGGGAGCAATCACACCCTGATGGTGCAGAGTATCTACAGCCTGAGAGATGAGCAAGTGATAGTATACATGTAATCACACCAACCATGTAATGGCCTAAAGCAACAGTGTTTGTAATGCGGTGCCTCAATGGCCTGCCTTCAGTTTTACACTAAATAGCAAGGACATTATTAATGCCTAATTAATATCATGGTTATATACAACAACTAAAGCTGAATTGTACCTCTGGCTTTACTGAAAGCAGTATTGTGACTCAATGATCCAGTAGATGCATTAGACCGTGTCTACAAACTGTCTGAAATTCCTCCTAAATTAGATTGAGAGTGCATTATTTGTGGTGTTAGAAATAGAAGTTATTTTCTTTGATCATTTCTGTTGATTTGGATTTTGTTTGGGAACAGATTTCCGATGGGCAATTTTTCTCCATTCAGAGCAGGTCAGCAAATGGAATTGATTTCCCCTGGGCTGTTCTCTCCCCTGGTCCGCTGCACATACCATGATCCTGGGGCGGGAGCAACAACAACTTGCAAAGCTCGAGTCCCCACCTGCCATCGGGGCCAGTCTCTGAGTCGGGCTTACCCTTTGGCTGACGTCTCTCTGCAGTCTCCCGCTCTCACCAGGAGTCTGTAGCTGGGCAGTGCGCGTACTGGTGATCCCACAAGTTTGAGGCAGGCACCTTCGCTTTGGAAAGACAAATTGTAGCAAAATTGCGGTTCCTAAAATAAATTATCTGGTCATTTATTTGCTTGCTGTTTTTGGGACATTGCTGTGTGCAAGTTGGCTCCTGCATTTCCTATATTGCCACAGCAACTACACTTCAAAAGTACTTCATTGGCTGTAAGGCGCTTTGGAATATCTTGAGATGAAGAAAGGTGCTATATAAATGAAAGTTCATGCGTTCTTGAATGGGTTTTGTTGGTTTGTGTTGCAGCCTAAAGAGCCAAAATGGAAGATATTGTGATAGCAGGAATTGCTGGAAGACTGCCAGAGTCGGACAACCTGCAGGAATTTTGGGAGAATCTCATCAATGGTGTTGACATGGTTACAAATGATGACCGACGATGGAAGCCAGGTGGGTATTGAGAGAGTAGAAATTGTTTGATCTTCATTTCCATGATTAATGACTATAATAAACTGTTGAAAAAGGTCAAGTAAAGCGATCTCTCCTTTTGATGCTTAGCATTTTCTGCTGTTGACCTTTCGTGCATTTTCCTTGTTAACGATGTTTTTATTAGTTTTTGCTTAACTGTTTAAGAATATATGATTTATAGGTATATTTTATTTTTATCAAATTCAAGCATTAGTGGAAGTAGAAATATAGGTGTGGTGGGGTTCTGGAGAAACCTATAAAATGATGTAGCGATTTGGACGAGTGAGAGGTTATTCATTCTTTTGCCACAGAACATTTTGTCTGCTTTTAAGTAAAAATAATGGTTGTTAATTCCAGGAGAGCACTATAATTGGTTCCACTGTATTGATATACAAGACAAGAGAAGCTTCTCACATCAACTGTAATGTCAGTGCAAAATGGTATAGTTCCTCACCAACACTAAAATTGTAGTGTAAGGGCTCAACCTGTCACTGGAATGAAGTCGTTGTATTTCCTGGATGAAGGAGTCTCACTCTGTTTTGTTTAAGAATCAGATCAGGCCCTTATTCTGGATTTATACTGCAGCTGCTTTGCAACAATGCTACAGTTGTGGTATGAATGCAGCCTTAAGCTTTGTGAAGAATAAAGGTCTGAAAATATATCTCAGTTTTGAAGAAATAACTTTTTTTTAGTGATTCTGAAAAATGTGCGTCAGCTTGACTTTGTTGGTACCATTCTTTCCTCCCAGGCCAGAGGAGGTGGGTTGGAGCCGCCTTCAATATTTTCATGCATTGCTGGAGGACCAATGTCCTGCCTGCCTGCCTGTTCTGATGGTTCAGATAGACACTAATGGTTCATTGGCACATGGCTCCAGGAGAGCAGGGAGTTCTTCCCAGTGTCCTGGCCAATATAGCTCCTTCAATCAATAGCACCTAACAAGAGATTAACTCGGCATTCCTTTCAATGCTGTTTGTGTGATGTTGCTGAAGCAGAAAGGGTGTCACATTTGTCTACATAGTGACAGTAACTGCACTTCAAAGGTAATTCATTGCATTAAATGTTTTGATGCAAAATAAATGCAAATATTATTATAAATTTGCACATTCTAAGTTCTATCCATTTTTAGCATTTCCTCGTGCACAATTCTTCAGCTGAGAGAATGGGCAGAAAATCTGTTCCTAATTCTTTCTGCTGTAGATACAAGTGCGTGAATTGATTTCACCCACCTGCTCTTAAAGCGGTGCCTAGCCTTCAGTTAGTGCTCCTTACCCACTCTGCTACAAACCAGCACAGATTAAGTAGTAAGTGAACATTTCTCTGTTTATCTAAAATGAGTTGAGGAATTAACACTTAACTTGATTTTTCTCCCCAGGACTATATGGGCTTCCTACCAGAAATGGGAAACTGAAGGATATTAGCAAGTTTGATGCATCCTTCTTTGGTGTCCATCCCAAGCAAGCGCACACAATGGACCCCCAGCTCAGAATCATATTGGAGACTGCATATGAAGCTATTGTAGATGGAGGTGTGTACCATCATTGTAACGTACTTTTTCAGAAAATATTTTCTAGGGTTGTAGAAATACTGCATTATATATATCCGAATAAAGCACTTTGTTTTCAGTCCACAATTTGGACAGTAATTTAATATCAATTGAAATAAATCCTGTTCCATTTAAAAAAAAATAAAGCTTTGTTGGTTGGAATATTCACCTGCGGTCTATCTGTTGGTACTACAGAGCTGCCTTCAAGGATGAACGGTTGACTGCATGCCTACCCATTTTCTTTTTATGATTCTCTAGGAGATTTATTTACGGCCGAGTAAAATTTATAGCCCAGAAATGAATGTGGTTGGTTGTTTATTTGACTTGCCTAGAGGTCATGAGTTCCCTTGACGGGAGCTGGCTTGTCTGTGTTGTGTTTCTTGTTTATTTTTAGAAGGGTGAGAAAAAAATGAGGTGATCTGGTTAATCATGCCACACACTGGCTTCCTGTTGTTAGCGGAGTAGCATTAATAGAATTTGTGGAAAATAGCAAGACACGGTTCATCCTACCCTCCTGCCACATGTCACAGCATGGTGCCTGTGTTTGGTCTAGAAACTCTGCAGAGAATCCCAGGCTTGGAGCTTCACACATCATTTTTCCTCAATTTTGAGCTCCCTCTTGGAAAATGTTATTGCTTGAAACTGTGTCTTTTGATTGAGAGACTCAGTTATAGAGTTAATGGTCACCTGCTGAAGTAGTCATTGGTTCCTGTATTAATGCCTGTGAAGTCTTTAAGCTTAGTACTCCGGAAAAAGATCACATGTTCTCCAAGCCTCCACAGGCATAAAATCTCTGAGAAATCTGACCCCGTCACACTGGTTTTTGACCATCATATGTAAGAAATAGGAGCAGGTGTAGGCCATACAGCCCATCGAGCCTGCTCCATCATTCAATAAGATCATGGCTGATCTTCAACCTCAACTATACTTTCGTTCCTGATCTTCATATCCCTTGATTCCCCTAGAGTCTAAAAATCTATCTATCTCCGCCTTGACTATATTCATAGACTCAGCATCCACAGTCCTTTTGAGGTAGAGAATTCTAAAGATTCACAACCCTCTGAGTGAAGAGATCGGTGCCTAGTGATGCTATTCCACATTGTGTCTGTGCGCTTCCTCTCTTCATTTTGAATCAGCCCAATTTTTATGACTTTTTGAAATGAACCGGTTTATTTTGTGTCTTTTAGGAATAAGCCCTGCTACTCTGCGAGGTACCAATACTGGGGTTTGGATTGGCGTGAGTGGTTCTGAAGCAGCTGAAGCCTTTAGCAGGGACCCAGAAGACCTGCTCGGATACAGCATGGTTGGCTGCCAACACGCCATGTTTGCCAACAGGATATCATACTTCTTTGATTTGAAAGGTGTGAAATCTTCAATTAAAAATATGATCCATAGTAAATGTTGTTATTTGGTATGAATTGTTTTATCATTGCGATTAACTTCCATGGCTGCCATTAGTTGGTGTACAGTATCCTCTGATGGTTATACAAATGAATAAGCTTTGTTGAAGGTTGGTTCCGGTCATTGGAAACTCGCACCTTGTTATTACATAGAATTATTCAGTACCAAAGACTGCTATAAGTCGATTTGAGAGACGTGAAAACAAAGGAATATGCGAACATGTGAAACTGATAAGCAGGAAAATACCAGCTGGTCATTGAGCTTGCTGCACACCGATGCCAGAGCATCATGACTAGATACTTCTTCCCGCCTCCACATTCCCCTCGCAAAAATGTTTTTTTTTATTGTTCATTCATGGGATGTGGGCGTCGCTGGCAAGGCCAGCATTTATTGCCAATCGCTAATTACCCTTGAGAAGGTAGTGGTGAGCCGCTTGGGAGGTGCTATCGCAGAAGCCTTGGCAAGTTGCTGCAATGCATCTTGTAGATGGTACATACTGCAGCCACGGTGCGCCGGTAGTGGAGGGAGTGAATGATTAAGGTGGTAGATTGGGTGCCAATCAAGCGGGCTGTTTTTTCCTGGATGGTGTTGAGCTTCTGGAGTGTTGTTGGAACTGCATGCATCCAGGCCCTTGCCATCACACTCCTGACTTGTGCCTGTAGATGGCAGAAAGGCCTTGGGGAGTCGGGAGGTGAGACACTCACTGCAGAATACCCAGCCTCTGAGCTGCTCTTGAAGCCACAGTATTTATGTGGCTGGTCCAGTTAAGTTTCTGGTCAGTGGTGACCCCAGGATGTTGATGGTGGGGGATTCGGTGATGGATAATGCCAGTGACTATCAAGGGGCAGTGGTTAGACTTTCTCTTGTTGGAGATGGTCATTGCCTAGCACTTGTATGGCATGAATGTTACTTACTACTGTTGGAGGAATTCTACAAATAACTGGCTTTTTCATCTGGATTTTAGGTCCCAGCAGTTCTATCGATACTGCCTGCTCGTCCAGCTTGCATGCCCTGGAAAATGCCTTCCAGGCAATTCGGCATGGTCAGTGTGATTCAGCCATTGTAGGAGGAGTAAACCTCCTGCTAAAACCCAATACATCAGTACAATTTATGAAACTGGGTATGCTCAGTCCCGATGGAACATGCAAGTCCTTTGATGCTTCAGGTAGGAGAATTAAAACATTGATATATTTCAGTGAGATTGTTCTTTGTCATGGAGGACCTGGTATGTGTTATGAACTGTTAAATTTAAATACCTATTTTAAATGTTTCTTGTACATGAAAAAGCTATTGATTGATTTCCTCTCTAGACCTTTAAAGTTGCGATTCTTCAGTTTTTTGAATACCGCGGGGAACCGAAAAGGGACAATTGTAGAGACATTACCATTTTAAGACAGTTTAAGTTGAACCATGTGACCTTAGCTTCAACCAATATATGGTGATCCTTCCAAGGAACTATTTTCAGTTTTTCTTTATCCATTGCTCTAATTGTATTGACTTTGCTGAGTCCTTTAACATTCTACATTATTGCTTGTCTTTATGGTTCTAATTGATTATTTTGGCAAACCATTAATCATAAAGAATATTTTTATTTTGTCAATATTCTCCTGAAGAGCACTCCTCCCCAACTACATGAAGTTGTATTTGTTTATATTTTCAGGTGATGGATACTGTCGGTCTGAAGCAGCTGTGGTTGTTCTTTTGACCAAGAGATCAACGGCCAAACGAGTTTATGCTACAGTAGTTAATGCAGGAAGCAACACTGATGGTTATAAAGAACAAGGTGTGATAGGAGTTTAACATTTTATCACATAATTAGGGGAACAAAAGTTCAGATCAGTCCCATTTTGCACTGAATACTCGGTCCTCTAAACTGCATTGAAATAATTTTCCTTTAATTTTAAAAACTACTTAGTATGTTTCAATTCTAGAAAAAGGAAACGGACTTTTCTTGTCAGTTTAAAAAAAAAAACAACAAAAATTCTAGCAGCACATAATCTTTGTTTGATCTGTGCTATATTATGACGCCTGTAATATACTTCATGTCTTGCCGATGAAGCATATTTCTAACTGCTGGAAGTGGGGGGGGCGAGGGAGGAGGAAGAGAGGCTTACATGTATGACGCTAAAGGATTATAAAACCCTTCAAAATAAATCTAATTAGTTGAGTGAGGATCATCTCTGAAGCCCTTTAAGGCAGTGATGCAGTAGATAAATATGTGTATTCTATTTAGCTATGAAAACCGTGTCAGAAGTCCCATTGGAATATCTTTTAATAGTCAAAGTACTTGTTTTCATGAACAGATATTTAACAACAGGTCTTGAAACCTGGTCTTAATGTATGCCTTTCCTTGCCTTTATTCTGCTATTCATGTGCCTTTGCAGTTGAACATTATTATACAAACAGTCCAACATACCTGTAGTAGTTGTAAAATCATTCCAACTGTGCTAAGCAGCAGAATTCTACCAATCCATGGCTTAACTGTTTTTGTGAAGAGAAATGGGGATAATGCAATTTTTCTAGTGATGAAATATTAAGACCCAAAAATAAATTATATTTACCTTTGAAGTTTTTACTCTGTGTCCAAATAAAATGGACTTTGATTCCTATATAATTGGTGGTGTATTTTATTGATGAATTGCAGTAAAATTGTAAAGTGGGAACACTTCAACAAAGGAGATACCAAATGACCTCTCGAGAGTACTGAAATTTGCTTGAGTGTTTTTCCAAGGAGTACAATTTCCCGCTTTTACTAAAATTGTTTCTGTACAAATCTTTGGCACAAGTCTGGAATAACAGATTAGCAGCTGAATATGATGGATGGGGACCTTCAGGATAATGTTGAGTTACTAATGGGGTCCCTCCAAAGTATTGACAATCTTGTCTGCTTCCAACCGAGAAGATACATGAGTTACACGGGCCAGTAGGAGAGCAGATTCAATCTACCACGCACACTTCTGAACAGCTCCCTGTGTGGAGTGGAGAAACCGGGACATAAACAGCAGATTATGATTCATTGTTCCACCATGAGGGTGGAGGGAGCTTTATCATCCCACTTTCCCTAGTCAAGATATTATAAGGCAGTAGTTCAGGTCCAGGAAAGGTAGGAAGAAAATAAAAAAAGGGATTTTTTTTTTTTGTTGCAAGCTATAGCTCCCAGGTGTGTTTATAGGCTATCATGTTGTTGAAAGTTTAATGGATTCTATTTATAGAGTATCATGTTGTTGAGAGTTTAATGGATGTGAAGTGGTACAGATCTACAATAACACATTCTGCTTCAACAGTTTTACCCTGTTGTAATGGGACTTTTGTTGCTATGGTTTCCGCCTGCAGGTGTAACGTTCCCTTCTGGAGAAATGCAGCAAAAGTTAATACAATCGGTATATGAGGAAGCAGGTGTCTCGCCGGCTGACGTGGAATATGTTGAAGCACATGGCACAGGAACCAAGGTCTGTCCATTTAGCCTTCTTTGTATTGCATGACTTCTTAGCCCAAATATCCTGTAGTGTTCTGCCATTTTGCGGGTGGTAATCAGGCAGGGACAGAAAATGAAATGGATCTACAAAACATCTGGAGAGCATTAAATAGCATCTCAACCCATCAACAACAACTTGTATTTATATAACATCTTTAATGTAGTGAAAGGTCCCGGGGCGCTTCACAGGAGTATTCTGAGATAAGAAATTAGAGCAGGTGAACAAAAGCTTGGTAAAAGGGGAAGGATTTAAGGAACGTCTTGAAGGAGGATAGAGAGGTAGAGAGGTTTAAGCAGGAAGTTCCAGAGCTTAGGGCCTAGGCAGCAGAAGGCACGGCCGCCAATGGTTGAGTGATTATTATCAGGAATGCTCAAGAAGGCAGAATTAGAGGAGCACAGACATCTCGGGTGGAGGGGGGGGGGGGGGGTTGGGTGGTGTGTGTGTGTGTGTGGCTGGAGAAGCTTAAAGAGATAGGAGGGGTGAGGCCATGGAGGGATTTGAAAATAAGGATGAGAATTTTGAAATCAAGGCATTGCTTAATTGGAAGCCAATGTAGGTGGGTGAGCGGGACTTGGTGTGAGTTAGGACATGGGGCAGCCAAGATATCTGGGTGTGATCATGGGGAAACTACCTCCTCCGGGTCTGGGTGAGTAGAGGAGCAGATGTTGATATGTGCGATTTGCTTCAAGGACACCAGCAGCTACCTTGTGCAGTCACAATCAGCTGCAACCTGAAACCTGACTGTGTCTTGCAGACGTGCTGCAGTGCTGATCTATGGAATGGCGAACTGGTGCAGAGGGCAAACCTTCTTGCATTTATCTCATGCAGTACTTTAGCAGCCATCAAAAAGAAGGCTGGGTGCTGGGCTTGCCATCGCTTGTCTGCAAGGGTCAAAGGGTAGGTGGGCTTCTGAAGTAGCAGGCCAAAATAAAGACATCTATCTAACTAATGGCTGTTAAATGTTCAATTTGGTTTATACAGGTTGGTGACCCACAGGAATTGAATGGAATTGTAAATGTTTTCTGCCCATTTGATCGCAAGCCATTATTGCTGGGATCAACAAAATCAAACATGGGCCACCCAGAACCTGCGTCCGGATTGGCTGCTTTAGCGAAGGCAAGTCTACTATCTTTTTACCCTTTGATTAGTTGAGGTGGGTTGAAACTAATGTTCTATATATTAGCAGCAAGAAAATGAGAGTTTTTATAATTTGTGGGGTGTCTGGATAAATATACTTGAGTACAAGAACTGTCTAGTTCTATGGGAGCTGGTGGAAATGTCAAAAGCGGGCTCTATAAGATATTGTATGAAACATTCATTTTAATTATCCATTTAAAGCCGCTAAGGTTTATGTACATTGAATGTTTCTATTTACACAAAATAAATATTGTCAATCAGAACAGAGAATTTCTTTGTATTTGAGTGGAAAGATTGGTTCTGATTTCTTACAAAATAAAAGTAATCTAGGCTCAAAGTTATGGATGTGTGTGTAAAAAGAGAAATGTGTTGGGGCGAAGGAGTGGCGGCATTGGAACTTTTATTTAACTTGAGAACAGACTTAAAAATATGAACTTGGATTGGTAAGAGTTGCGCAGAAGCATGATAATACAACTCATTGGGCCCAAGTTTCCACATGATTCGCGCCTGATTTTTAGGAGCAACTGGTGGAGAACGGACTATTTTAGAAATCGCAATTCTCCACATTTTTTTTTCTGCAGTTCTAGTCGGGTAGAACAGTTCTAGTTTAGAACAGAATTTTTTCTTCAAAAGGGGGCGTGTCCGGCCACTGACGCCTGATTTGAAAGTTTCCACAGTGAAAATGTACTCCAAACTAAAGTAGAATGGAGCCAGTGAAGATTTTTGTAGAACTGAAAAGACCTGTTCTACACATTAAAAAATCAGGCGCTGGTTACAAATTAGGCGTCCAGAACGAGGTGGGGGGGAGGGGAGGGGAACTCATTAAATTCGACAATAAATCCTTATTTATACTTCTACAAATATTATACAAATAAATCCAACCTGAATAAATATTTATAAGCCACGAAAAGATTAAATAAACCGTGTGAAAGTGCTTCAGAAGAGAGAAGAGGGAAGAGAGAGAGAGAGAGAGAGAGAGACAGGCGGGGAGCAGGAGCTGGCCGTGGGAGGAGCCCCAGTGAGGCCATTGGGCCAGGGCTAGGGGCTGCGTGCTTTGGGCCCCTCCCACACAGTTCAGCGCCTGGAGCTACTGCACCTGCGTGCCGACTGTAGCGCGCATGTGCAGAGGTCCCGGCACTGTTTTCAGCGCCGGGACCTGGCTCCGCCCCCCCCACAGCTCGTGCTGACTGTGCCAAGGGCCAGAGGACCTGTAAGTAGGTACAGACTACCGAGGATTTTTTTAGGCGTGAAAAACAGGCGCCCAGCTCGGAGGGGCGCCTGTTTTTTTTCTTGTGGAAACTTGGGCCCATAGAATCTTCAACGCACTGTAGCGTGGAATGATTGTGCACATGTAAATTCCCAATCTCCGCTGTGTCATCTTTGGAGAGGTGCTGGACAGAGGATCATGGCTACTCCACGGGGAGTGAGAGTAAGTTAGCAGTAGCATCAGTCACTGGCAGAGGCCTGGGACGAGAGTGCCTGAAAAATAAAAAGGAAATAATAGAAAATAAATTAAATTCAACAATGTGCTATTCTCCATTTGTTTCAAATTTAGTTAGTTATTGGGAAGACACCTTTTATAGGTTGTGTCCTTTTAATTGAGATTTGTACAGAAAGCCATTTCTGCAGTAAATATATAGCTTCCTGTATATGATACTGTGCAAACAACAGTATGAGAAATTATTTGAATTATGGTTCTTGAACAAAGATGAAGTTGAATAATTTCTGTGAAATAATTGGCAGAGCTACTATTTAATGGTGACTGAATAAGTCAACTTTTGTTTAGTTCATGGGTTTCTATCATTTTCCAGGGTTTGTTTTAGGTGTTTTAGGGATCGGATTTTTCCTTGAAAACTACAGATCAACTACTATTGATTTATCTACATATTAGGAGATTCTTAACCTTGAGATTAATTTTAATGGAAGTTTTGTTTCCTTTCTCCCATGGCAGGTTGTACTATCTCTGGAGCACGGTTTATGGGCTCCCAATATTCACTACAAAACTCCCAATCCTGATGTTCCAGCTCTGCAGAATGGATGTATCCGAGTAGTAACTGAACCTATCCCAGTGAAAGGTGGAATTGTGGGAATTAACTCGTTTGGATTTGGAGGTTCCAATGTTCATGTCATTCTGCGTCCCAATGCGAAAAGAGTCCATCCCTTAGCGCCCTTGGCTTTTCCGCGTTTAGTCCAAGTATGTGGCCGCACACCTGAAGCCGCTGAAACTCTGATTGAACAAAGCAGGCAACACAGCGATGATGTCAATTTTTTGAGCATGCTCAATGACATTTCTACAATCCCTATTTCTGCAATGCCATACCGAGGTTACAGCTTGGTCGGAAGTGAGATGGATGCTAAAGAAGTGCAGCAAGTGCAGTCTTCTGGAAGACCACTTTGGTACATTTGTTCAGGTTGGTGCCTTAAAACCTCTGGTGCATAGAGAGGAGATTGTAGTGGTGATCCTGTTTGAATTGATCAGAATAAATAAGGCATTTCAACAATGTATGGCCACTGTTTTAATCTTGGATTGTGTTCAGAAAACTTTGGACCTTGATCTTTGATGGAGTAACTCTGATGGAGTAATGATGTTACATATAATACAGGGGCGGGAAAGTTGCTCTGTGGATAATCAACCACAACGTTAGTCAGCAAGCTGCTCTATTGAATCAGTGAGGATCCAGTACCTTTTATTGTGCCTTGAAGATGTGAATAGTCTTGTATTTTTTTTAATCAATTGGGTACTACTGGGATGATATTCCTACTGATGTGATATTGTTCCCCCAGGCATGGGAGCTCAGTGGGTTGGAATGGGTCGTACTCTGATGAAATTGGACATATTTCGTGAATCCATTCTGCGTTCTGACAAAGCACTAGAAACGACTGGGTTGAAAGTATCCAACCTCCTTATGAGCACTGACGATACAATTTTGGATGATACTGTGCATTCCTTTGTAGCACTTGCTGCCATTCAGGTAAAATAACAGTTACTGTAAAAAAAAAAAATCTTACAATTTCAAAAAAATTCTCCAAGTTGACTTTACTTTATCATCCTTTTTACTACAGATCGCTCAATTAGACATGTTGAAGGCTATGGGTCTGAAACCAGATGGTATTGTTGGCCACTCGGTGGGTGAGCTGGCCTGTGGCTATGCTGATGACTCACTGGCACATGAAGAAGTTGTATTAGCCGCCTACTGGAGAGGACGATGCATCAAGGAGGCCAAACTACCACTAGGGGCAATGGCTGCTGTTGGTAAGTGACTGGATGAACACCTTGCCTTATAAATTTCAAAAGTAAAACTGTTGAATTCTCCCGATGGCCCTGCAAGTTCATCTAATGAGCAACTGAAGCATATAGACCAGGAAAGTCTCTGGTTGACCGCTGTCCATTCGCTGATCTCATTTGGGGCATTGGTGCAAATGGCTTCGGCATCAGTGGGTTGGGAAGGACATAATTTGGCCAGGGTTCTTGCTCCTGAGCGTTGCCCAGTGGACACAGCTGGAACAGCACAAGCATAGATGTTGGATAAGGATAAGATGAGGCTTGGCTGTAACTCCCTCTGAGGGGGGAAAAGCCTGCTGATACTACTGTCAAGGCATATACATCAAGCATGATTATCTGGGTTATCTGCAGCTATGTAATTGGACCCCAGCAAGGTATCAACTGCATCAGGAGGGAAGGGAATGGGAGACAACCTGATCTAATGAACTGAGGGAGATATAGTGAAAAATAACCCATTCAAACAATGACACGGGCAAGATGTCAGATCCACTTTAATAATAGAGCAGAGTTTGTGTTCAAGTTTAGGGATGGTGTTACTGTTAATTTTATATCTGAATACAAGGACTGGTTCAAATTTAGTCCCATCACTCCTGGCTGTTGGGCTTCTATCTGAAATGAGTTTGAACACTCTGCTATGAATCAAGCCCAGGTTGATGTTAGGAAATCTCCTCTGTAGGCTGTAGAGCTCTTGCGTGAAATGAGTTTGGATGGTCTCAATCCAGTTGTTCATGGTGAACATTGCAACAAAAAACTACTCCAATTCAGCATTTATTGGTGCTGAATTGTCAGAGCTCATACAACAGCCGGCATGAAACATGGAAATGATCATATTTGTTTAGCAGGTGGTGTCCTCTTGAGGTTGGGACTAAGGCACAGTAGCGCTAGAGGTGGAACACACTGTTAAAGTAAAGTAGAGGGAGCTTTGATCTGCATGTAGCCATGCTATAACCTCGCCCGGAAGTGTTGATTCTTTCACTGGATGTCTGAAATAGAAAATGTTCCAATCCCCATTTGTAACATCCCTCATCTTGACATGTACAAAACTCAAAAGTAGAAGTAATCAAAAAAAAAAGAAATTAACTTGAACCAGCTCCTATTAGATAGAAGTTCAACGCAGGAAAATTGATCATTACTTGGTGCAAATTGGGTGATAAAATTACACTAATAGGGTCGAAGAGACTCTTCTGAAGTCGATATACCGACCTATTGTTGGACCAGGTCAGAGAGAGCCATCCTTCTGCTACCCTTGACTAGGAAGTGTCTGATACTGAGTGTCAACAGTGGAAGTGTCTATTCTTCACACTGATATCCAGCACTTAGATAAACACAAAAAAAAATCACCTCTGCTCAAAAGAAGATTTAGTACTTGTAAGAAATGTCATGAAGACAAGTTCCCCAAGTTTGCAGGGAAAATGTGTTGATGAATTGGACTGTGCAAAGAAAGCTGCAAAACCACTGAATCAGTTCGGTTTTAGGAGGCTTTGGTTTGTACTTGTCTCCAAAATGGCCATCACCTATCTACAGAATTCAAATTGGTAGCCCAGCCACAATTACAATGCAGGCTGATTAAGCATATGGACAACTGAAAAGGTACTATTTCTGCAGCATTTGGCTTTTAAAGCCATTTCATTGCTCACATACTGTTCTTGATGCATGTTCAGTTATGGATGAATTCAGGCCAACATATAAAAAGGTGACCATGGGACTTGCAGGAAAACAAACTATTTAGTATATAGGAAAAGCTGTGATCCATGAGTGTTGGCAATCCAAGAAAGAATAGAAAGATGGACATGCAATTAAATTAAGTTATTGCAAAAACATAACTGAAAATTGCAATGTTTTAATATCTGACAGGACTGACCTGGAATGAGTGTAAGGAGCAGTGTCCGGAAGGGGTGGTCCCAGCCTGCCACAATGCAGAGGATACTGTCACCATCTCTGGGCCACAGGTAAGGAACAGAACAGAATGAGGTGGTAGTAAGGGCACTCCACTATTGGACGGCTGCTGACCACATAACGGGCACATTGATAAATAATTGGGATGATGCCAGGAATGAGTAGTTATAGTTCTGAAGATCGACTCGGAACAATTGGTGTTATTTTCAATGGAACAGAGAAGGTTAAGGGGGATTTAATAGAGGTTTCCAAAATTAGGAAAGATTTTGAGTGGGTAAATAGGGAATGTTTGTTTCCAGCAGTTGGCACATTGGTAAAAGGAGGCATAGACTGGGGCCTAACAAAGATGAATGTTAAATGATTTTTTTCAAATTTGTTAGAACATGAATGCTTGGAGTTTCCGCTCGATTGTGCTGGGGGTTTTTTTTCGTGCAATTCGCCCGATATCGGGTAATTGAACGCAATTTGCGCTTAAATGTGAATTAAGTTTCCGTGATCTTTTACGCTAGTTTTAAAAACATTGTGCTAGAAGCAGGCCCCACCTACAAAACTGGCCATGCCCCCAGAATGAATTAATAATCTTTGGTAGTTTCCGCTAATTGCGCTCGTTTGCGGGCCTTCAAGGAGGCACCAAAAATTAAGCTATTGGTGGAACTATTGGCCGCAAGGTCACCAATCGGTACGTTTTGAAAGGTTTTGAATTTTAAAAAATTTACTAAAGAACTGATTACTGTATCCCAATTTAAATAGAAAATAGTTCTGTATATTTTTTTTAAGTCATTTTCAGTCATTTTAAATTGGGTTACTCCACAGATGGTGGATTGACACTTTTTTTTGATTAAACCCATTTTCAGCGGTATTAATTAAACTTTACCAAGTTACCACTCAAAGCTATTAAAAAAAACATTTCGAAACACTACCCGATTGCACTGCTTCATGGCAGATTTTGCGTTCGGTGATATGCAAATGAGTTTGAGCAAATTTGAGGGGATAAAAATACACTTCAAAATGTTTCGCAGACTGTGCCCAAAGTGGAAACTCTCCCGCGAAATGTCTTGATATGTGGCTATTGAGGCAATAACTTATTGACATTTATTCAAAAGGGAATTGGATAAATATTTGAAAAGGCAGAATATAAAATGATAATTAGAAAAGGCAAGCTATTGGCATTCTGATATATATCTCCATTTGAAGAGCTACAGACATAATAAGCTGATTGGTCTCCTATGCTATAAATTGTATGATTCTAATTTGTTTCCCTGATAGGCAGCTGTGAGTAAATTTGTGGCCAAACTGAAGGAGGATGGAGTCTTCGCAAAGGAAGTTCGCAGTGCAGGAGTCGCATTCCACTCTTACTACATGGCCTCCATTGCCCCAACGCTTCTCACTGCACTGCAGAAGGTATGGCTATCATCTAGTTGGATAATTCTTTTGAAGAAGTAACAGAGCGACTGGGCCAGGCTAATGCAGTGGATGTGGTATATGTAGGCTTTCAGAAGGTCTTCAATAATATTCCATATAAGATACTTGCAATGTAATCTCGGGGCGTGTGAAGTCAGGGACCATGGAGCAGAATGGATTGAAGGGTGGCTACAAACCAGAAAAAGAGAGGGTAGGAGTTGCAGGAATTTTTTCAGACTGGCAGAAAGTGGGAAGAGCTGTCCCGCAGGGAGCACTGTTGCTTACCATATGCATCAATGTTTTGAACTCCGGAATTGAAGGTATGGTGTCAGAATTTGCAGATTGAGGGCTATAGCTGATGATGTGGAAGACTGCGCCAACATGCAGGTAGACATAAACAGGCTTGGTGGATAAAATGGCTTATGAAATGCAATAGGCGGAGAATAGAACAAAATTGTTATCTTTTGAAGTTTTTAATTTCTCCAGGCGGTGTTTGCAACGGATGAGGGGCAGAAGTGGATCGTAAGGTGGGTGGTGCCATCAGCGCAATGCAGACGTGCCGTGTCGCGCTAATGTGTAGCACCATCTCTCCCCTTCATTTAAAGGGGAGGGCCCCTGCGAGCTCTGCAGTCACTTTAGTGGCGCCAACTGGGCTATCGGAGGGTTTAGCTGGCCTGGTACCCAAGAAGGGGTGCCGGGCTGCTTATTGGCAGCCCGGCCGAACCCATGGCCACCACTGACAAGGCCGACTTCAGAGTCGGCGGACTATTCACATCAAATGTGGCCACGGCAGACGCCCTCCCCCCTAACCCTAACCCTAACCACTGGCAGCTTCCTGCTGGGAAAAGCTGCTGACTGGCGGCTGCTCCACTCCCAGAGGGCAATTTCCCTCGCAGGGCGGAAAGGGGACGCCGCCGGGTGGTAAGGGGTCGGCGCGTGGTCGACGGAGCAGGAACCTGTTTCCACCGCTCACGGACCGGGGGGGCAATTTCTGATGGATCAGCCCATCCGCCTGTCCCCGGTCGGAAAGGCTTTACCGTCCTAATGTAAGTGGGGGGTGGGGGGGGGAATTTCGGCCCCATAAAGTCTTAGCCAAATGCTGCTTCCTGGTGTATTTTGAATTATCCTTCAGCAATTATTTTGCTGTAAATATTTCCCATTGACAATTTTAGATAATTGAGTACCCATTGTATCGTACTAACTCTGTACCATGTCTTTCCTTCTGCACTCCTCCCCTCCCCCCCCCCACCTCCCTTCCTGACAGGTTATAACTGATCCCAAACGGCGTTCTGCTCGCTGGATCAGTACATCAATCCCAGAGTCCAAGTGGCACAGTGACCTGGCTAAATACTCATCTGCTGAGTATCACGTCAACAACCTGGTGTGCCCAGTCCTGTTCCAGGAAGGACTGCAGCATATTCCAGATAATGCTGTTGTGGTTGAGATTTCTGCTCACGCCCTGCTTCAGGTATCTGCCTTTCTCCTTTACTTCAGACTGCCTGTACAGTTGACTTTGTGCAAGGTCCCACTGTGTTGGGAGTGTGCGCTCGCTTTAAGGTGTAAGAGATGAGAGAATTTCACTCGATACAAGGGTGTTTCAAAGCATATGTATGGTTCCACGAGCATTAAACTGCTTGGTAACAAGGAAAATGTTTATTATCGAGACTATATCTATATTGTCACAGAATATTGTAGTGTTGCCACTGTTTTGTCCACATTGCAAATTGGCTACATTGCAAAAGCACTTAATTGGCTGTGAAGCGCTTTGAGACGTCTGGTGGTCGTGAAAGGCGCTATATAAATTCAGGGTTTCCTTTCTTTTCCCTGAATTAGTTATGCACATCTACACCCGACAATTGTAGTACCTGATGTATTCGCTGTAGCTTCATGTGATTAAGTATTAATTTAAAGGTGTCCTTCTAATATCCACAAAGACCTGAGTGTTTTGACACTGTGCCAAAAAGCCTGAGCCGGATTGCTTTCCTTTTCCAGGACATGAAGAACCTTGGCACCTAAACTTGTTAATTGCTCTAATTTATTCCAGTTAGGGTGGAAATTTGGTTGGAGGCTCATTAGGCGATAATGGCGGCGGGACGGTAAATTTTGCGCCGAGAAAGGGTTTGCGTCTGCAGCCACAAAATTCAGCAGCTGGGTCCTGAGTGTGGAGCGGAGCACCAAGGGAGACGGTCCACATTTTTCTGCGGACGCTAGGCCAGCTGAGCAACTGAAAATCCCAAGCTAAAGAGCCGGCCTCGGAGTGCCCTAAGAGAGGCTTTCCTGGAAAAATAAATCGCCAAAAATAACACACAAGAACATTCTCAATACCTTGCTCACCCCACATAAAGATAACAATCACACCTGCCTCATGTAGTCATTCCTTCCCTCACCGCCACTGGAACTGCTCGACCGCTTTCCCAGGCGGTCTCACGACGGCGCGTTACAGGGTCAGCGTGAAATTAAAAACTCGCCGCTGTTGAAACCGGGGGGCGTTGCACACCGGGTGGTATTGGGCAGCGCCCCCGGCATCGGCACACTGGATGTGCCGAGCGGCGCAAACGCCGGTGCTCGCAGCTCCGACCCCTTTAGCGCCCCTGTTCCGACCCTTTCCAGGGGCGCGAAGCCACCGAATTTCTACTCCGTGGACTATTTACTTTTCAAACGATTGACACTTTGAGGACAAGTTCAAAAGCAGCCCTGAAAAATAACTGGCTCTCGGGTTCACTTTTGGGGATCGTGGGGAACAGGGAATGATGGGAAGTTACGTGTCATTGCTGAACACGAGCTTCAGTGTAAAAGGTGAAAGATTGTGCACGCGACTCCTGACGCGCATTGTGCTCTTTACTTCAGGCTATTCTGAAACGAAGTTTGAAACAATCCTGTCTGATTCTACCGCTGATGAAACGAGGGCACAGCAATAACCTGGAGTACTTCTTGATGCACATTGGCAAAATCTACGCAAGTGGGTAAGTGGTTTATCTTTAGGGGGAAAAGATTTGAAATTTATATGTGAACAAATGTAAATTATAATTATGACCTGCTCACAAGCCACAATAAGAAACCACAGTAGATTTTCTGCTGTTGCTGCCTGTACATTGCACGAGCATTAATTGAATAGGCAGGCTCGAACAGAGGGTGGGCGGCGACATTTGCCACTATGCAATTTCTTTCAGTTTTGTCAATGGGGCAGAGTGGGCTGCATGTTCGTGCGATTGTTAGTACCGTAGCTCCATTATTGGCTTACAGTGGGAGCCTTCACTGCCAAGTGTTTCCTGTCTCTCCACTTGAACTTCTGTGACAGCGTGCTGCTCCACCTGCTGGGCTGTTTTCAAAAGAAGCAGCTCCTAATCATGGTGGGTAAAATGTAGGTCAAATGGGGTGAAGGGTCACGATCTTTGGCGCAGGACAGCATGAAGGCCGGGAAAAGAATGTATGAGAAAAGGCGAAGAGGAAGTGATTAGATGATGCCGTATGCGGGCTTTCAAACCCTGTGGATTGTAGGATGATAAAAGGGCCGCATTGCAACATGTCTGCAAGAAAGAAGGATTTATATTGTGCCTTTCATGACCACCAGACGTCTCAAAGCACTTTACAGCCAATGAAATACTTTTGGAGCACAGTCACTGTTGTAATGTAGGAAACGAGGCAGCCAATTCGGGTACAGCAAGCTCCCACAACCAACAACGTGATAATGACCAGATAATCTGTTCAAGTGATGCTGAGGGATAAATATTGGTCAGGACACCAGGGATAACTCCCTTGCTCTTCTTAAATAGTGCCGTGGGATCTTTTATATCCACTTGAGAGAACAGACGAGACCTCGGTTTAACAGCTCATTGAAAGAAGGCACCTCCGACAGTAGCGCTCCCTCAGCACTGTATTGGAGTGTCAGCCTAGATTTTCTGACTCCGAGGCGAGTGTGCTACCCACTGAGCCATAGTTGACACATGTACATGGCGGTACATCCTAGTTTTACACTACAGCTAACCACAGCTAGGGCAAGGAACTCTACAGGTGAACATGGGAATTTGTGTATGAGCAAATGTAAATTATAAGTCTTACTTGCTGCTCACAGCCACAGTAAGAAGCCTAGATTTTCTGCTGCTGCCTGTACATTGCACTGGCATTAATTGAATGATTCCTGATTTTGATACAGTAAAGATGCACAGAAGAGAAAAATACAGGGTGCATTTGGTGATGCGGAGGAACAAGAGAGGAAAGTTCAGAGAAGTAAATAATATTATTTATCAAACAGATAGACAAAAATGGTTAAGAGGGGGCTCTAGCTGAGTGAAGGGTCAGGTCTCCAAGGATGGGCTGTTCCTTGTATGTTGTGAGAGCAAGGTGTTAGAGCCTGCTCAGTTATAGGAATAGTATTTCAGTCTTGAATGAATTTGGGCTTTGTAGCAGACTGAGAATTGTTGACGGTAAAATAAATGTTTAGCCCAAGAAAGGAAATCAAATATCTTGGTGGCAACTCCCTCAGTGGAAGATATTTCACATCACAGAAGAATGAAATAATGTGATCTAATCGTAGTGTACTATTAAAAATACAGTAACTCCATTTATGTTTGGTGAATATTTAGCCGACCTAGCTGAGGACTTGTCCAAAGACTTAGTCCACGTCATACCACAGGTGGTGATGTGGAAATTAAGAACTGCCATTTTTATTGGTAGGATAATGTAGCCTGGATTTTCCACTTGTGTATTCTGGGTGCGTGCCCAGAGCACAGTTCGGGACATTGCATGCCCGGCCTGTGATTTTTCCATCTGTGGATTTTAATATCCTGGGCTAGGAGTGCAGAACTTTCTAATATGCATCCCTGGTGTGAACAAAGAGTGATGAAGCAGGAAATCCAGCCCTTTGTGCACCTCAAAATAGTGCTTCCTGATTGATACATGTTTGCAATATTCAGTTCAAGTTTTGATTTTTAAAATGACTAAACCTATACCTGTCTCAGCTTTCCATAATAACCCGGGGATGACTCTTGGAAAGAGCAAGTCAGGTCCCAGCTAATCGCTGCAGCTTACTGGCAGATGCGATCTTAATCTGGTTCTCCGATCTTAAATTAATGAGATTACATGGCAATTAACATGTATCTAAATGGCATGAAATTGTTAAATATTTATGTGCTGTTTTGAAATAATAGAGCGAACCTAGACTCCAACAAATTGTACCCACCTGTGGAGTATCCCATCCCTGCTGGAACCTCCTTGATTTCCCCCTGCATCGTGTGGGACCACAGCCAGACCTGGGACGTACCCAAGACCGAGCATTTTTCCTCAGGTTCTGGAGGTTTGGGATCTGCCATTGTGTTTAATATTGGTGAGTCACAGTCAGAAACCTCCTTGATAAGTGCATTAAATCACCTACATTGCACTGTTGATGATGACTATTAAACATTTTTTCTCTCTCTTCAACATTCAAATATTTACAGATATTTTTAAAACGTGTACGGGCTAGATTTTTGGTTTTCAGCAAACGGTAGTTTTACGCCAATATTACCGTTTTCACTGCGCTACCGTTTTTAGGCCTAACTTTTGGCCTTTATGGGACGCATCGGAAAAGTCAGTGTTGCATGAAGATTCGCGCCGCAAACCGCGATTTTCGACAACTTTAGTCCGGGGCCGATTGCACTGCGAGAGAAGCCTAGGGAGGGGACATTTTTTTTTTTTAATTGCAAAAAAAATTCACAAAACATTCAAAAAAACCCATTCCTACTAAATCGCTGAAAAATAATTTAAAAATAAAAACTTTAACTTGCCTTTTTGCAAGTCTTCATACTTACCGCTGCTGGCAGGCTGCACCGACAGGTTTGACCTATCGGTATTCTGGACGCAGTGTACGGGTTGGGGGAGGGCCGAAAGTACGACGGTAATGCAACGTTGTTTCACGTCGGTGCACCTCTCCCCGGCCGCAAAAGGTGACCGAAGATCCCGTCGACCGGGTTTTCGCTGGGGGGGGGGGATGGGGGGGTGCCAAATCGCGGCGCAAACCTGGTCGCAAGGTCGGCGAGCATCCAGCCCGTTGGGGCCGAAATTGCCTTCAGGAGGTGGCCACTGGTCGGTAAGGACTCGCCACCTGGTCAGCACAGAGTTACAGCCCGACCCTTTAACTGAAGGGGTGGGACATAGTGACGCACTGACGTCAGCAGCGACATGCTGATGACTCCGAGTGACCTCCACTCTGCTCGAAGGGCACTTCTGCCCCAACCGACGCTCCCGACAGGATTGGGGCAGAGAAAAATCTTCCAGATCGGTGATTGCGCCCCTTTCGGTCGAAGAGCAATTGCGGTCCTGTAATATCTGGATAATAAAACTTATTCAGCTAATTAAAATGTAATTTAATGTCTCCAGCTGGATATTCTGTTCTGTTTTGAGATCGTGTTTATTGTTGATTTGTGCGCCCCCTCAGATCTGAACCCTGAATCTCCTGACCATTATATAGTCGATCACTGTATTGATGGGAGAGTACTGTACCCAGCCACCGGGTACCTAGTTCTGGCCTGGCGAGCACTGATGCGATTGATTGGAGCTGTTATGGAGCAGACACCAGTAATATTTGAAGATATTGTCTTACACAGGGCAACTATCCTACAGAAAACAGGTACCGGGTTTAAAATGTTCTCACTGTGTAGTTTTAGATATGTTCATATTCAGCCGCCTGGATAGAAACATAGAAACATAGAAAATAGGTGCAGGAGTAGGCCATTCGGCCCTTCGAGCCTGCACCGCCATTCAATGAGTTCATGGCTGAACATGCAACTTCAGTACCCCATTCCTGCTGTCTTGCCATACCCCTTGATCCCCCTAGTAGTAAGGACTACATCTACTTCCTTTTTGAATATATTTAGTGAATTGGCCTCAACAACTTTCTGTGGTAGAGAATTCCACAGGTTCACCACTCTCTGGGTGAAGAAGTTTCTCCTCATCTCGGTCCTAAATGGCTTACCCCTTATCCTTACACTGTGACCCCTGGTTCTGGACTTCCCCCAACATTGGGAACATTCTTCCTGCATCTAACCTGTCTAAACCCGTCAGAATTTTAAACGTTTTTGAGATCCCCTCTCATTCTTCTGAACTCCAGTGAATACAAGCCCAGTTGATCCAGTCTTTCTTGATATGTCAGTCCCGCCATCCCAGGAATCAGTCTGGTGAACCTTCGCTGCACTCCCTCAATAGCAAGAATGTCCTTCCTCAGGTTAGGAGACCAAAACTGTCCACAATACTCCAGGTGTGGCCTCACCAAGGCCCTGTACAACGGTAGTAACACCTCCCTGCCCCTGTACTCAAATCCCCTCGCTATGAAGGCCAACGTGACATTTGCTTTCTTAACCGCCTGCTGTACCTGCATGCCAACCTTCAATGACTGATGTACCATGACACCCAGGTCTCGTTGCACCTCCCCTTTTCCTAATCTGTCACCATTCAGATAATAGTCTGTCTTTCTGTTTTTACCACCAAAGTGGATAACTTCACATTTATCCACATTATACTTCATCTGCCATGCATTTGCCCACTCACCTAACCTATCGAAGTCACTCTGCAGCCTCATAGCATCCTCCTCGCAGCTCACACTGCCACCCAACTTAGTGTCATCCGCAAATTTGGAGATACTACATTTAATCCCCTCGTCTAAATCATTAATGTACAATGTAAACAGCTGGGGTCCCAGCACAGAACCTTGCGGTACCCCACTAGTCATTGCCTGCCATTCTGAAAAGTACCCATTTACTCCTACTCTTTGCTTCCTGTCTGACAACCAGTTCTCAATCCACGTCAGCACATTACCCCCAATCCCATGTGCTTTAACTTTGCACATTAATCTCTTGTGTGGGACCTTGTCGAAAGCCTTCTGAAAGTCCAAATACACCACGTCAACTGGTTCTCCCTTGTCCACTCTACTGGAAACATCCTCAAAAAATTCCAGAAGATTTGTCAAGCATGATTTCCCTTTCACAAATCCATGCTGATTTGGACCTATCATGTCACCTCTTTCCAAATGCGCTGATATGACATCCTTAATAATTGATTCCATCATTTTACCCACTACTGATGTCAGGCTGACCGGTCTATAATTCCCTGTTTTCTCTCTCCCTTTTTTAAAAAGTGGGGTTACATTGGCTACCCTCCACTCAATAGGAACTGATCCAGAGTCTATGGAATGTTGGAAAATGACTGTCAATGCATCCGCTATTTCCAAAGCCACCTGATGAAGGTTTTGTGCTCCTACTGCGTGAGGTCGTGTTCGAACTATATCCGTTTAATTGGGATGATAGTCGTCATAAATTAAAGAATTCAGGCACTTAAGTCTCAGCTGCTAGGACATTCCATGCATTTTTATTCTACTTTACAGCAGAACTAGGACAACTCCATGAACAACGGCATTATTCCGGAACAAAATAGAAAAAAAATTGAATTTCAAATTTATGGAGAATCTTGCAGACAGGTCTTAAAATATGAAATGCTAACTCTTTTGACTGCTGTTATGCTCAAAAGTGGAAATGCTAATCTAGGCTTCCAAGACTTTAGAATAATGCAATTGGCATTGTTTTTCTTGCATCCAATTGTTTTTCTCATGTTTTTTAAATTAATAAAAATTCTTGTCCATTGTGATAGAGTGGATAGGAAGGACCTATTTCCCTTAGCAGAGAGGTCAATAACCAGGGGACATAGATGTAAAGTAATTGGTAGAAGGATTAGAGGGGTGTTGAGAACTTTTTTCACGCAGAGGGTGGCGGGGGTCTGGAACTCACTGCCTGAAAGGGCATTAGAGGCAAAAACCCTCATCACATTTAACAAATACTTTGATATGCACTTGAAATGCTGCAGCCTACAGGGCTACAGACCAAGAGCTGGAAAGTGGGATTAGGCTGGATAGCTCGTTTTTTGGCCGGCACAGAAACAATGGGCCGAATGGCCTCCTTCTGCACCGTAAATTTCTATGATCCCATTATGAAATGTGGAAATTGCAAATGGTGACAGATCAATATTTCTGGTCCAATGCTTTTAACTCCTTTCCCCCTCTCGCCTCCCCTGCCCCCCAACTGCCTACAGTGTGACACCTCCATGAGCAGTTTGAACAGTAGCATATTCTTATCTTCTTCATCTACCTGTACTGCCAGGAGAAAGGGAGATAAGTGGAGAGAGAGTAAACTTAGTGAGAGGAAAGAGGCAGAAGAGCAACTGGAGGTGTTTCTGTGGCTGTTGTGTTTCATTTCAATAACTCTAAGCATTAACTATGTACACCAGTTTTAAAAAAAAACTAAATGATTTGTAACTTATTTATGCTGGGTGAGATTCCTTTTTAATTTTAGCAAAAAGTGAAATCCTATTTTGTAGTCGCACCACTTTTTTTTTGCTAAAATTATAGGAATCTTACTTAATAAACAGTTAAAAGTGAATACCACTCTTGATATTTTCTTATCTTGTACTTCTCTCAAGGCTCTGTGCAGCTTGAAGTGCGGCTGATGCCAGCATCAAATCGATTTGAGGTTTCAGAGAACAACAACCTGGCTGTTAGCGGTAAGTCACGTTTTGTTAAAGCTTTTCTTCTGATGGAATGGTGTGGGTGTTGCCTGTTCTAACATCCACAGGCCTAAAAAGCAAGTCCAGGGGCTTCTTGTAAACTCAAAAAAAATGACAGCAATGTTGGCTTATTTTTCCCTGTACTAATATGTGTGGTACCTCATGAAAATGGAGACTCTTCTCTTAAAATAAATAAATATACGTGCTTCATTCAGTAGCAATCATGTCCCCTTGTAGGGGTTTTTAACTGAAGACATTGACTCCCTCAATGGAAATAAGGTTCCCAGGCTGAGCTCATCCTTCAGTACCTCACCAAAGTGATTATTATTCCTGTGAAAGCATTGATGGCGAGTGCTGGCAGGTGATCTGAATGTTGAAGATATGTCTGGTGGGCATATTCTTGTCCACACTGACCAGGTCCATCATCATCATCATCATAGGTAGTCCCTCGAAACGAGGATGAATTGCTTTCATGCCAAAAAAGGATGAGTTCACAGGTGTTTCAATAAAGGACCTAATATTCCAAGTCCTGAACTACATCCTGAAGGGTGGAAGATGCCTGTGCGTAGATTTTTTTAACGTGTGGTGGCCGTTGCACATCAGCCACCACACGGGCTTGACAGAGCTAGGCCTTGGTCCAGTGGCAAGGATTAACCAAGACGACTGGAGACCTGCTCTGCTGCATAGACCTATTGTGCACACATATCGCAGTGTGGGCTGGCCCGTGCTGCCCCTGGCCCAGAACTCACGCCTCTCCAGGGCCCCGATCACATCCCTCCACAGCCTTTTGCCACTCCTGCTGTATCTGCCCACGCTCCAATCACCGACCTGGATCTTGATGACGTCACTCTTCGCTGCCGTCGCCCTCCTGCACCAGCTCGCACTGCTCCCTGAAGTGGCTCCACGCTGCTCCCGGGCCGCCGCTCCTCCACTCACGCAGATCAGGGCCTCCACGCTGCTCCAGTCCATACCCTTCCAGTATGGGTCATTCTATGTGATCAGGAATAAGAAACCGAGCCAGGTTTTCCCATTGCTAATCACCAATACCACCAATTCCAGCACGTCCAGTGCTGCCTAGCTAAGATTAGCTAATTAACACAAGTTGGCGATTTATCCCGGGATCTTCCTGCTCTAAGGCTTAGAGACAGAGGGGTAGAATTTAACTTTCACCACTTGGCGGTAAACTGGCTTTAGCGTATTGCTACTGGCCCTGAAATTTAAAATCTACCCCAAAGACTTTTACCTCTGTGCTATCCTTTGACTCTTGCTGTTGAGAAATGTCCTCTTTACTATTTTGAAGACTCACTTATTTCACATGGAGGCTTTTAGTTTGAATTTGAAAGTATTACCTGCTGTTGTAACGTATACACCTGT